>NC_140999.1:70129664-70159649 GCF_052327205.1 Somniosus microcephalus | reverse complement strand
CCTGGGAGAGAGAGCGCGAGACCCCCCTGGAGAGAGAGAGCGCGAGACCCCCTGGGAGAGACGAGGCGCGAGACCCCCCTGGGAGAGAGAGCGCGAGACCCCCTGGGAGAGAGAGCGCGAGACCCCCCTGGGAGAGAGAGCGCGAGACCCCCTGGGAGAGAGAGCGCGAGACCCCCTGGGAGAGAGAGAGCGCGAGACCCCCTGGGAGAGAGAGCGCGAGACCCCCTGGGAGAGAGAGCGCGAGACCCCCTGGGAGAGAGAGCGCGAGACCCCCTGGGAGAGAGAGCGCGAGACCCCCTGGGAGAGAGCGCGCGAGACCCCCTGGGAGAGAGAGCGCGAGAGACCCCCTGGGAGAGCGAGAGCGCGCGAGACCCCCTGGGAGAGCGAGAGCGCGAGACCCCCTGGGAGAGAGAGCGCGAGACCCCCCTGGGAGAGAGCGAGCGCGAGACCCCCTGGGAGAGAGAGCGCGAGACCCCCTGGGAGAGAGAGCGCGAGACCCCTGGGAGAGCGAGCGCGAGACCCCCTGGGAGAGAGAGCGCGAGACCCCCTGGGAGAGCGAGCGCGAGACCCCCTGGGAGAGAGAGCGCGAGACCCCCTGGGAGAGCGAGCGCGAGACCCCCTGGGAGAGCGAGCGCGAGACCCCCTGGGAGAGAGAGCGCGAGACCCCCTGGGAGAGAGAGCGCGAGACCCCCTGGGAGAGAGAGCGCGAGACCCCCTGGGAGAGAGAGCGCGAGACCCCCTGGGAGGAGCGAGCGCGAGACCCCCCTGGGAGAGCGAGCGCGAGACCCCCTGGGAGAGAGAGCGCGAGACCCCCTGGGAGAGAGAGCGCGAGACCCCCTGGGAGAGAGAGCGCGAGACCCCCTGGGAGAGAGAGCGCGAGACCCCCTGGGAGAGAGAGCGCGAGACCCCCTGGGAGAGAGAGCGCGAGACCCCCCTGGGAGAGAGAGCGCGAGACCCCCTGGGAGAGAGAGCGCGAGACCCCCTGGGAGAGAGAGCGCGAGGACCCCCTGGGGAGAGAGAGCGCGAGACCCCCTGGGAGAGAGAGCGCGAGACCCCCTGGGAGAGAGAGCGCGAGACCCCCTGGGAGAGAGAGCGCGAGACCCCCCTGGGAGAGAGAGCGCGAGACCCCCTGGGAGAGAGAGCGCGAGACCCCCTGGGAGAGAGAGCGCGAGACCCCTGGAGAGAGAGCGCGAGACCCCCTGGGAGAGAGAGCGCGAGACCCCCTGGGAGAGAGAGCGCGAGACCCCCTGGGAGAGAGAGCGCGAGACCCCCTGGGAGAGAGAGCGCGAGACCCCCTGGGAGAGAGAGCGCGAGACCCCCCTGGGAGAGAGAGCGCGAGACCCCCTGGGAGAGAGAGCGCGAGACCCCCTGGGAGAGAGAGCGCGAGACCCCCTGGAGAGAGAGCGCGAGACCCCCTGGGAGAGAGAGCGCGAGACCCCCTGGGAGAGCGAGCGCGAGACCCCCTGGGAGAGAGAGCGCGAGACCCCCTGGGAGAGAGGAGCGCGAGACCCCCTGGGAGAGAGAGCGCGAGACCCCCTGGGAGAGAGAGCGCGAGACCCCCTGGGAGAGAGAGCGCGAGACCCCCTGGGAGAGAGGAGCGCGAGACCCCCCTGGAGAGAGAGCGCGAGACCCCCTGGGAGAGAGAGCGCGAGACCCCCTGGGAGAGAGAGCGCGAGACCCCCTGGGAGAGAGAGCGCGAGACCCCCTGGGAGAGAGAGCGACGCTGAGACCCCCCTGGGAGAGAGAGCGCGAGACCCCCCTGGGAGAGAGCGCGCGAGACCCAGGGAGAGCGAGCGCGAGACCCCCTGGGAGAGAGTGCGCGAGACCCCCTGGGAGAGCGAGCGCGAGACCCCCTGGGAGAGCGAGCGCGAGACCCCCTGGGAGAGCGAGCGCGAGACCCCCTGGGAGAGCGAGCGCGAGACCCCCTGGGAGAGAGAGCGTGAGACCCAGGGAGAGCGAGCGCGAGACCCCCAGGGAGAGAGAGCGCGAGACCCCCTGGGAGAGAGCGCGCGGAGACCCCCTGGAGAGAGAGAGCGCGAGACCCCCTGGGAGAGAGAGCGCGAGACCCCCTGGGAGAGAGCGCGCGAGACCCAGGGAGAGCGAGCGCGAGACCCCTGGGAGAGAGTGCGTGAGACCCCCTGGGAGAGCGAGCGCGAGACCCCCTGGGAGAGCGAGCGCGAGACCCCCTGGGAGAGCGAGCGCGAGACCCCCTGGGAGAGAGAGCGCGAGATCCCCCGGGAGAGAGAGCGCGAGACCCCCCGGGAGAGAGAGCGCGAGACCCCCCGGGAGAGAGAGCGCGAGACCCCCAGGGAGAGCGAGCGCGAGACCCCCTGGGAGAGCGAGCGCGAGACCCCCTGGGAGAGCGAGCGCGAGACCCCCTGGGAGAGCGAGCGCGAGACCCCCTGGGAGAGAGGAGCGTGAGACCCAGGGAGAGCGGAGCGCGAGACCCCCCAGGGAGAGAGAGCGCGGAGACCCCCTGGGAGAGAGAGCGCGAGACCCCCTGGGAGAGAGAGAGCGCGAGACCCCCTGGGAGAGCGAGCGCGAGACCCCCTGGGAGAGCGAGCGCGAGACCCCCTGGAGAGCGAGCGCGAGACCCCCCTGGGAGAGAGAGCGCGAGACCCCCTGGGAGAGAGAGCGCGAGACCCCCCTGGGAGAGAGAGCGCGAGACCCCCTGGGAGAGAGAGCGCGAGACCCCCTGGGAGAGAGAGCGCGAGACCCCCTGGGAGAGCGAGCGCGAGACCCCCCTGGGGAGAGCGAGCGCGAGACCCCCTGGAGAGAGAGCGCGAGACCCCCTGGGAGAGAGAGCGCGAGACCCCCTGGGAGAGAGAGCGCGAGACCCCCTGGGAGAGCGAGCGCGAGACCCCCCTGGGAGAGAGAGCGCGAGACCCCCTGGGAGAGAGCGCGCGAGACCCCCTGGGAGAGAGAGCGCGAGACCCCCTGGGAGAGCGAGCGCGAGACCCCCTGGGAGAGAGAGAGCGCGAGACCCCCCTGGGAGAGGCGAGCGCGAGACCCCCTGGGAGAGAGAGCGCGAGACCCCCTGGGAGAGAGAGCGCGAGACCCCCTGGGAGAGAGAGCGCGAGACCCCCTGGGAGAGAGAGCGCGAGACCCCCTGGGAGAGAGAGCGCGAGACCCCCTGGGAGAGAGAGCGCGGAGACCCCCCTGGGGAGAGAGAGCGCGAGACCCCCTGGGAGAGAGAGCGCGAGACCCCCTGGGAGAGAGAGCGCGAGACCCCCTGGGAGAGAGAGCGCGAGACCCCCTGGGAGAGAGAGCGCGAGACCCCCTGGGAGAGAGAGCGCGAGACCCCCTGGGAGAGAGAGCGCGAGACCCCCTGGGAGAGAGAGCGCGAGACCCCCTGGAGAGAGAGCGCGAGACCCCCTGGGAGAGAGAGCGCGAGACCCCTGGGAGAGAGAGCGCGAGACCCCCTGGGAGAGAGAGCGCGAGACCCCAGGGAGAGAGAGCGCGAGACCCCCTGGGAGAGAGAGCGCGAGACCCCCTGGGAGAGAGAGCGCGAGACCCCCTGGGAGAGCGAGCGCGAGACCCCCTGGGAGAGAGAGCGCGGGACCCCCTGGGAGACCGAGCGCGAGACCCCCTGGGAGAGAGAGCGCGAGACCCCCTGGGAGTGAGAGCGCGAGACCCCCTGGGAGTGAGAGCGCGAGACCCCCTGGGAGAGAGAGCGCGAGACCCCCTGGGAGAGAGAGCGCGAGACCCCCTGGGAGAGAGAGCGCGAGACCCCCTGGGAGAGAGAGCGCGAGACCCCCTGGGAGAGAGAGCGCGAGACCCCCTGGGAGAGAGAGCGCGAGACCCCCTGGGAGAGAGCGCGAGACCCCCTGGGAGAGAGAGCGCGAGACCCCCTGGGAGAGAGAGCGCGAGACCCCCTGGGAGACCGAGCGCGAGACCCCCTGGGAGAGAGAGCGCGAGACCCCCTGGGAGTGAGAGCGCGAGACCCCCTGGGAGTGAGAGCGCGAGACCCCCTGGGAGAGAGAGCGCGAGACCCCCTGGGAGAGAGAGCGCGAGACCCCCTGGGAGAGAGAGCGCGAGACCCCCTGGGAGAGAGAGCGCGAGACCCCCTGGGAGAGAGAGCGCGAGACCCCCTGGGAGAGAGCGCGAGACCCCCTGGGAGAGAGCGCGAGACCCCCTGGGAGAGAGAGCGCGAGACCCCCTGGGAGAGAGAGCGCGAGACCCCCTGGGAGAGAGAGCGCGAGACCCCCTGGGAGAGAGAGCGCGAGACCCCCTGGGAGAGAGAGCGCGAGACCCCCTGGGAGAGCGAGCGCGAGACCCCCTGGGAGAGAGAGCGCGAGACCCCCTGGGAGAGAGAGCGCGAGACCCCCTGGGAGAGCGAGCGCGAGACCCCCTGGGAGAGCGAGCGCGAGACCCCCTGGGAGAGAGAGCGAGTGTGTGTGGCAGAGTGTGGGAGACTACCTGTGTCTGTTTGAGAGAGACAGTGTGTGAATGCGAGAGAATGAAAGTTTGTTTGAGATGCTGCAAATGTGAGAGCATGAGAGAAAGATGGAGAAAGAGAACACTAACTATTTGCTTAAACACTCTCCTGGGTTAGAGGACTGTAGAGAGAACAACGGTGTGGGAGCTGGGGAAATTTGTAATCGCAAAAAATTGCCTCGTCTCCAAGTTTGGGAGCCAGGGCAGTGATGTCCTTGAATAAAGTAGCTGAAGTTCGCACAGTGGCAGAAGTTTAATATAAACATGTTGACATTTTTCAATCCATCCTGTCTTAAACAGGAAACTTTGGTTTATCCGGAGGTTAACTGTCCGGAATGCTCGAGCCACCTGCAAAATTCAGGAGTCGGTTCAGTAAGTTTTTTTTCTTTTCGTTGCTTTTTTTTCACCAGTCAGGCTCTGCAAGGTCTAGCTAAAGCTGTTGCTTAGCTACAGAGACGCTTGCAAGCTACGGCCGACTGTTTAGAAGCTGTTCAACAGGATTTGTTGCCAGATACGGAGCTCAAAATCTCCGTATGTTTCAACATTAGCGCTGGTTTGTCCAGCAGTTTTGATGGGACGGCAACAGCTCGGTCCCGTCGGTGCCGGATATCACAAAGTTTCCTGTATAAGGAAAAAGTCTGTTAAAATTCTTGTTATTTTGCCTGCTGGTTATATTAATACTTTGTTCCTATTTTTCGCCAACCAAACAATGGAAGGTAATTAACGTAAATTACTGTGGAAATATTTTATTCTACCACTAGCTTTTAAATCAGAGATATCTCAAAGTACCTGTTGCATAATGTACAGAATTATGAATGAGTGGGAGTAATATGGTCAGAATTTAATTGAGGAGCTTAAGAAAATGTTATAAGCCACAAAAGTGAAGCTTGAGTGGTTTATGGTTATAACCTGAATGCCTGAATTAAACGACAGCCAAGCATTCAGTCTCTCATCTCACTCTCCCCGCCATCTATGACATTGATGGCTACAAATCCATTAAAGACCAAGAGGCTATTGTGATGTTTTCACTGCAGAAGAATATTGGCTTTACAGGAGATATAAAAATCAGTAAGTCATTCTCAAGCAGTATTTTACTCGCACGGTGATGCACACAGGCCCAGGATGTCACTTACAGGGCAGCACACACAGAACTGAGTGTGTACACGAGGCACCGTGCACAGGCTCCAGTGTATACACAGGGCACCATGCACAGGCTCCAGTGTGTACACGAGGCACCGTGCACAGGCTCCAGTGTGTACACAGGGCACCCTGCACAGGCTCCAGTGTGCACAAGGCACCCTGCACAGGCTCCAGTGTGTACAACGCACCCTGCACAGGCTCCAGTGTGTACACAGGGCACCCTGCACAGGCTCCAGTGTGTACAAGGCACCCTGCACAAGCTCCAGTGTGTACAAGGCACCCTGCACAGGCTCCAGTGTGTACACAGGGCACCCTGCACAGGCTCCAGTGTGTACACAAGGCACCCTGCACAGGCTCCAGTGTGTACACAAGGCACCGTGCACAGGCTCCAGTGTGTACACAAGGCACCCTGCACAGGCTCCAGTGTGCACAAGGCACCCTGCACAGGCTCCAGTGTGTACACAAGGCACCCTGCACAGGCTCCAGTGTGTACACAAGGCACCCTGCACAAGCTCCAGTGTGCACAAGGCACCCTGCACAGGCTCCAGTGTGCACAAGGCACCCTGCACAGGCTCCAGTGTGTACAAGGCACCCTGCACAGGCTCCAGTGTGTACAAGGCACCCTGCACAGGCTCCAGTGTGTACAGAGGGCACCCTGCACAGGCTCCAGTGTGCACAAGGCACCCTGCACAGGCTCCAGTGTGTACACAGGGCACCGTGCACAGGCTCCAGTGTGTACACGAGGCACCCTGCACAGGCTCCAGTGTGTACACAGGGCACCGTGCACAGGCTCCAGTGTGTACACGAGGCACCCTGCACAGGCTCCAGTGTGTACACAGGGCACCGTGCACAGGCTCCAGTGTGTACACAGGGCACCGTGCACAGGCTCCAGTGTGTACACAGGGCACCGTGCACAGGCTCCAGTGTGTACACGAGGCACCCTGCACAGGCTCCAGTGTGTACACAAGGCACCGTGCACAGGCTCCAGTGTGCACAAGGCACCCTGCACAGGCTCCAGTGTGTACACGAGGCACCCTGCACAGGCTCCAGTGTGTACACGAGGCACCCTGCACAGGCTCCAGTGTGCACAAGGCACCCTGCACAGGCTCCAGTGTGCACAAGGCACCCTGCACAGGCTCCAGTGTGCACAAGGCACCCTGCACAGGCTCCAGTGTGCACAAGGCACCCTGCACAGGCTCCAGTGTGTACACAAGGCATCCTGCATAGGCTCCAGTGTACACAGGGCACCATGCACAGGCTCCAGTGTGTACACAGGGCACCCTGCACAGGCTCCAGTGTGTACACAAGGCACCCTGCACAGGCTCCAGTGTGTACACAGGGCACCCTGCACAGGCTCCAGTGTGCACAAGGCACCCTGCACAGGCTCCAGTGTGCACAAGGCACCCTGCACAAGCTCCAGTGTGCACAAGGCACCCTGCACAAGCTCCAGTGTGTACACAGGGCACCCTGCACAGGCTCCAGTGTGTACACAGGGCACCGTGCACAGGCTCCAGTGTGTACACGAGGCACCCTGCACAGGCTCCAGTGTGTACACAGGGCACCGTGCACAGGCTCCAGTGTGTACACGAGGCACCCTGCACAGGCTCCAGTGTGTACACGAGGCACCCTGCACAGGCTCCAGTGTGTACACGAGGCACCCTGCACAGGCTCCAGTGTGTACACGAGACACCCTGCACAGGCTCCAGTGTGCACAAGGCACCCTGCACAGGCTCCAGTGTGTACACAGGGCACCGTGCACAGGCTCCAGTGTGTACACAGGGCACCCTGCACAGGCTCCAGTGTGTACACGAGGCACCGTGCACAAGCTCCAGTGTGTACACAGGGCACCCTGCACAGGCTCCAGTGTGTACACAGGGCACCCTGCACAGGCTCCAGTGTGTACAAGGCACCCTGCACAGGCTCCAGTGTGTACAAGGCACCCTGCACAGGCTCCAGTGTGTACACAAGGCACCCTGCACAGGCTCCAGTGCGTACACAAGGCACCCTGCACAGGCTCCAGTGTGTACACAAGGCACCCTGCACAGGCTCCAGTGTGCACAAGGCACCCTGCACAGGCTCCAGTGTGTACACAAGGCACCCTGCACAGGCTCCAGTGTGCACAAGGCACCCTGCACAGGCTCCAGTGTGCACAAGGCACCCTGCACAGGCTCCAGTGTGTACAAGGCACCCTGCACAGGCTCCAGTGTGTACAAGGCACCCTGCACAGGCTCCAGTGTGTACAGAGGGCACCCTGCACAGGCTCCAGTGTGCACAAGGCACCCTGCACAGGCTCCAGTGTGTACAAGGCACCCTGCACAGGCTCCAGTGTGTACACAGGGCACCCTGCACAGGCTCCAGTGTGTACACAGGGCACCCTGCACAGGCTCCAGTGTGTACACAGGGCACCCTGCACAGGCTCCAGTGTGTACACAGGGCACCGTGCACAGGCTCCAGTGTGTACACGAGGCACCCTGCACAGGCTCCAGTGTGTACACGAGGCACCCTGCACAGGCTCCAGTGTGTACACAAGGCACCCTGCACAGGCTCCAGTGTGTACACAAGGCATCCTGCACAGGCTCCAGTGTGTACACAGGGCACCGTGCACAGGCTCCAGTGTGTACACGAGGCACCCTGCACAGGCTCCAGTGTGTACACAGGGCACCGTGCACAGGCTCCAGTGTGTACACGAGGCACCCTGCATAGGCTCCAGTGTGTACACAGGGCACCGTGCACAGGCTCCAGTGTGTACACAGGGCACCGTGCACAGGCTCCAGTGTGTACACAGGGCACCGTGCACAGGCTCCAGTGTGTACACGAGGCACCCTGCACAGGCTCCAGTGTGTACACAAGGCACCCTGCACAGGCTCCAGTGTGCACAAGGCACCCTGCACAGGCTCCAGTGTGCACAAGGCACCCTGCACAGGCTCCAGTGTGTACACAAGGCATCCTGCATAGGCTCCAGTGTACACAGGGCACCATGCACAGGCTCCAGTGTGTACACAGGGCACCCTGCACAGGCTCCAGTGTGTACACAAGGCACCCTGCACAGGCTCCAGTGTGTACACAGGGCACCCTGCACAGGCTCCAGTGTGCACAAGGCACCCTGCACAGGCTCCAGTGTGCACAAGGCACCCTGCACAAGCTCCAGTGTGCACAAGGCACCCTGCACAAGCTCCAGTGTGTACACAGGGCACCCTGCACAGGCTCCAGTGTGTACACAGGGCACCGTGCACAGGCTCCAGTGTGTACACGAGGCACCCTGCACAGGCTCCAGTGTGTACACAGGGCACCGTGCACAGGCTCCAGTGTGTACACGAGGCACCCTGCACAGGCTCCAGTGTGTACACGAGGCACCCTGCACAGGCTCCAGTGTGTACACGAGGCACCCTGCACAGGCTCCAGTGTGTACACGAGACACCCTGCACAGGCTCCAGTGTGCACAAGGCACCCTGCACAGGCTCCAGTGTGTACACAGGGCACCGTGCACAGGCTCCAGTGTGTACACAGGGCACCCTGCACAGGCTCCAGTGTGTACACGAGGCACCGTGCACAAGCTCCAGTGTGTACACAGGGCACCCTGCACAGGCTCCAGTGTGTACACAGGGCACCCTGCACAGGCTCCAGTGTGTACAAGGCACCCTGCACAGGCTCCAGTGTGTACAAGGCACCCTGCACAGGCTCCAGTGTGTACACAAGGCACCCTGCACAGGCTCCAGTGCGTACACAAGGCACCCTGCACAGGCTCCAGTGTGTACACAAGGCACCCTGCACAGGCTCCAGTGTGCACAAGGCACCCTGCACAGGCTCCAGTGTGTACACAAGGCACCCTGCACAGGCTCCAGTGTGCACAAGGCACCCTGCACAGGCTCCAGTGTGCACAAGGCACCCTGCACAGGCTCCAGTGTGTACAAGGCACCCTGCACAGGCTCCAGTGTGTACAAGGCACCCTGCACAGGCTCCAGTGTGTACAGAGGGCACCCTGCACAGGCTCCAGTGTGCACAAGGCACCCTGCACAGGCTCCAGTGTGTACAAGGCACCCTGCACAGGCTCCAGTGTGTACACAGGGCACCCTGCACAGGCTCCAGTGTGTACACAGGGCACCCTGCACAGGCTCCAGTGTGTACACAGGGCACCCTGCACAGGCTCCAGTGTGTACACAGGGCACCGTGCACAGGCTCCAGTGTGTACACGAGGCACCCTGCACAGGCTCCAGTGTGTACACGAGGCACCCTGCACAGGCTCCAGTGTGTACACAAGGCACCCTGCACAGGCTCCAGTGTGTACACAAGGCATCCTGCACAGGCTCCAGTGTGTACACAGGGCACCGTGCACAGGCTCCAGTGTGTACACGAGGCACCCTGCACAGGCTCCAGTGTGTACACAGGGCACCGTGCACAGGCTCCAGTGTGTACACGAGGCACCCTGCATAGG
Organism: Somniosus microcephalus; assembly: GCF_052327205.1. Lineage (NCBI taxonomy): Eukaryota > Metazoa > Chordata > Chondrichthyes > Squaliformes > Somniosidae > Somniosus > Somniosus microcephalus. The sequence continues at coordinate 70,149,640 of NC_140999.1, read as the reverse complement.
CTCCAGTGTGTACACAGGGCACCGTGCACAGGCTCCAGTGTGTACACAGGGCACCGTGCACAGGCTCCAGTGTGTACACAGGGCACCGTGCACAGGCTCCAGTGTGTACACGAGGCACCCTGCACAGGCTCCAGTGTGTACACAAGGCACCGTGCACAGGCTCCAGTGTGCACAAGGCACCCTGCACAGGCTCCAGTGTGTACACGAGGCACCCTGCACAGGCTCCAGTGTGCACAAGGCACCCTGCACAGGCTCCAGTGTGCACAAGGCACCCTGCACAGGCTCCAGTGTGCACAAGGCACCCTGCACAGGCTCCAGTGTGTACACAAGGCATCCTGCATAGGCTCCAGTGTACACAGGGCACCATGCACAGGCTCCAGTGTGTACACAGGGCACCCTGCACAGGCTCCAGTGTGTACACAAGGCACCCTGCACAGGCTCCAGTGTGTACACAGGGCACCCTGCACAGGCTCCAGTGTGCACAAGGCACCCTGCACAGGCTCCAGTGTGCACAAGGCACCCTGCACAAGCTCCAATGTGCACAAGACACCCTGCACAAGCTCCAGTGTGTACACAGGGCACCCTGCACAGGCTCCAGTGTGTACACAGGGCACCGTGCACAGGCTCCAGTGTGTACACAGGGCACCGTGCACAGGCTCCAGTGTGTACACGAGGCACCCTGCACAGGCTCCAGTGTGTACACAGGGCACCGTGCACAGGCTCCAGTGTGTACACAGGGCACCGTGCACAGGCTCCAGTGTGTACACAGGGCACCGTGCACAGGCTCCAGTGTGTACACAGGGCACCGTGCACAGGCTCCAGTGTGTACACAGGGCACCGTGCACAGGCTCCAGTGTGTACACAGGGCACCCTGCACAGGCTCCAGTGTGTACACAGGGCACCGTGCACAGGCTCCAGTGTGTACACAGGGCACCGTGCACAGGCTCCAGTGTGTCCACAGGGCACCGTGCACAGGCTCCAGTGTGTACACAGGGCACCCTGCACAGGCTCCAGTGTGTGCACAGGCTCCAGTGTGTACACGAGGCACCCTGCACAGGCTCCAGTGTGTACACAGGGCACCGTGCACAGGCTCCATTGTGTGCACAGGGCACCGTGCACAGGCTCCAGTGTGTACACAGGGCACCGTGCACAGGCTCCAGTGTGTACACAGGGCACCGTGCACAGGCTCCAGTGTGTACACAGGGCACCGTGCACAGGCTCCAGTGTGTACACAGGGCACCGTGCACAGGCTCCAGTGTGTCGAGGCACCCTGCACAGGCTCCAGTGTGTACACGAGGCACCCTGCACAAGCTCCAGTGTGTACACGAGGCACCCTGCACAGGCTCCAGTGTGTACACAAGGCATCCTGCATAGGCTCCAGTGTGTACACAAGGCACCCTGCACAGGCTCCAGTGTGTATACAAGTCATCCTGCACAGGCTCCAGTGTGTACACAAGGCACCCTGCACAGGCTCCAGTGTGTACACAAGGCACCTTGCACAGGCTCCAGTGTGTACACAAGGCACCGTGCACAGGCTCCAGTGTGTACACAAGGCACCCTGCACAGGCTCCAGTGTGTACACAAGGCACCCTGCACAGGCTCCAGTGTGTACACAAGGCACCCTGCACAGGCTCCAGTGTGTACACAAGGCACCCTGCACAGGCTCCAGTGTGTACACAAGGCACCCTGCACAGGCTCCAGTGTGTACACAAGGCACCCTGCACAGGCTCCAGTTTGTACACAAGGCATCCTGCACAGGCTCCAGTGTGTACACGAGGCACCCTGCACAGGCTCCAGTGTGTACACAAGGCATCCTGCACAGGCTCCAGTGTGTACACAAGGCACCCTGCATAGGCTCCAGTGTGTACACGAGGCACCCTGCACAGGCTCCAGTGTGTACACAAGGCATCCTGCACAGGCTCCAGTGTGTACACGAGGCACCCTGCACAGGCTCCAGTGTGTACACGAGGCACCCTGCACAGGCTCCAGTGTGTACACAGGGCACCGTGCACAGGCTCCAGTGTGTGCACAGGGCACCGTGCACAGGCTCCAGTGTGTACACAGGGCACCGTGCACAGGCTCCAGTGTGTACACAGGGCACCGTGCACAGGCTCCAGTGTGTACACAGGGCACCGTGCACAGGCTCCAGTGTGTACACAGGGCACCGTGCACAGGCTCCAGTGTGTACACAGGGCACCGTGCACAGGCTCCAGTGTGTCGAGGCACCCTGCACAGGCTCCAGTGTGTACACAAGGCACCCTGCACAGGCTCCAGTGTGTACACAAGGCACCCTGCACAGGCTCCAGTTTGTACACAAGGCATCCTGCACAGGCTCCAGTGTGTACGCGAGGCACCCTGCACAGGCTCCAGTGTGTACGCGAGGCACCCTGCACAGGCTCCAGTGTGTACACGAGGCACCCTGCACAGGCTCCAGTGTGTGCACGAGGCATCCTGCACAAGCTCCAGTGTGTACACAAGGCATCCTGCACAGGCTCCAGTGTGTACACAAGGCACCCTGCACAGGCTCCAGTGTGTACACAAGGCACCCTGCACAGGCTCCAGTGTGTACACGAGGCACCCTGCACAGGCTCCAGTGTGTACACAAGGCATCCTGCACAGGCTCCAGTGTGTACACAAGGCACCCTGCACAGGCTCCAGTGTGTACACAAGGCACCCTGCACAGGCTCCAGTGTGTACACGAGGCACCCTGCACAGGCTCCAGTGTGTACACAAGGCACCGTGCACAGGCTCCAGTGTGTACACAAGGCACCCTGCACAGGCTCCAGTGTATGACTCCATTTAACCTATAAAGGAGGATATAATGGGGACTGAACTACTCCTTTCTTGGAAAGTACGTTCGTCACCAGCTGGTCTGCTAGTGGACGGTGGGGTTCATTGATTTTATTACATACACAGAACTACAATATAACATTGAATCGTTTCTATGCCGGATCAGCAGCTTTAGAGATCATACAGTTCCTGCTTTAATAAGCTTGAGATCCCCTAATCCAGCTCTAAAGTAATTAGGTCATTGACATCGAGGAAGTCTAACACTACAAAGATTTTTAAACTAAAATCTGTGCTCATTCAATTCTGGCCTCTTGCGCATCCCTGATTTTCCACCATTGCCAGCTGTACCTTTAGCTGTCTAGTCCCTAAGCTCTGGAGTTCCCTCCCTAAACTTCTCCGCCTCTCTACCTCTCTCTCTAAGACGCTCCTTAAAACCTACCTCTTTGACCAAGCTTTTGGTCACCTGTGCTAGTATCTGCTTGTGTGGCTCGGTGTCAAATTTTGTCAGATAACACTTCTGTGAAGCGCCTTGGGACATTTTACTACGTTAATGGCGCTATATAAATAAATGCAAGTTGTTATATTTTTTTAATCTACGGGATTTGATGCCGGTTATTGCCTAGCTTCAGTAGCAGATAATAAAATACATTTTATGAAACAAGACTATTTTTCTTGCGCCACTAAAAATGGAAACACGAAAGTGCAACAGAATCAAACGTGACTTGGAGTGAAGAGCCTCCTCTCTGCATTCACCGCTGTCAGTTGAACTACCTGGGCTACATTTACCAACGTTTTAAAAATCAGTTAGTTCTGGTATGACTGGGTAGTAACATGTGGTGAAGGATTTCAACTTAAAGCCTACATGCTTGTGTTACTACGGTAACTTTTAAATACTCAAGGACTGTGCTTACTACTTCAGCAGATTTCCTCCAAAAACAGATTTAATTAATTTTCCTTCACTTCTCCCATGCCACGCTCCATAACCTGACCACCAGGATACCTGTCCCCAAGATTGTGCTGGCAAAGTTCTATGCCGGTTGCTGGAATGCCCATGTGAGTGGCCTATGTTTCTCGCAACTCCACCAGGGAAATTTCCCCTCTCCTTCGAAGTCATGTCCCCCTTCCCCAGAAGAGCCCAACCGAGGCAGAGAACTTGCTGTGTGGGAAATCACAGGCACACAGCTGTGAACTATCAATCCAAGGAGCAACTTGTTGGTACAACACTATGGGACAGCACCATGTTATCATCTCAGCTTAGCAAAGCTTTGGGCGAAATCATTATAGCTGGCCAGTGTCAATAATTTAGGTTGTTTCTTTGAGAACCTTTCCCTCAGTCCTCCTCTCAACCCTGCCCTTATTCCCCCATCTCTCTCTAATTTCTTCCAATCTCTCCACTACTGCCCTCTTCAAGCTCATTAGTCACTCCCTTGACACCATTCCTTCTAAACTCCTGTTCATTCAACTCCCCTGCCTGGGCCCAAAGCTATCCGACATGACAAATGGTCCCCCTTTCATTGACATTGTCCACCTTCTTTCACACCGCTAAAAAAAAATCGACCCTTTTGTCCTCGCTAACTATCAAACCCATCTCCAACCTTTCTTTCCTGACCAAGGATCTTGAACATGTCCAGCTTGAATTGCTCCAATCTGGTTTGTATCCCTCCAATATGATCGGAATAGCTAACCACATATTTCTCCTATTGCTAACTTGATGGAAATGCCCTCGCTTGGTTCCATCCTTAGTTCTTTGATTGTAGGCAGAACATCTCTATGGCTTCACTTCTCACCATGCACGGTCACGTTCGGAGTCTCTAAAGTCCCACCCACGGTCCCCTTCTCTTCCCATTGGTGACATCATTTGCAGATACCAGGTCAACTTCCACATACAGGCCCAAGGCACCCAGCTCTGCCTCCACCACTTCCCTTAATCTCTCCTTTGCCTCTTTTCTATCAATCAGATTGCTTCTCTGACATCTAATCTTGGATAAACTTCAACTTCCTCCTGCAAAATATTGGGAAGACCAAAGCCATCATCTTTGACTCCCGCCAGACTTTGCTCCCTCCCTATTAACTCTATCAACATTCCCGATCACTGTCTCAACCATCCGATGCTGAAACCCTGATTAATGCTGCTGACATTAACAGACTGACTAAAGCAATGATCTCCTGGCTGGCCTCCAGTCCTTCTCCCTCCACAAACTGCAGCTTGTACAAAACTCTGCTGCTCCAATCTAGTCCTGCATCAAATCCCACGTTCCCATGACCCCATCCTCAGTGATCTACATTGGCTCCTGCTCCTCCAATGGCTCAATCTTTCAATCCCTCCACAGCCTTGGTCCTCCTGACCTCCTCTAGTCCTACAACCTCTCCTGAACTCGATGTTCCACTGATTCTAGCTGTGTGCACCTTCCCTCCCTTTATTCCATCATTGGCACCGTACCTTCAGTCACCTGGGTCCAACTCTCAAATTCCCTCCCCAAACCCATCCATCTCCCTTCTCCTCCATTAAGATCCTCCTTAAGAGTCCCTCCCTTTGCCCAAGCCTTTGGTCACCCCTCGTAATCCATCTCTGACTTGGCGCCTCTTTCTCACCAACACCAACATGTTAAGTGTGTTATATAAGTACAAGATGTTGTTGCAGCAGGTCAACTCATAATGGGTTGCATCGTTTCAGGATTCTCCTCTTCCCTCCTCTATAATGTTGGGCATCACAACCTGAAATATCACAATAGCTTAGAGACCGGTGGGTTTAATTACTCTATATGCTATTATTGTACACACATTAACTCCTTCACAAACTCCTATCTATGCTATTTGAACATAGGTGTAAACCTACTTATTTTAAATGGGCTAACTCTTCAAAAAAAAAAAGTGCAGACAGGAGTTTCTGCTGATATATTACTTCTTCTTCTTAGGCAGTCCCTCGGAACTGAGGATTACTTGCTTCCACATTAAAAATGAGTTTGCAGGTGACTGATTAGTCCAATGCGGGACCTACAGTCTCTGTCACAGGTGGGGCAGACGGTGGTTGAAGGGGCGGGTGGGTGGGGTGCTTGGGTTGACGTGCGCTCCTTGCGCTGCCTGCGCTTGGCTTCTGCTTGCTCCCGGCGAAGAGACTCGAGGTGTTCGGCGCCTTCCCAGATGCTTCTCCTCCACTTTGTGCGGTCTTGGGCCAGGGATTCCCAGGTGTCGGTGGGGATGTTACACTTTTTCAAGGAGGCTTTGAGGGTGTCCTTGAAGCGTTTCCTCTGCCCACCTGGGGCTCCCTTGCCGTGCCGGAGCTCCGAGTAGAGTGCTTGTTTTGGGAGTCTCATATCGGGCATGCGGACAATGTGACCCGTCCATCGGAGCTGATCGAGTGTGGTCAAAGCTTCGATGCTGGGGATGTTGGCCTGAGCAAGGACACTGACGTTGGTGCGCCTATCCTGCCAATGGATTTACAGGATCTTGCAGAGGCAGTGTTGGTGGTACCTCTCCAGTGCTTTCAGGTGCCTGCTGTACATGGTCCATGTCTCTGAGGCATACAGCAGGGCAGGTATCACTGCTGCTCTGTAGACCATGAGCAGGTTTGAGGTCCTGGTCTTCAAACACTCTCTTCCTCAGGCGACCGAAGGCTGCACTGGCACACTGAAGGCGGTGTTGGACTTCGTCATCGACGTCTGCCCTTGTTGACAGTAGGCTCCCGAGGTATGGAAAGTGGTCCACATTGTCCAAGGCCTTGTTGTGGATTTTGATAATCGGGGTGCAGTACTGTGTGGCGTGGGCAGGTCGGTAGAGGACCTTTGTCTTACGGATGTTTAGTGTAAGGCCCATGCTCTCGTACGCTTCGGTGAAGGTGTTGACGATGGTTTGGACTTCGACCTCCGAGTGAGCGCAGACGCAAGCATCGTCTGCATACTGTAATTCGACGAGAGGATGGGACAACCTTGGATCTGGACTGGAGGCGACGGAGGTTGAACAGTTTCCCGTTTGTTCTGTAAATTAGCTCCACTCCAGTGGGGAGCTTACTGAGGGTGAGATGGAGCATTGCAGCAAGGAAGATCGAGAAGAGCGTTGGTGCGATGACACAGCCTTGTTTGAACCCGGTTCATACGTGAATTGGGTCTGTGGTGGAACCGTTGGTCAGGATCATGGCTTGCATGTCATCGTGAAGAAGGCGGAGGATGGTGACAAACTTTTGAGGGCAGCCGAATTTGAGGACACTCCATAATCCCTCACGGTTGACAGTGTCAAAGGCCTTTGTGAGATCAAAGAAGGCCATGTACAGCGGTTGGTGCTGTTCCCTGCATTTCTCTTGTAATTGACGTGCGATGAAGATCATGTCCACTGTGCCCCTTAGTGGGCGGAATCCGCATTGCGACCCTGGGAGGAGCTATTCGGCCACTGGGCGAAGGCGATTGAGGAAGATTCTTGCGATGACTTTCCCTGTGGCAGGGAAACTCCTCTGTAATTACCGCAATCGGACTTGTCACCTTTCTTGATGATGGTCACAATTACGGCGTCTCCGTGATCCCCTGGCATGCTCTCCTCCTTCCAGATAAGAGAAATAAGTTCATGAATTCGCGCCAGTAGTGCTTCTCTGCCATGCTGTAGTGCCTCGGCGGGGATTCCATCTGCTCCTGAGGCCTTGTTGTTTTTCAGTTGTCGGATGGCCTTTTCAACCTCATGCCGGGCTGGGGTTGTGCTGAGATGGTGGCGGGTAGCATGCTGTGGGATGGAGTTGAGGACACACATGTCGAAGACAGAGTCGTGGTTAAGGAGAGCTTCGAAGTGCTCCTTCCAGCGGGCACTGACTGCCTCTCTGTCCTTGGCCCGCAGTGGGGAAGGGCCTTGGGTGCTTGGGCCATAGATGGTCTTGACTGCGCTAAAGAATCCACGCACGTCGTGGTTGTCGGCTAGCTGCTGGATCTCCTGCGCTTTCTCCACCCACCATCTGTTCTTTAGGTTGCGAGTTTTTTGTTGGACCTCTGCTTTCAGGCTTCTGTAGAGCTGCTTTCTTGCTCTCGAGTTCTGTTGCTTTAAGATGCATGCTAAAAGCATTGCAGAGGGAATTAAATCTTTTGCTGGTCAAAGACCAGTAGAAGGCTGAAACCCATAAATATTAACAGGACCAGTGGTAGGTTTCCTTCATTTCATAGACTGGCTCACATGTCACCTGAACAAAGACACCCCTCACCTTACTCAGCCTTCCCTGCCAAATCAGCTGTAAAACTGTGCGAATTACTCCCTCGGCCATTGAGGTTTGCACCCCGGTAGAGGGCTACTGGGAAATTCACGGTGCTGGAATAGATAACAAATATTTTCTCAGAGTGGATTTCGTTTTCTTTGCAGATTTTGTTTTGCTGTGGTGGGTGTGGCTTCCTCTAAACATAAAAGCAGCGTCAGAAAATGCAAGGCACTGCAGGTTGCATGTTTCAGCACGCAAGGCCTCACAGATAGGGAACTCTCTGTTGTATTGAGCTCTTTTACACAGAAAATAGCAGAAACATTCACTGTGTGTATACGATGGAATCACACCGCTCACCAGGTGAGTGAAAATTGTGTCTGAACATAAATAGAACAGAATGCAGAAAACCTAGGTTCATGCTCATTATTAGATGATAAAACCTCAGCTCCTACCCAATACAAGACCCCAACGCCACCGATCAAACCTCAGTTCCTACCCAATATCAGAGCCCAAGGCCACTGATCAAACCTCAGCAATTACCCAATATCAGACCCCAAAGACATTGATCAAAGTACAAAGTGGGTTTCCTCCTCTTTGCTGATATGGATTCCTACAGTATGCAGTGATCTGTGGAGCTTTCAGTGCAGTTTAGCACCGACTGTATTCAGACAATAACACACAGAATGGGAGTGAGCAGGGAGGAGAAATGGAAAGAGTCAGGTTTGTGACTGCTGGCGAGTGTCTGAGCTGAGTAAAGTGCGTGTGAAAGTGTTGATGAGGCATCCTTTTCAGCCACATTTACAAGAGACACACTCCCTGCTAACAATCAGCTTCTCAGCAGCTGCAAAAATTGGTGCACATTTGACAGTGAAATTGCAAGTTACCAAGTCAGAGGTGAAGACACAGAGAGATACAGTATTACGGTAGGAGATTCTTTTACTGTTATTTCCTGAAACCAATTTTTCCCACACAGGTTGCAGCGTCCGCTGGTGTCAGTTCCGAACCTTGTGTGATCTGAGCAAAGGAAATAGCTAACTCTTAAATCTAGACATTTCTTATCAACTCATCAAAACAGACATGTCTTAGTTTACTGATGAGAGCTGCAACCCAGCACACTACCATACACCTCGATAGCCATTGTTGTTTTCATACCTGCGAGACTGTTGCAATTCAGAGCTGTCTTTACCCGTCAAACTCAGCCCATGTGCCTGAGTGAGTTTCTCCAGTGCACCAACCTGGGGCAGCACCACGGACCGAGCCATACATGAACCCACACAACACGGACCGAGCCATACACAAACCCAGCCAACACAGACCGAGCCATACACAAACCCAGCCAACACAGACCGAGCCATACACAAACCCAGTCAACAAGGACCGAGCCATACACAAACCCAGCCAACACAGACCGAGCCATACACAAACCCAGCCAACACGGACCAAGCCATACACAAACCCAGCAACACGGACCGAGCCATACACAAACCCAGCAACACGGACCGAGCCATACACAAACCCAGCAACACGGACCGAGCCATACACAAACCCAGCCAACACAGACCGAGCCATACACAAACCCAGCCAACACAGGCCGAGCCATACACAAACCCAGCCAACACGGACCAAGCCATACACAAACCCAGCCAACACGGACAGAGCCATACACAAACCCAGCCAACACGGACCGAGCCATATACAAACCCAGTCAACACGGACCGAGCCATACACAAACCCAGCCAACACGGACCGAGCCATACACAAACCCAGCCAACACGGACCAAGCCATACACAAACCCAGCCAACACGGACAGAGCCATACACAAACCCAGCCAACACGGACCGAGCCATATACAAACCCAGCCAACACAGGCCGAGCCATACACAAACCCAGCCCAAAACACGGACCGAGCCATACACAAACCCAGCCAACACGGACCGAGCCATACACAAACCCAGGCAACACAGATTGAGCCATACACAAACCCAGCCAACACAGATTGAGCCATACACAAACCCAGCCAACAACACAGATCGAGCCATACACAAACCCAGCCAACAACACAGACCGAGCCATAAACAAACCCAGCCAACACGAATCGAGCCATACACAAACCCAGTCAACGTGGGCAGAGCCATTCACAAACCCATAAAACACGAACCGAGCTATGAACTATTCTGAGGGAGTGTACAGACTGAGCACAGACTGAACCATGAACTATACTGAGGGAGTGTACAGACTGAACACAGAAGTGTACAGATCAAACTTCATTTTAAAGGGTGGAAGATGCCTGTGCGTGAATTCTTTTAACGTGGGGTGGTCGTTGCACACCAGCTACCACACGGGCTTGACAGAGCAAGGTCTTGGTCCAATGGCAAGGGGATCCAAGACGATTGGAGACCAGGCTCTGCTACAATGGCCTAGCACATACACACAAACATAATACTACTGTCCTCCTCCCTCCTTCCCGCAGGTCCACTCTGCCCGAGTTTTGTAGGATGCGTTGTGGTCCTCCCGACCTCGCTGTTGGCCCGTGCCGCACCTTCCCTGGGCCCCGAGCCCGCTTCTGGTCCACGCTGCACCACTCCTGAGCCTTGACCTTGCTGCTGGGCTCGTCCTTGCTCCTGGGTCCTGGCCTCGGACATGAATGACGTTGTCTCTCACAGGATCAAATTAGCACTGATAGTCTTGCGATCCCTGGTCCCAAGCTCCACTCGCGATCCACTAGTCACTAGATCACTAGTCTAGTGGAGAAGCGTAGTCTTGATGGCAGAGGGGTCTGGCAATTTGGGAGCTAAGTTTAAGTGAAGAGCGAGTGCTCACTGAGAACAAAGAACTTCACCGCACATCAATTACAAGAGAAATGGAGGGAACAGCACCAACCGCTGTACATAGCCGTTTTTAATCTCACAAAGGCCTTCAACACTGTTAACCGTGAGGGATTATGGAGTGTCCTCCTCAAATTCGGCTGCCCTCAAAAGTTTGTCACCATCCTCCGCCTGCTTCACGACGACATGCAAGCCGTGATCCTGACCAATGGTTCCACCACAGACCCAACTCACGTACGAACCGGGGTCAAACAAGGCTGTGTCATCGCACCAACGCTCTTCTCGATCTTCCTTGCTACAATGTTCCATCTCACCCTCAGTAAGCTCCCCACTGGAGTGGAGCTAATTTACAGAACAAACGGGAAACTGTTCAACCTCCGTCGCCTCCAGTCCAGATCCAAGGTTGTCCCATCCTCTGTCGTCGAATTACAGTATGCAGACGACGCTTGCGTCTGCACTCACTCGGAGGTCGAACTCCAAACCATCGTCAACACCTTCACCAAAGCGTACGAGAGCACGGGCCTTACACTAAACATCCGTAAGACAAAGGTCCTCTACCAACCTGCCCCCGCCACACAGTACTGCCCCCCGATTATCAAAATCCACGACAAGGCCTTGGACAATGTGGACCACTTTCCATACCTTGGGAGCCTACTGTCAACAAGGGCAAGGGAGCCTACTGTCAACAAGGGCAGACGTCGACAACGAAGTCCAACACTGCCTTCAGTGCGCCAGTGCAGCCTTCGGTCGCCTGAGGAAGAGAGTGTTTGAAGACCAGGACCTCAAACCGGCACTAAGCTCATGGTCTACAGAGCAGCAGTGATACCCGCCCTGCTGTATGCCTCAGAGACATGGACCATGTACAGCAGGCACCTCAAAGCACTGGAGAGGTACCACCAACTCTGCCTCCGCAAGATCCTGCAAATCCATTGGCAGGATAGGCGCACCAACGTCAGTGTTCTTGCTCAGGCCAACATCCCCAGCATTGAAGCTTTGACCACGCTCAATCAGCTCCGATGGACGGGTCACATTGTCCGCATGCCTGATACGAGATTCCCAAAACAAGCGTTCTACTCAGAGCTCCAGCACGGCAAGAGTGGGCAGAGGAAATGCTCCAAGGACACCCTCAAAGCCTCCTTGAAAAAGTGCAACATCCCCATCGACACCTGGGAATCCCTGGCCCAAGACCGCACAAAGTGGAGGAGAAGCATTTGGGAAGGCGCCGAACACCTTGAGTCTCTTCGCCGGGAGCAAGCGGAAGCCAAGCGCAAACAGCGGAAGGAGCGCACGTCAACCCAAGCACCCCACCCACCCGTCCCTTCAACCACCGTCTGCCCCACCTGTGACAGAGACTGTAGGTCCCGCATTGGACTCATCAGTCACCTGAAAACTCATTTTTAATGTGGAAGCAAGTTATCCTCGGTTCGGAGGGAATGCCTAAGAAGAAGTATAGATCGAGCACAGATTGAGCCATGCACTATACTGAGGAAGTGTACAGACTGAGCACAGACGGAACCATGAACTATACTGAGGGAGTGTACAGATCGAGCACAGAAAAGCCATGCGAACAAAGCTAATTATTTACTAATGAACTCTATAGATTGAACAGTGTAATATAAAAGAATGCGACTTTGTGGAGTGACCAAGACCTTTTCAGCACAGAGCTGTAAAGCGAGGAACGAGTTCTAGGGACCGAACAGCACACTGCATAGCGTGGCGGCAGGCGCAACTCCAGTTTGAACACAGCACTGTCAAATGGAGAAAAACTCTGGGGTTTTAAACCAGGTTGGGTCTGTACACCTGGTCCTTACTTTGGCAGAATGGGTGACTTTTCTTTTGTACCTGAATGAAGTGCTCAAACAGTCAAAGGAAATTTACAATGTTTTTAATGCAAACTTTTCAAAAAGTGAAGTGAAAATTAAACTGTCACAATCTATAGAACATAATGGCGCAATAAGAAAATTGTCAAAAATAGAATTGGCTGGTAAACGATGTGAGCCGTTAACCTGTTCCTCAAATTGTATGCTCAAATTGTACTTGCTATGAAATTATGATGGAGAGCCGCCATTTTAACCACACACACGTAAGTGCGCACATCCATCTTGCAATTTTGGTGTGTGTTACTGATGCTCAGGGTAGCACTGAGCCTCACGGAGCAGTAGGTCTCTGGTTCAATTCCAAGTCCATGTGGAGTTAGTTAATCTCCAGCTAGGGCAGTAACAGACACTACAATTGGCCTCGGCACCCCTGAGCTGGGTCAGGGGAAAGTCAAAATAAGTCAGGATGTTTTGTTCTAGATCATTATTGTGATGAGTGAGTGAGAGTGTGCGCGAGGGGGGGGGGGAAATCGGGTGAGGCGAGGAGTGAGTAAGTGAGCGCGAGAGAGCGCGTGTGTGAGAGAGAGAGGGTGAGAGAGAGGGTGAGTGAGGGTGAGTGAGTGCGGGTGGGTGAGTGAGGGTGAGTGAGCGAGGGAGCGAGGGTGAGGGAGCGAGGGTGAGGGAGCGAGGGTGAGGGAGCGAGGGAGCGAGCGAGGGTGAGGGAGCGAGGGTGAGGGTGAGGGAGCGAGGGTGAGTGAGTGAGTGAGGGTGAGGGAGCAAGGGTGTGAGGGTGAGAGTGAGAGTGAGTGAGCGAGCGAGCGTGAGCGAAGGCGAGCGTGAGCGAGGGCGAGCGTGAGCGAGCGAGGGCGGGCGAGGGAGGGAGGGCGAGCGAGGGAGGGCGAGCGAGGGAGGGCGAGCGAGGGAGGGCGAGCGAGTGAGGGCGAGCGAGGGAGGGCGAGCGAGGGAGGGCGAGCGAGGGGGGGCGAGCGAGGGGAGGCGAGCGAGGGGGGGCGAGCGAGGGAGGTGAGCGAGGGAGGTGAGCGAGTGAGTGAGGGTGAGCGAGGGAGGGTGAGCGAGTGAGTGAGGGTGAGTGAGGGTGAGGGAGGGTGAGTGAGGGTGAGTGAATGAGTGCTGAGTGAGGGTGAGTGAGTGTGTGAGGGTGAGTGAGTGAGTGAGGGTGTGTGTGCGAGTGAGGGTGAGTGAGTGTGAGGGAGTGGGGGTGAGTGAGTGTGAGTGGTGAGTGAGTGAGGGTGAGTGAGTGTGTGAGGGTGAGTGTGTGAGTGAGGGTGAGTGAGTGAGCGAGTGAGAGTGAGTGGTGAGTGAGTGAGTGAGTGAGTGAGTGTGAGTGAGTGTGAGTGAGTGAGTGAGTGAGTGAGTGAGAGGGAGAGTGCGAGGGTGAGGGTGAGCGAGGGAGTGAGGGTGAGCGAGGGAGTGAGGGTGAGCGAGGGAGTGCGAGTGAGGGTGAGTGTGTGAGTGAGGGTGAGTGAGTGAGGGTGAGTGAGTGAGTGAGTGAGTGAGTGAGTGAGTGAGTGAGGGTGAGTGAGTGAGGGTGAGTGAGTGAGGGTGAGTGAGTGAGGGTGAGTGAGGGTGAGTGAGTGAGGGTGAGTGAGTGAGGGTGAGTGAGTGAGTGTGAGTGAGTGGGGGTGAGTGAGTGAGGGTGAGTGAGTGAGTGAGGGTGAGTGTGAGCAAGGGTGAGGGTGTGAGGGAGAGTGCGAGGGTGAGGGTGTGAGGGAGAGTGAGGGTGAGCGAGGGAGTGAGGATGAGTGAGTGAGGGTGAGTGAGTGAGGGTGAGTGAGTGAGGGTGAGTGAGTGAGGGTGAGTGAGTGAGTGAGTGTGAGTGAGGGTGAGTGAGTGAGTGAGGGTGAGTGAGTGAGGGTGAGTGAGTGAGGGTGAGTGAGTGAGGGTGAGTGAGTGAGGGTGAGTGAGTGAGGGTGAGTGAGTGAGGGTGTGAGTGAGGGTGTGAGTGAGGGTGTGAGTGAGGGTGAGTGAGTGAGTGAGGGTGTGAGTGAGGGTGTGAGTGAGGGTGAGGGAGTGGGGGTGAGTGAGTGTGAGTGGTGAGTGAGTGAGGGTGAGTGAGTGTGTGAGGGTGAGTGTGTGAGTGAGGGTGAGTGAGTGAGCGAGTGAGAGTGAGTGGTGAGTGAGTGAGTGAGTGAGTGAGTGTGAGTGAGTGAGTGAGTGAGTGAGTGAGAGGGAGAGTGCGAGGGTGAGGGTGAGCGAGGGAGTGAGGGTGAGCGAGGGAGTGAGGGTGAGCGAGGGAGTGCGAGTGAGGGTGAGTGTGTGAGTGAGGGTGAGTGAGTGAGGGTGAGTGAGTGAGGGTGAGTGAGTGAGTGAGTGAGTGAGTGAGGGTGAGTGAGTGAGGGTGAGTGAGTGAGGGTGAGTGAGGGTGAGTGAGTGAGGGTGAGTGAGTGAGGGTGAGTGAGTGAGTGTGAGTGAGTGGGGGTGAGTGAGTGAGGGTGAGTGAGTGAGTGAGGGTGAGTGTGAGCAAGGGTGAGGGTGTGAGGGAGAGTGCGAGGGTGAGGGTGTGAGGGAGAGTGAGGGTGAGCGAGGGAGTGAGGATGAGTGAGTGAGGGTGAGTGAGTGAGGGTGAGTGAGTGAGGGTGAGTGAGTGAGGGTGAGTGAGTGAGTGAGTGTGAGTGAGGGTGAGTGAGTGAGTGAGGGTGAGTGAGTGAGGGTGAGTGAGTGAGGGTGAGTGAGTGAGGGTGAGTGAGTG
The DNA here is from genome assembly GCF_052327205.1 of Somniosus microcephalus. Lineage (NCBI taxonomy): Eukaryota > Metazoa > Chordata > Chondrichthyes > Squaliformes > Somniosidae > Somniosus > Somniosus microcephalus. Next base: position 70,134,330 of record NC_140999.1, on the reverse strand, counting down.
AGGGTGAGTGAGTGAGGGTGAGTGAGTGAGGGTGAGTGAGTGAGGGTGTGAGTGAGGGTGTGAGTGAGGGTGTGAGTGAGGGTGTGAGTGAGGGTGAGTGAGTGAGTGAGGGTGTGAGTGAGGGTGTGAGGGTGTGAGTGAGGGTGAGTGAGTGAAGGTGAGTGAGTGAAGGTGTGAGGGTGAGTGAGTGAGGGTGAGTGAGTGAGAGGGTGAGTGAGGGTGAGGGAGTGAGGGTGAGGGTGAGGGAGTGAGGGTGAGGGAGTGAGTGAGGGCGAGTGGGTGAGTGAGTGTGAGTGAGTGAGGGTGAGTGAGTGAGTGAGGGAGAGTGAGGGAATGAGGGAATGAGGGTGAGTGAGGGAGTGAGGGTGAGGGAGTGAGGGTGAAGGAGTGAGGGTGAGTGAGGGAGAGGGAGTGAGGGTGAGTGAGGGTGAGGGAGAGTGAGGGAGTGAGGATGAGTGAGGGTGAGTGAGTGAGGGTGAGTGAGTGAGGGTGAGTGAGTGAGTGAGTGAGTGAGGTTGAGGGAGGGTGAGGGAGAGTGAGTGAGCGAGTGAGGATGAGGGTGAGTGAGGGTGAGTGAGTGAGGGAGGGTGTGTGTGAGGGTGTGTGTGAGGGTGTGTGAGTGAGGGTGTGTGAGTGAGGGTGTGTGAGTGAGGGTGTGTGAGTGAGGGTGTGTGAGTGAGGGTGTGTGAGTGAGGGTGTGTGAGTGAGGGTGTGTGAGTGAGGGTGTGTGAGTCAAACACCCAATTGAGATCCTACATGCAGAATTCTGTAAAAGTATCCTCCGGACTCAAAGGAAAACCGTAAACAATGCATGCAGGGCAGAACTAGGCCAATATCCATTAATAATCACTATCCAAAAAAGAGCCACCAAATTTTGGAAACACCTAGAAATGAGCAACCCCCAATGCTATCATTACGAAGCCCTGAAATGCCAAGAGAGGACCATAAAGAAGAATACCCTCAGTCAACTAGTCCTGGGACTCAGTGAAGTAACTACTAACACTACTAACAATAACCAGCCCCAGGACAGTGACAGCGTAACACAAAGAATTCGACCCAACACAGTCGTTGCTAAGCAAAAGGAAAAATATCTGTCATATTGGGAAGAAACAACAAAAACCCAAAGCAAACTCAATTGCTACTTGGCCCTAAACAGACAATACAACATAGCTGATTACCTGACCATGGTAAAGGATAGCAAACTGAGAAAAACCTTGACAATGTACAGACTTAGTGAACATAGCCTGGCGATCGAAAGAGGTAGACACAGGCAGACCCGGCTACCAAGAGAGGACAGGATATGCTCTCACTGCAGTCAGGGAGTGGTGGAGACAGAGATGCACTTCTGCACAGCTTGTAGAAAATATCAGGGCATAAGGGAGAATTTCTACCCAAAATTCACAAAAATATGCCCGGAATTCAGAAATTTGAATGACGACCAAAAACTCCCATACCTACTAGGGGAAGAGAGAAATTGTGTAACACTAGCGGCACACTATGTTACAGCTTGCCATAAACAGAGGGACAACCAGTAAATATAAGAAAAGAGTATATATAAATTATACGAATGTATATTTATACACTCAGGGGTATATCTGTTTATACACTGTATGGATAGATCTGTATTTTTGTGTACAAACATGAATGTTTTTTGATGCTTTGGCAACATAAGATGTAACTTGTCATGCCAATAAAGCGATTTGAATTGAATTGAATTGAATTGAGTGAGGGTGGGTGAGTGAGTGTGGGAGTGAGTGAGTGTGAGTGAGGGAGTGAGAGAGGGTGGGAGTGAGTGAGAGTGAGTGAGGTGAGAGAGTGAGAGTGAGGGTGAGTGAGTGAGTGAGTGAGTGAGGGTGAGTGAGGGTGAGAGAGAGATTGGAGGGGGCTAGCAGCATTGGAGCTGCAAGAATCAGCATCAGAGAAACAAAATAAAAACCTTTCAATAAAAATAGCAGTGCCTTTTGTGTGGCCCACTGGTACAGCTGAGAGAGACTGTTTTTTGAAGTAATGTCTAACCTCAGCTGAAACTCGCAACAACTCCTCTGACTCCCCAACAATTTTTTTTTCACATTTATGTTGTCGATGGATGTTTTTAACAGCGGGGTGGGGTGGGGGGGGGAGGGCACTGCCACGGCTGGCAGTAAATACTCAGCAGTGCAAAGGTGAAAGGCTGGTCAGTAGTACACACTTCCACCAAGTCAGCAGCAAGCGGCATACCGAAAGCCACAGGGAGGAAAGTTTGCTGGTACACACAGGAAGTGGATTAGGGTGGGGACTTGCAGATGGCTCCAACTTATCAAAGTACCATTGCACCCACTTCTCCTATCATCAATCACCAACACCTACGCTGAGAAAAAGAAAATCTGTTATTCAATATAACCGGACGTTTAGTAATTAACAGTTTACCCAGAAAAGCTGACAGAAAATGTTTATAGATTAAACGGATTTTGGTTACTTTTCATTCAACTGACTTTCCTTTGTACCTATTAAAACCAGTATTATTTTTCGGTAGGTGGAGGGTGATGCTGTTGAGGAATAGACTGTTTCCCCGCTTTCTGCGGCAACTCCAACCTCAGAAAACCACTCCCACGTAGGGCTGGGGCACAGGCTTCGCCCACTTTCTCTAATCTTAGCTCATAACACAACTGTAGAGTTTGATTGGTGCCAGTCACCACTGGGTAAACTGCCTCACATCTGCTTTAATATCCCACAAGGCCCGTGCTAGTGGCGTTGGGTACTGACGCGTGGCTGCAACCTAATAGCAGACTAGTTGGCACTCTCCAAGGCCAAGCAGATCCAGTAAAAAGGGTCTCCACAGCCGCCTGCTCTAGCACATCTGGGCAAGTTTACTTTTAAGTTGCAGCTGGCTGTGAGAGACCAGCGTGTCGGGAGCAGTCGTATTCGCGCAGGACTCAGCGCAATATAAAAGCAGTTTTAAACTGCTTGATTTTTGTTCAAACTTTGAAGACCCCATTATTAGGTGCTTAGGAGGGTCCTCAGAGTATGTGAAACAGGGAGGTATTTGAGAGATGTGTTGAGGTGCGACATACAAGTGTGCTTCTTTTCAGAAATGGTTTCTTTAAACAGTCTACACCTCAACGAGGAGATTTTTTTGCAAATCTAGAGTCTTCAACAGGTCTTGTTACATTATTAAGCTTTATACCATTGTTTCACTTGAGGGAACTGTAGCTAATTTTATTTATGATCCCATGTGTATTTTGAGTGTTAGTATGAAGTGTTGAACTCCTCTGGGAGGATTATCAATATGAGCTTCCATGTACACAACTGAATGACAAAGGGTTTGGCCTGCAGTAAGGTAAAGTTCTGCTGGTATTAGGGGATCAAGTTGTTAAATATATTTATCAGGGGGTTTGAAAAGGATTGGAGGTTATTGCAGTAATGTCCATTCTATCGGCAGCACTGTCATTATTTAGTGTCAAATGAATTCTTAGATTTTTTTTTATATACAAGGCTAGTTGGCATATACCAACTTGTAACTGTCGGTTTTATTTTGTGTCTGTTGAGGTGAGTAATGTCAGTGCTTGGAATGGAAGATTACCCTCAGGGTAAACCTTCCGCTACTCACTGCCTTCACCACTGCTTTAGAACAACCCCCGCCCCACCCTAATGCGGGCTGACTAACACTCCCCTAACATGACAGGAAGCACATAGGGCCACCCATTTTGGCTATGTTGATAAATCCTGCTGTGGATATTAGCAAATGTGACAGAAGCAAAGATATCTCACCATTAAATGCTGTAGATTTAATAGCGAGCATTCACTTTCACTATGGATGCTGGGATAGCCACATCCTCATGGCTGTCTCCTGGTTCCAGTGAGGGAAAACACTCAAGGGAAAGATTTCACCCGCGCACTAAGAATAGTGACATTGGAAGCGTGGTTAGCACTGTAATACACAGAGCACAGAGGACAATTTCAAACACTTCAAAAATCACACAGATTAGAAAGAGAGAAATATAGAAAAGGGGGAAGGTGGAAAAAGTGTTAGAGAGGAAAGGAAGGAGATAACATATTAACACCCATGTGAGCATGACCTTTTTTTTTATAGCCGAGTGAGGTAGTCAGTTTAGTAATAACCAGTTCTGCATTAATTGAGCTTTGTGCCTTAGACTCGTGCCCACTTGGAACTAAGCGAGACTGCCCAAACCAATCTCCCACAGAATGACATAGACCCAAAGAGGTGGGGGGGGGGGGGGGGGGCGGGCGGCACGATAATCCCATACAATCTGATGTTGCTGGATCACAATGCAGATATACTGTCAGCATACCCTGATCTGTGAAGCACGTGGACAATCAACCTGTTGTACCAAAGCGCTTTTACATTTGGGGTCTCTGTGGCCTGGGTTATGAAAAATTGGTCCACTGCACCCTGCCCACCCCCGCCCACATTTATGTTCAAGAGCTGGCGTCACTGACATCAGGAGGCCTGTTACTTGTGCGTGTGCGGCAGCTAATGTGTTACAGCCACTTGTGCCTGCGCAGATTCTCAACATTTACTGGCAGTATCAGTTCTGTGCAGATAAACGCACCAGAATAGTATTGAGCCCCAGACTACAAGGGTTCAAGCTTAGTCCCAGGTCTATATCCTCAGTGCCGCCAGGCTAGGCATGGGGAAGGGGGCGACATGGATGACAGTTAAGCTGGT
>NC_140999.1:70119935-70121664 GCF_052327205.1 Somniosus microcephalus | reverse complement strand
CTCACTCACTCTCACTCACTCACTCTCACTCACTCTCACTCACTCACACTCACTCACTCTCTGCTCACTCTCACTCACTCTCACTCACTCTCACTCACTCACTCTCACTCACTCACTCTCACTCACTCACTCTCACTCTCACTCACTCACTCACTCTCACTCACTCGCACTCACTCACTCTCACTCACTCTCACTCACTCTCACTCACTCGCACTCACTCTCACTCACTCACTCTCACTCACTCTCACTACGCACTCTCAATCACTCACTCTCACTCACTAACTCACTCACACTCACTCACTCGCACTCACTCACTCTCACTCACTCTCACTCACTCACTCTCAGTCACTCTCACTCCTCTCACTCACTCTCACTCACTCTCACTCACTCACTGTCACTCTCACTCACTCCTCTCACTCACTCACACTCACTCTCACTCACTCACTCTCACTCACTCTCACTCACTCACTCTCACTCACTCACTCTCACTCACTCTCACTCACTCTCATTCACTCTCACTCACTCACACTCACTCAATCTCTCTCACTGACTCTCACTCACTCTCACTCACTCTCACTCACACTCACTCTCACTCACTCACTCTCACTCACTCTCACTCACTCTCACTCACACTCACTCACTCACTCTCACTCACTCTCACTCACTCTCACTCACTCTCACTCACTCACTCTCACTCACTCTCACTCACTCACTCACACTCACTCACTCTTACTCACACTCACTCACTCTCACTCACTCTCACTCTCTCACTCGCACTCACTCTCACTCACTCACTCTCACTCACTCACTCTCACTCACTCTCTCTCACTCACTCTCACTCACTCTCACTCACTCACTCTCACTCACTCTCACTCACTCACTTTCACTCACTCGCAGTCACTCACTCACTCTCACTCACTCTCACTCACTCTCACTCACTCAGTCACTCTCACTCACTCACTCTCACTCACTCTCACTCACTCACTCTCACTCACTCACTCTCACTCACTCTCACTCACTCTCATTCACTCTCACTCACTCACACTCACTCAATCTCTCTCACTGACTCTCACTCACTCTCACTCACTCACTCACTCTCACTCACTCTCACTCTCTCTCACTCACACTCACTCACTCACTCTCACTCACTCTCACTCACTCTCACTCACTCTCACTCACTCACTCTCACTCACTCACTCACTCACTCACTCTCACTCACACTCACTCACTCTCACTCACTCTCACCTCTCACTCCACTCACCTCACTCACTCACTCTAACTCACTCTCACTCACTCACACACACTCTCTCTCTCACTCTAACTCACGCTCACTCCTCACCTCTCCACTCACTCTCACGCACTCACTCTCACTCACTCTCACTCACTCTCACTCACTCACTCTCACTCACTCTCACTCACTATCACTCACTGTCACTCTCTCACTCACTCCCACTCACCCACTCTCACTCACTCACTCACTCTCACTCACTCACCTCACTCACTCTCACTCACTCACTCTCACTCACTGTCACTCACTTCTCACTCTCTCACACACTCTCACTCATTCCTCACTCACTCACTCTCACTCACACTCACTCACTCTCACTCACCACTCACTCTCACTCACTCTCACTCACTCACTCACTCACTCTCACTCACTCTCACTCTCCACTCACTCTCACTCACTCTCACTCACTCACTCTCACTCACTCACTCTCACTCACTCTCA
>NC_140999.1:70099935-70114935 GCF_052327205.1 Somniosus microcephalus | reverse complement strand
CTCACTCTCTCACACACTCTCACTCATTCTCACTCACTCACTCTCACTCACACTCACTCACTCTCACTCACTCACTCACTCTCACTCACTCTCACTCACTCACTCACTCACTCTCACTCACTCTCACTCTCTCACTCACTCTCACTCACTCTCACTCACTCACTCTCACTCACTCACTCTCACTCACTCTCACTCACTCTCACTCACTCACTCTCACTCACTCACTCACTCACTCTCACTCACTCTCACTCACTCACTCTCACTCACTCACTCTCAATCACTCTCACTCACTCACTCTCACTCACTCTCACTCACTCTCACTCACTCACTCTCACTCACTCACACTCACTCACACTCACTCACTCACTCTCACTCACTCTCTCTCACTCACTCTCACTCACTCTCACTCACTCACTCTCACTCACTCACAATCACTCACTCTCACTCACTCTCACTCACTCTCACTCACTCTCATTCATTCACTCTCACTCACTCACTCTCACTCACTCTCACTCACTCACTCTCACTCACTCTCACTCACTCACTCTCACTCACTCACTCTCACTCACTCTCACTCACTCTCACTCACTCACTCTCACTCACTCACTCTCACTCACTCTCTCTCACTCACTCTCACTCACTCACTCTCACTCACTCTCACTCACTCTCATTCATTCACTCTCACTCACTCTCACTCACTCATTCACTCTCACTCTCACTCACTCACTCTCACTCACTCACTCACTCTCAGTCACTCACTCACTCTCACTCACACTCACTCACTCACACTCACGCACGCTCACTCACTCTCACTCACTCTCACTCACTCTCACTCACTCTCACTCTCTCACTCTCACTTACTCTCACTCACTCACTCTCACTCACTCTCACTCACTCACTCTCACTCACTCTCACTCACTCACACTCACTCACTCTCACTCACGCACTCACACTCACTCTCACTCACCCTCAATCACTCACTCACTCACTCTCACTCACTCTCACTCACTCTCACTCACTCTCACTCACTCACTCACACTCACTCTCACTCACTCTCACTCACTCTCTCACTCTCACTCACTCTCACTCACTCTCACTCTCACTCACTCTCTCTCACTCACTCTCACTCACTCTCACTCACTCTCACTCCCACTCTCACTCACTCACTCACTCTCACTCACTCTCACTCACTCACTCTCACTCACTCACTCTCACTCACTCTCACTCACTCTCGCTCACTCTCACTCACTCTCACTCACTCTCACTCACTCTCACTCACTCACTCTCACTCACTCTCACTCACGCACTCCCACTCACTCACTCTCACTCTCACTCACTCACTCACTCTCACTCACTCGCACTCACTCACTCTCACTCACTCTCACTCACTCTCACTCACTCACTCTCACTCACTCTCACTCACTCACACTCACTCACTTTCGCTCACTCTCACTCACTCTCACTCACTCTCACTCACTCTCACTCACTCACTCTCACTCACTCTCACTCACTCACTCTCACTCACTCCCTCTCACTCTCACTCACTCACTCACTCTCACTCACTCGCTCTCACTCACTCTCACTCACTCGCACTCACTCTCACTCACTCACTCTCACTCACTCTCACTCACTCACTCTCACTCACTCACTCTAACTCTCACTCACTCACTCACTCTCACTCACTCGCACTCACTCACTCTCACTCACTCTCACTCACTCTCACTCACTCACTCTCAGTCACTCTCACTCACTCTCACTCACTCTCACTCACTCACTGTCACTCTCACTCACTCACTCTCACTCACTCTCACTCACTCACTCTCACTCACTCTCACTCACTCACTCTCACTCACTCACTCTCACTCACTCTCACTCACTTTCACTCACTCACTCTCACTCACTCTCACTCACTCACTCTCACTCACTCTCACTCACTCACTCTCACTCACTCTCACTCACTCACTCCATCTCACTCACTCTCATTCACTCACTCTCACTGACTCTCACTCACTCTCACTCATTTACTCTCACTCACTATCACTCACTCACTCTCACTCACACTCACTCACTCTCACTCACGCACTCTCACTCACTCTCATTCACTCACTCTCACTCACTCACTCTCACTCACTCTCACTCACTCTCACTCTCACTCACTCACTCACTCTCACTCACTCGCACTCACTCACTCTCACTCACTCTCACTCACTCTCACTCACTCACTCTCACTCACTCTCACTCACTCACACTCACTCACTCTCGCTCACTCTCACTCACTCTCACTCACTCTCACTCACTCACTCTCACTCACTCTCACTCACTCACTCTCACTCACTCACTCTCACTCTCACTCACTCACTCACTCTCACTCACTCGCACTCACTCACTCTCACTCACTCTCACTCACTCTCACTCACTCGCACTCACTCTCACTCACTCACTCTCACTCACTCTCACTCACGCACTCTCAATCACTCACTCTCACTCTCACTAACTCACTCACTCTCACTCACTCGCACTCACTCACTCTCACTCACTCTCACTCACTCTCACTCACTCACTCTCAGTCACTCTCACTCACTCTCACTCACTCTCACTCACTCTCACTCACTCACTGTCACTCTCACTCACTCACTCTCACTCACTCTCACTCACTCTCACTCACTCACTCTCACTCACTCTCACTCACTCACTCTCACTCACTCTCACTCACTCTCACTCACTCACTCTCACTCACTCTCACTCACTATCACTCACTGTCACTCTCTCACTCACTCCCACTCACCCACTCTCACTCACTCACTCACTCTCACTCACTCTCACTCACTCACTCTCACTCACTCACTCTCACTCACTGTCACTCACTCTCACTCTCTCACACACTCTCACTCATTCTCACTCACTCACTCTCACTCACACTCACTCACTCTCACTCACTCACTCACTCTCACTCACTCTCACTCACTCACTCACTCACTCTCACTCACTCTCACTCTCTCACTCACTCTCACTCACTCACTCTCACTCACTCACTCTCACTCACTCTCACTCACTCTCACTCACTCACTCACTCTCACTCACTCACTCACTCACTCTCACTCACTCTCACTCACTCACTCTCACTCACTCTCACTCACTCACTCTCAATCACTCTCACTCACTCACTCTCACTCACTCTCACTCACTCTCACTCACTCACTCTCACTCACTCACACTCACTCACACTCACTCACTCACTCTCACTCACTCTCTCTCACTCACTCTCACTCACTCTCACTCACTCACTCTCACTCACTCACACTCACTCACTCTCACTCACTCTCACTCACTCTCACTCACTCTCATTCATTCACTCTCACTCACTCACTCTCACTCACTCTCACTCTCTCTCTCTCACTCACTCTCACTCACTCACTCTCACTCACTCACTCTCACTCACTCTCACTCACTCTCACTCACTCACTCTCACTCACTCACTCTCACTCACTCTCTCTCACTCACTCTCACTCACTCTCACTCACTCACACTCACTCACTCTCACTCACTCTCACTCACTCTCACTCACTCTCATTCATTCACTCTCACTCACTCTCACTCACTCATTCACTCTCACTCTCACTCACTCACTCTCACTCACTCACTCACTCTCAGTCACTCACTCACTCTCACTCACACTCACTCACTCACACTCACGCACGCTCACTCACTCTCACTCACTCTCACTCACTCTCACTCACTCTCACTCTCTCACTCTCACTTACTCTCACTCACTCACTCTCACTCACTCTCACTCACTCACTCTCACTCACTCTCACTCACTCACACTCACTCACTCTCACTCACGCACTCACACTCACTCTCACTCACCCTCAATCACTCTCTCACTCACTCTCACTCACTCTCACTCACTCTCACTCACTCACTCACACTCACTCTCACTCACTCTCACTCACTCTCTCACTCTCACTCACTCTCACTCACTCTCACTCTCACTCACTCTCTCTCACTCACTCTCACTCACTCTCACTCACTCTCACTCACTCTCACTCCCACTCTCACTCACTCACTCACTCTCACTCACTCTCACTCACTCACTCTCACTCACTCACTCTCACTCACTCTCACTCACTCTCGCTCACTCTCACTCACTCTCACTCACTCTCACTCACTCTCACTCACTCACTCTCACTCACTCTCACTCACGCACTCCCACTCACTCACTCTCACTCTCACTCACTCACTCACTCTCACTCACTCGCACTCACTCACTCTCACTCACTCTCACTCACTCTCACTCACTCACTCTCACTCACTCTCACTCACTCACACTCACTCACTTTCGCTCACTCTCACTCACTCTCACTCACTCTCACTCACTCTCACTCACTCACTCTCACTCACTCTCACTCACTCACTCTCACTCACTCACTCTCACTCTCACTCACTCACTCACTCTCACTCACTCGCTCTCACTCACTCTCACTCACTCGCACTCACTCTCACTCACTCACTCTCACTCACTCTCACTCACTCACTCTCACTCACTCACTCTCACTCTCACTCACTCACTCACTCTCACTCACTCGCACTCACTCACTCTCACTCACTCTCACTCACTCTCACTCACTCACTCTCAGTCACTCTCACTCACTCTCACTCACTCTCACTCACTCACTGTCACTCTCACTCACTCACTCTCACTCACTCTCACTCACTCACTCTCACTCACTCTCACTCACTCACTCTCACTCACTCACTCTCACTCACTCTCACTCACTTTCACTCACTCACTCTCACTCACTCTCACTCACTCACTCTCACTCACTCTCACTCACTCACTCTCACTCACTCTCACTCACTCACTCCATCTCACTCACTCTCATTCACTCACTCTCACTGACTCTCACTCACTCTCACTCATTTACTCTCACTCACTATCACTCACTCACTCTCACTCACACTCACTCACTCTCACTCACGCACTCTCACTCACTCTCATTCACTCACTCTCACTCACTCACTCTCACTCACTCTCACTCACTCTCACTCTCACTCACTCACTCACTCTCACTCACTCGCACTCACTCACTCTCACTCACTCTCACTCACTCTCACTCACTCACTCTCACTCACTCTCACTCACTCACACTCACTCACTCTCGCTCACTCTCACTCACTCTCACTCACTCTCACTCACTCACTCTCACTCACTCACTCTCACTCACTCACTCTCACTCTCACTCACTCACTCACTCTCACTCACTCGCACTCACTCACTCTCACTCACTCTCACTCACTCTCACTCACTCGCACTCACTCTCACTCACTCACTCTCACTCACTCTCACTCACGCACTCTCAATCACTCACTCTCACTCTCACTAACTCACTCACTCTCACTCACTCGCACTCACTCACTCTCACTCACTCTCACTCACTCTCACTCACTCACTCTCAGTCACTCTCACTCACTCTCACTCACTCTCACTCACTCTCACTCACTCACTGTCACTCTCACTCACTCACTCTCACTCACTCTCACTCACTCTCACTCACTCACTCTCACTCACTCTCACTCACTCACTCTCACTCACTCACTCTCACTCACTCTCACTCACTCTCATTCACTCTCACTCACTCACACTCACTCAATCTCTCTCACTGACTCTCACTCACTCTCACTCACTCTCACTCACTCACTCTCACTCACTCACTCTCACTCACTCTCACTCACTCTCACTCACACTCACTCACTCACTCTCACTCACTCTCACTCACTCTCACTCACTCTCACTCACTCACTCTCACTCACTCTCACTCACTCACTCACACTCACTCACTCTTACTCACACTCACTCACTCTCACTCACTCTCACTCTCTCACTCGCACTCACTCTCACTCACCCACTCTCACTCACTCACTCTCACTCACTCTCTCTCACTCACTCTCACTCACTCTCACTCACTCACTCTCACTCACTCTCACTCACTCACTTTCACTCACTCGCAGTCACTCACTCACTCTCACTCACTCTCACTCACTCTCACTCACTCAATCACTCTCACTCACTCACTCTCACTCACTCTCACTCACTCACTCTCACTCACTCACTCTCACTCACTCTCACTCACTCTCATTCACTCTCACTCACTCACACTCACTCAATCTCTCTCACTGACTCTCACTCACTCTCACTCACTCACTCACTCTCACTCACTCTCACTCTCTCTCACTCACACTCACTCACTCACTCTCACTCACTCTCACTCACTCTCACTCACTCTCACTCACTCACTCTCACTCACTCACTCACACTCACTCACTCTCACTTACACTCACTCACTCTCACTCACTCTCACTCTCTCACTCGCACTCACTCTCACTCACTCACTCTAACTCACTCTCACTCACACTCACTCACTCTCTCTCACTCTAACTCACTCTCACTCACTCACTCTCACTCACTCTCACTCACTCACTCTCACTCACTCTCACTCACTCTCACTCACTCACTCTCACTCACTCTCACTCACTATCACTCACTGTCACTCTCTCACTCACTCCCACTCACCCACTCTCACTCACTCACTCACTCTCACTCACTCTCACTCACTCACTCTCACTCACTGTCACTCACTCTCACTCTCTCACACACTCTCACTCATTCTCACTCACTCACTCTCACTCACACTCACTCACTCTCACTCACTCACTCACTCTCACTCACTCTCACTCACTCACTCACTCACTCTCACTCACTCTCACTCTCTCACTCACTCTCACTCACTCTCACTCACTCACTCTCACTCACTCACTCTCACTCACTCTCACTCACTCTCACTCACTCACTCTCACTCACTCACTCACTCACTCTCACTCACTCTCACTCACTCACTCTCACTCACTCACTCTCAATCACTCTCACTCACTCACTCTCACTCACTCTCACTCACTCTCACTCACTCACTCTCACTCACTCACACTCACTCACACTCACTCACTCACTCTCACTCACTCTCTCTCACTCACTCTCACTCACTCTCACTCACTCACTCTCACTCACTCACAATCACTCACTCTCACTCACTCTCACTCACTCTCACTCACTCTCATTCATTCACTCTCACTCACTCACTCTCACTCACTCTCACTCACTCACTCTCACTCACTCTCACTCACTCACTCTCACTCACTCACTCTCACTCACTCTCACTCACTCTCACTCACTCACTCTCACTCACTCACTCTCACTCACTCTCTCTCACTCACTCTCACTCACTCACTCTCACTCACTCTCACTCACTCTCATTCATTCACTCTCACTCACTCTCACTCACTCATTCACTCTCACTCTCACTCACTCACTCTCACTCACTCACTCACTCTCAGTCACTCACTCACTCTCACTCACACTCACTCACTCACACTCACGCACGCTCACTCACTCTCACTCACTCTCACTCACTCTCACTCACTCTCACTCTCTCACTCTCACTTACTCTCACTCACTCACTCTCACTCACTCTCACTCACTCACTCTCACTCACTCTCACTCACTCACACTCACTCACTCTCACTCACGCACTCACACTCACTCTCACTCACCCTCAATCACTCACTCACTCACTCTCACTCACTCTCACTCACTCTCACTCACTCTCACTCACTCACTCACACTCACTCTCACTCACTCTCACTCACTCTCTCACTCTCACTCACTCTCACTCACTCTCACTCTCACTCACTCTCTCTCACTCACTCTCACTCACTCTCACTCACTCTCACTCCCACTCTCACTCACTCACTCACTCTCACTCACTCTCACTCACTCACTCTCACTCACTCACTCTCACTCACTCTCACTCACTCTCGCTCACTCTCACTCACTCTCACTCACTCTCACTCACTCTCACTCACTCACTCTCACTCACTCTCACTCACGCACTCCCACTCACTCACTCTCACTCTCACTCACTCACTCACTCTCACTCACTCGCACTCACTCACTCTCACTCACTCTCACTCACTCTCACTCACTCACTCTCACTCACTCTCACTCACTCACACTCACTCACTTTCGCTCACTCTCACTCACTCTCACTCACTCTCACTCACTCTCACTCACTCACTCTCACTCACTCTCACTCACTCACTCTCACTCACTCCCTCTCACTCTCACTCACTCACTCACTCTCACTCACTCGCTCTCACTCACTCTCACTCACTCGCACTCACTCTCACTCACTCACTCTCACTCACTCTCACTCACTCACTCTCACTCACTCACTCTAACTCTCACTCACTCACTCACTCTCACTCACTCGCACTCACTCACTCTCACTCACTCTCACTCACTCTCACTCACTCACTCTCAGTCACTCTCACTCACTCTCACTCACTCTCACTCACTCACTGTCACTCTCACTCACTCACTCTCACTCACTCTCACTCACTCACTCTCACTCACTCTCACTCACTCACTCTCACTCACTCACTCTCACTCACTCTCACTCACTTTCACTCACTCACTCTCACTCACTCTCACTCACTCACTCTCACTCACTCTCACTCACTCACTCTCACTCACTCTCACTCACTCACTCCATCTCACTCACTCTCATTCACTCACTCTCACTGACTCTCACTCACTCTCACTCATTTACTCTCACTCACTATCACTCACTCACTCTCACTCACACTCACTCACTCTCACTCACGCACTCTCACTCACTCTCATTCACTCACTCTCACTCACTCACTCTCACTCACTCTCACTCACTCTCACTCTCACTCACTCACTCACTCTCACTCACTCGCACTCACTCACTCTCACTCACTCTCACTCACTCTCACTCACTCACTCTCACTCACTCTCACTCACTCACACTCACTCACTCTCGCTCACTCTCACTCACTCTCACTCACTCTCACTCACTCACTCTCACTCACTCTCACTCACTCACTCTCACTCACTCACTCTCACTCTCACTCACTCACTCACTCTCACTCACTCGCACTCACTCACTCTCACTCACTCTCACTCACTCTCACTCACTCGCACTCACTCTCACTCACTCACTCTCACTCACTCTCACTCACGCACTCTCAATCACTCACTCTCACTCTCACTAACTCACTCACTCTCACTCACTCGCACTCACTCACTCTCACTCACTCTCACTCACTCTCACTCACTCACTCTCAGTCACTCTCACTCACTCTCACTCACTCTCACTCACTCTCACTCACTCACTGTCACTCTCACTCACTCACTCTCACTCACTCTCACTCACTCTCACTCACTCACTCTCACTCACTCTCACTCACTCACTCTCACTCACTCACTCTCACTCACTCTCACTCACTCTCATTCACTCTCACTCACTCACACTCACTCAATCTCTCTCACTGACTCTCACTCACTCTCACTCACTCTCACTCACTCACTCTCACTCACTCACTCTCACTCACTCTCACTCACTCTCACTCACACTCACTCACTCACTCTCACTCACTCTCACTCACTCTCACTCACTCTCACTCACTCACTCTCACTCACTCTCACTCACTCACTCACACTCACTCACTCTTACTCACACTCACTCACTCTCACTCACTCTCACTCTCTCACTCGCACTCACTCTCACTCACTCACTCTCACTCACTCTCACTCACATTCACTCACTCTCTCTCACTCTAACTCACTCTCACTCACTCACTCTCACTCACTCTCACTCACTCACTCTCACTCACTCTCACTCACTCACTCTCACTCACTCTCACTCACTGTCACTCACTCTCACTCTCTCACTCACTCCCACTCACTCACTCTCACTCACTCACTCACTCTCACTCACTCTCGCTCACTCACTCTCACTCACTCACTCTCACTCACTGTCACTCACTCTCACTCTCTCACACACTCTCACTCACTCTCACTCACTCACTCTCACTCACACTCACTCACTCTCACTCACTCACTCACTCTCACTCACTCTCACTCACTCACTCACTCTCACTCACTCACTCACTCTCACTCACTCACTCACTCTCACTCACTCACTCTCACTCACTCTCACTCACTCTCACTCACTCTCACTCACTCACTCTCACTCACTCTCACTCACTCTCACTCACTCACTCTCAATCACTCTCACTCACTCACTTTCACTCACTCGCAGTCACTCACTCACTCTCACTCACTCTCACTCACTCAGTCACTCTCACTCACTCACTCTCACTCACTCTCACTCACTCACTCACTCACTCTCACTCACTCTCACTCACTCTCATTCACTCTCACTCACTCACACTCACTCAATCTCTCTCACTGACTCTCACTCACTCTCACTCACTCTCACTCACTCACTCTCACTCACTCACTCTCACTCACTCTCACTCACTCTCACTCACACTCACTCACTCACTCTCACTCACTCTCACTCACTCTCACTCACTCACTCTCACTCACTCTCACTCACTCACACTCACTCACTCTCACTCACACTCACTCACTCTCACTCACTCTCACTCTCTCACTCGCACTCACTCTCACTCACTCACTCTCACTCACTCTCACTCACACTCACTCACTCTCTCTCACTCTAACTCACTCTCACTCACTCACTCTCACTCACTCTCACTCACTCACTCTCACTCACTCTCACTCACTCTCACTCACTCTCACTCACTCACTCTCACTCACTCTCACTCACTGTCACTCACTCTCACTCTCTCACTCACTCTCACTCACTCTCACTCACTCACTCTCACTCACTCACTCTCACTCACTGTCACTCACTCTCACTCTCTCACACACTCTCACTCACTCTCACTCACTCACTCTCACTCACACTCACTCACTCTCACTCACTCACTCACTCTCACTCACTCTCACTCACTCACTCACTCTCACTCACTCTCACTCACTCACTCACTCTCACTCACTCTCACTCACTCACTCTCACTCACTCACTCTCACTCACTCTCACTCACTCTCTCTCACTCACTCACTCTCACTCACTCACTCTCACTCACTCTCACTCACTCTCACTCACTCTCACTCACTCACTCTCACTCACTCTCACTCACTCACTCTCAATCACTCTCACTCACTCACTCTCACTCACTCTCACTCACTCTCACTCACTCACTCTCACTCACTCACACTCACTCACTCACTCACTCACTCTCACTCACTCTCTCTCACTCACTCTCACTCACTCTCACTCACTCACTCTCACTCACTCTCACTCACTCACTTTCACTCACTCGCAGTCACTCACTCACTCTCACTCACTCTCACTCACTCAGTCACTCTCACTCACTCACTCTCACTCACTCTCACTCACTCACTCTCACTCACTCACTCTCACTCACTCTCACTCACTCTCATTCACTCTCACTCACTCACACTCACTCAATCTCTCTCACTGACTCTCACTCACTCTCACTCACTCACTCACTCTCACTCACTCTCACTCTCTCTCACTCACACTCACTCACTCACTCTCACTCACTCTCACTCACTCTCACTCACTCTCACTCACTCACTCTCACTCACTCTCACTCACTCACTCACACTCACTCACTCTCACTCACACTCACTCACTCTCACTCACTCTCACTCTCTCACTCGCACTCACTCTCACTCACTCACTCTAACTCACTCTCACTCACACTCACTCACTCTCTCTCACTCTAACTCACTCTCACTCACTCACTCTCACTCACTCTCACTCACTCACTCTCACTCACTCTCACTCACTCTCACTCACTCACTCTCACTCACTCTCACTCACTGTCACTCACTGTCACTCTCTCACTCACTCCCACTCACCCACTCTCACTCACTCACTCACTCTCACTCACTCTCACTCACTCACTCTCACTCACTCACTCTCACTCACTGTCACTCACTCTCACTCTCTCACACACTCTCACTCATTCTCACTCACTCACTCTCACTCACACTCACTCACTCTCACTCACTCACTCACTCTCACTCACTCTCACTCACTCACTCACTCACTCTCACTCACTCTCACTCTCTCACTCACTCTCACTCACTCTCACTCACTCACTCTCACTCACTCACTCTCACTCACTCTCACTCACTCTCACTCACTCACTCACTCTCACTCACTCACTCTCACTCACTCTCACTCACTCTCACTCACTCTCACTCACTCACTCTCACTCACTCTCACTCACTCACTCTCAATCACTCTCACTCACTCACTCTCACTCACTCTCACTCACTCTCACTCACTCACTCTCACTCACTCACACTCACTCACACTCACTCACTCACTCTCACTCACTCTCTCTCACTCACTCTCACTCAGTCTCACTCACTCACTCTCACTCACTCACACTCACTCACTCTCACTCACTCTCACTCACTCTCACTCACTCTCATTCATTCACTCTCACTCACTCACTCTCACTCACTCTCACTCACTCACTCTCACTCACTCTCACTCACTCACTCTCACTCACTCACTCTCACTCACTCTCACTCACTCTCACTCACTCACTCTCACTCACTCACTCTCACTCACTCTCTCTCACTCACTCTCACTCACTCTCACTCACTCACACTCACTCACTCTCACTCACTCTCACTCACTCTCACTCACTCTCATTCATTCACTCTCACTCACTCTCACTCACTCATTCACTCTCACTCTCACTCACTCACTCTCACTCACTCACTCACTCTCAGTCACTCACTCACTCTCACTCACACTCACTCACTCACACTCACGCACGCTCACTCACTCTCACTCACTCTCACTCACTCTCACTCACTCTCACTCTCTCACTCTCACTTACTCTCACTCACTCACTCTCACTCACTCTCACTCACTCACTCTCACTCACTCTCACTCACTCACACTCACACACTCTCACTCACACTCACTCACTCTCACTCACTCTCACTCTCTCACTCGCACTCACTCTCACTCACTCACTCTCACTCCCTCTCACTCACACTCACTCACTCTCTCTCACTCTAACTCACTCTCACTCACTCACTCTCACTCACTCTCACTCACTCACTCTCACTCACTCTCACTCACTCTCACTCACTCACTCTCACTCACTCTCACTCACTGTCACTCACTCTCACTCTCTCACTCACTCCCACTCACTCACTCTCACTCACTCACTCACTCTCACTCACTCTCACTCACTCACTCTCACTCACTCACTCTCACTCACTGTCACTCACTCTCACTCTCTCACACACTCTCACTCACTCTCACTCACTCACTCTCACTCACACTCACTCACTCTCACTCACTCACTCACTCTCACTCACTCTCACTCACTCTCACTCTCACTCACTCTCACTCACTCTCACTCACTCACTCACTCTCACTCACTCTCACTCACTCACTCACTCACTCACTCACTCTCACTCACTCTCACTCACTCACTCACTCACTCACTCTCACTCACTCTCACTCACTCACTCACTCTCACTCACTCTCACTCACACTCTCACACTCACTCTCACTCACTCACTCTCACTCACTCTCACTCACTCACTCTCAATCACTCTCACTCACTCACTCTCACTCACTCTCATTCACTCTCACTCACTCACTCTCACTCACTCACACTCACTCACTCTCACTCACTCACTCTCACTCACTCTCTCTCACTCACTCTCACTCACTCTCACTCACTCACTCTCACTCACTCTCACTCACTCACTTTCACTCACTCACAGTCACTCACTCACTCTCACTCACTCTCACTCACTCAGTCACTCTGACTCACTCACTCTCACTCACTCTCACTCACTCACTCTCACTCACTCACTCTCACTCACTCTCACTCACTCTCATTCACTCTCACTCACTCACACTCACTCAATCTCTCTCACTGACTCTCACTCACTCTCACTCACTCTCACTCACTCTCACTCACTCACTCTCACTCACTCTCACTCACTCACTTTCACTCACTCGCAGTCACTCACTCACTCTCACTCACTCTCACTCACTCAGTCACTCTCACTCACTCACTCTCACTCACTCTCACTCACTCACTCTCACTCACTCACTCTCACTCACTCTCACTCACTCTCATTCACTCTCACTCACTCACACTCACTCAATCTCTCTCACTGACTCTCACTCACTCTCACTCACTCTCACTCACTCACTCACTCTCACTCACTCTCACTCACTCACTCTCAATCACTCTCACTCACTCACTCTCACTCACTCTCACTCACTCTCACTCACTCACTCTCACTCACTCACACTCACTCACTCTCACTCACTCACCTCTCACTCACTCTCTCTCACTCACTCTCACTCACTCTCACTCACTCACTCTCACTCACTCTCACTCACTTTCACTCACTCGCAGTCACTCACTCACTCTCACTCACTCTCACTCACTCTCACTCACTCAGTCACTCTCACTCATTCACTCTCACTCACTCTCACTCACTCACTCTCACTCACTCACTCTCACTCACTCTCACTCACTGTCATTCACTCTCACTCACTCACACTCACTCAATCTCTCTCACTGACTCTCACTCACTCTCACTCACTCACTCACTCTCACTCACTCTCACTCTCTCTCACTCACACTCACTCACTCACTCTCACTCACTCTCACTCACTCTCACTCACTCTCATTCACTCACTCTCACTCACTCACTCACACTCACTCACTCTCACTCACACTCACTCACTCTCACTCACTCTCACTCTCTCACTCGCACTCACTCTCACTCACTCACTCTAACTCACTCTCACTCACACTCACTCACTCTCTCTCACTCTAACTCACTCTCACTCACTCACTCTCACTCACTCTCACTCACTCACTCTCACTCACTCTCACTCACTCACTCACTCTCACTCACTCACTCTCACTCACTCTCACTCACTATCACTCACTGTCACTCTCTCACTCACTCCCACTCACCCACTCTCACTCACTCACTCACTCTCACTCACTCTCACTCAC
>NC_140999.1:69447403-69462403 GCF_052327205.1 Somniosus microcephalus | reverse complement strand
ACACTCACACCACACACACTCACACAACACACACTCACACAACACACACACTCACACACACACACTCACACAACACACACTCACACAACACAACACACTCACACACTCACAGACAGACACTCACACTCACACACTCACACACACACACACACACACACTCACACACACACACACACCACACACTCACACACACACACTCACACACACACACACACAATACACTCACACACACACACACACACACACACGCTCACACACACACACAACACACACTCACACACTCACACAACATAACACACACACACACTCACAGACACACAGACACACTCACACACTCACACACACACACACACTCACACAAACACACACACACAACACACACTCACACACACACACTCACACACACTCACACAACACACACTCACACACACTCACACAACACAACACACTCACACACACTCACAGACACACACACACACTCACACACACACTCACAAACACACAACACACACACACTCACACACAACACACTCACAACACACACTCACACACACTCACACACACACACACGGACACACATACACACACAGACACACACACACACTCACACTCACACAACACACACACTCACAACACACTCACACACACACTCACACACACTCACACAACACACACACTCACAACACACACACTCACACACACAACACACACAACACACACTCGCACACTCACACACACTCACACACACACACTCACATCACACACACTCACACACACTCACACACACACACTCAGAAAACACACACTCACACACACTCACACAACACACACACAACACACACACACAACACACACTCACACATTCACACACACTCACACACACACACTCACAACACACTCACAACACACACACTCACACACACTCACACAATACACACACAACACACACTCACACACTCACACACACTCACACACACACACTCACACACACTCACACAACACACACACTCACACAAACTCACACACACACACTCACAACACACACACTCACACACACATTCACACACACACACTCACAACACACACACACACAATACACACTCACACACACTCACACACACACTCACACACGCACACACACTCACACACACACACACACAACACACACTCACACACTCACACAACACACACTCACAACCAACACACACTCACACACACAAACACACTCACACACACACACAACACACACTCACACACAACACACTCACACACACTCACACAAACACTCACACACACACACACACACACACACAACACACACACACACACACTCACACACACAACACACACTCACACACAACACACACTCACACACACTCACACACACACTCACACACACACTCACACACACACACTCACACACACTCACACACACACAACACACTCACACACAACACACACTCACACACACTCACACACACACACTCACAGCACACACACTCACACACACTCGCACGCACACACACAGACACACACACACACTCACACACACACACACACTCACACTCACACAACACACACTCACAACACACACTCACACACACTCACACACACACACAACAGACACACACACACACTCACACACACACACAACACACACACACACTCTCGCACACAACACACACAACACACACACACACACACACTCACACACACACACTCACACACACACAACACACACACACTCACACACACACACACAACACACTCACAAGACACACTCACACACACTCACACACACACACACACGGACACACATACACACACAGACACACACACACACTCACACTCACACAACACACACACTCACAACACACTCACACACACTCACACAACACACACACTCACAACACACACACTCACACACACAACACACACAACACACACTCGCACACTCACACACACTCACACACACACACTCACATCACACACACTCACACACACTCACACACACACACTCAGAAAACACACACTCACACACACTCACACAACACACACACAACACACACAATCAACACACACTCACACACTCACACACACTCACACACACAACACACTCACAACAAACACACTCACACACACTCACACACACACACTCACACACACTCACACAACACACACACTCACACAAACTCACACACACACACTCACAACAAACACACTCACACACACATTCACACACACACACTCACAACACACACACACACAATACACACTCACACACACTCACACACATACTCACACACGCACACACACTCACACACACACACACAACACACATTCACACACTCACACAACACACACTCACAACCAACACACACTCACACACACAGACACACTCACACACACACACAACACACACTCACACACAACACACTCACACACACTCACACAAACACTCACACACACACACACACACACACACACAACACACACACACACACACTCACACACACAACACACACTCACACACAACACACACTCACACACACTCACACACACACTCACACACACACTCACACACACACACTCACACACACACAACACACTCACACACAACACACACTCACACACACTCACACACACACTCACACACACACACTCACAGCACACACACTCACACACACTCGCACGCACACACACACACACACAACAGACACACACACACACTCACACACACACACAACACACACACACACTCTCGCACACAACACACACAACACACACACACACACACACACACTCACACACACACACAACACACTCACAACACACACACTCACACACACAACACACACACAACACACACTCGCACACTCACACACACTCACACACACACACTCACATCACACACACTCACATCACACACACTCACACACACTCACACACACACTCAGAAAACACACACTCACACACACTCACACAACACACACACACACACTCACACACTCACACACACACACAACACACACACACACTCTCGCACACAACACACACAACACACACACACACACACACACACACACACTCACACACACACACTCACACACACACAACACACACACACTCACACACACACACACAACACACTCACAACACACACTCACACACACTCACACACACACACACGGACACACATACACACACAGACACACACACACACTCACACTCACACAACACACACACTCACAACACACTCACACACACTCACACAACACACACACTCACAACACACACACACAACACACACAACACACACTCGCACACTCACACACACTCACACACACACACTCACATCACACACACTCACACACACTCACACACACACACTCAGAAAACACACACTCACACACACTCACACAACACACACACAACACACACAATCAACACACACTCACACACTCACACACACTCACACACACACACTCACAACACACTCACAACACACACACTCACACACACTCACACAATACACACACAACACACACTCACACACTCACACACACTCACACACACACACTCACACACACTCACACAACACACACACTCACACACACACACTCACAACACACACACTCACACACACATTCACACACACACACTCACAACACACACACACACAATACACACTCACACACACTCACACACACACTCACACACGCACACACACTCACACACACACACAACACACATTCACACACTCACACAACACACACTCACAACCAACACACACTCACACACACAAACACACTCACACACACACACAACACACACTCACACACAACACACTCACACACACTCACACAAACACTCACACACACACACACACACACTCACACACACTCACACACACACTCACACACACACTCACACACACACACTCACACACACACAACACACTCACACACAACACACACTCACACACACTCACACACACACTCAAAGCACACACACACACACACTCGCATGCACACACACACACAACAGACACACACACGCACTCACACACACACACAACACACACACACACTCTCGCACACACACACACTCACACTCACAACACACACTCACACACACACTCACACACACGCACACACAACACACACTCACACACACACACACACAGACACACACACACAATCACACACACACAGACACACACTCACACTCACACAACACACACTCACAACACACACTCACACACACTCACACACACACACACACAACAGACACACACACACACTCACACACACACACAACACACACACACACACTCTCGCACACAACACACACAACACACACACTCACACACACACACACACACACTCACACACACACACAACACACTCACAACACACACTCACACACACTCACACACACACACACACAGACACACACACACACTCACACATATAGACACACACACACACTCACACTCACACAACACACACACTCAGAACACACTCACACACACACTCACACACACTCACACAACACACACACTCACAACACACACACTCACACACACAACACACACACAACACACACTCACACACTCACACAAACTCACACACACACACTCACATCACACACACTCACACACACTCACACACACACACTCAGAAGACACACACTCACACACACTCAAACAACACACACTCACACACTCACACACACTCACTCACACACACTCACACACACTCACACAACACACACACAACACACACTCACACACTCACACACACTCACACACACACACTCACAACACACACACTCACACACACTCACACACATTCACACACACACACTCACAACACACACACTCACACACACTCACACAACACACACACAACACACACACACACTCACACACACACTCACAACACACACACACACTCACACACACACACTCACAACACACACACACACACAATACACACACTCACACACACACACAACTCAACACACTCACACACATCCACACAACACACACTCACACACACTCACATAACACAACACACTCACACACACTCACACACACTCACAGACACACACACACACTCACACACACACACACACAACACACACTCACACACACACACTCACACACACACTCACACAACACACACTCACACACACTCACACAATACAACACACTCACACACACACTCACACAACACACACTCACACAGACTCACACAACACAACACACTCACACACTCACACATTCACACACACACACACACACACACTCACACACACACACTAACACAAGACACACTCACACACACTCACACAACACAACACACTCACACACACTCACAGACACACACACACACTCATACACTCACACACACACACACACACACTCACAACACACTCACACTCACACTCACACACACTCAAAACACACACACTCACACAACACACACTCTCACAACACAACACACTCACACACTCACAGACAGACACTCAGACTCACACACACACACACACCACACACTCACACACACACACTCACACACACACTCACACACACACACACATCACACTCACACACACACTCACACACACACACACACATACAACACACACTCACACACTCACACAACACAACACACACACACACTCACAGACACACACACACACTCACACACTCACACACACACACACACATTCACACACACACACACACAACACACACTCACACACACACTCACACACACTCACACAACACACACTCACACACACTCACACACACACACACTCACACACACTCACAGACACACACACACTCACACACACA
Organism: Somniosus microcephalus; assembly: GCF_052327205.1. NCBI lineage: Eukaryota > Metazoa > Chordata > Chondrichthyes > Squaliformes > Somniosidae > Somniosus > Somniosus microcephalus. The sequence goes on along the minus strand of NC_140999.1, from coordinate 69,456,537 downwards.
CAACACACACTCACACACACACACTCACACACACACACACAACACACAACACACACTCACACACACTCACACACACACACACTCACAGTCACAACAAACACTCACACACACACTCACACTCACACACACACACAACACACACTCACACACACACACACAACACACACTCACACACACATTCACACACACTCACACACTCACACACACACACAACACACACTCACACACACACACAACACACACTCACACACAACACACACTCACACACACACACTCACACACACGCACACAACACACACTCACACACAACACACACTCACACACACTCACACACACACTCACACACACACTCACACACACACACTCACACACACACTCACACACACACTCACACACACACACTCACACACACACAACACACTCACACACAACACACACTCACACACACTCACACACACACTCACACACACACACTCACAGCACACACACTCACACACACTCGCACGCACACACACACACACACAACAGACACACACACACACTCACACACACACACAACACACACACACACTCTCGCACACAACACACACAACACACACACACACACACACTCACACACACACACAACACACTCACAACACACACACTCACACACACAACACACACACAACACACACTCGCACACTCACACACACTCACACACACACACTCACATCACACACACTCACATCACACACACTCACACACACTCACACACACACTCAGAAAACACACACTCACACACACTCACACAACACACACACACACACTCACACACTCACACACACACACAACACACACACACACTCTCGCACACAACACACACAACACACACACACACACACACACACACTCACACACACACACTCACACACACACAACACACACACACTCACACACACACACACAACACACTCACAACACACACTCACACACACTCACACACACACACACGGACACACATACACACACAGACACACACACACACTCACACTCACACAACACACACACTCACAACACACTCACACACACTCACACAACACACACACTCACAACACACACACACAACACACACAACACACACTCGCACACTCACACACACTCACACACACACACTCACATCACACACACTCACACACACTCACACACACACACTCAGAAAACACACACTCACACACACTCACACAACACACACACAACACACACAATCAACACACACTCACACACTCACACACACTCACACACACACACTCACAACACACTCACAACACACACACTCACACACACTCACACAATACACACACAACACACACTCACACACTCACACACACTCACACACACACACTCACACACACTCACACAACACACACACTCACACAAACTCACACACACACACTCACAACACACACACTCACACACACATTCACACACACACACTCACAACACACACACACAATACACACTCACACACACTCACACACACACTCACACACGCACACACACTCACACACACACACAACACACATTCACACACTCACACAACACACACTCACAACCAACACACACTCACACACACAAACACACTCACACACACACACAACACACACTCACACACAACACACTCACACACACTCACACAAACACTCACACACACACACACACACACTCACACACACACTCACACACACACTCACACACACACACTCACACACACACAACACACTCACACACAACACACACTCACACACACTCACACACACACTCAAAGCACACACACACACACACTCGCACGCACACACACACACAACAGACACACACACGCACTCACACACACACACAACACACACACACACTCTCGCACACACACACACTCACACTCACAACACACACTCACACACACACTCACACACACACACACACAACACACACTCACACACACACACACACAGACACACACACACAATCACACACACACAGACACACACTCACACTCACACAACACACACTCACAACACACACTCACACACACTCACACACACACACACACAACAGACACACACACACACTCACACACACACACAACACACACACACACACTCTCGCACACAACACACACAACACACACACTCACACACACACACACACACACTCACACACACACACAACACACTCACAACACACACTCACACACACTCACACACACACACACAGACACACACACACACTCACACATATAGACACACACACACACTCACACTCACACAACACACACACTCAGAACACACTCACACACACACTCACACACACTCACACAACACACACACTCACAACACACACACTCACACACACAACACACACACAACACACACTCACACACTCACACAAACTCACACACACACACTCACATCACACACACTCACACACACTCACACACACACACTCAGAAGACACACACTCACACACACTCAAACAACACACACTCACACACTCACACACACTCACTCACACACACTCACACACACTCACACAACACACACACAACACACACTCACACACTCACACACACTCACACACACACACTCACAACACACACACTCACACAAACTCACACACATTCACACACACACACTCACAACACACACACTCACACACACTCACACAACACACACACAACACACACACACACTCACACACACTCACACACACACTCACAACACACACACACACTCACACACACACACTCACAACACACACACACACAATACACACACTCACACACACACACAACTCAACACACTCACACACATCCACACAACACACACTCACACACACTCACATAACACAACACACTCACACACACTCACACACACTCACAGACACACACACACACTCACACACACACACACACAACACACACTCACACACACACACTCACACACACACTCACACAACACACACTCACACACACTCACACAATACAACACACTCACACACACACTCACACAACACACACTCACACAGACTCACACAACACAACACACTCACACACTCACACATTCACACACACACACACACACACTCACACACACACACTAACACAAGACACACTCACACACACTCACACAACACAACACACTCACACACACTCACAGACACACACACACACTCATACACTCACACACACACACACACACACTCACAACACACTCACACTCACACTCACACACACTCAAAACACACACACTCACACAACACACACTCTCACAACACAACACACTCACACACTCACAGACAGACACTCAGACTCACACACACACACACACCACACACTCACACACACACACTCACACACACACTCACACACACACACACATCACACTCACACACACACTCACACACACACACACATACAACACACACTCACACACTCACACAACACAACACACACACACACTCACAGACACACACACACACTCACACACTCACACACACACACACACACTCACACACACACACACACAACACACACTCACACACACACTCACACACACTCACACAACACACACTCACACACACTCACACACACACACACTCACACACACTCACAGACACACACACACTCACACACACACAACACACACTCACACACACACACTCACACACACACACACAACACACACAACACACAACACACACTCACACACACTCACACACACACACACTCACAGTCACAACACACACTCACACACACACTCACACTCACACACACACACAACACACACTCACACACACACACAACACACACTCACACACACATTCACACACACTCACACACTCACACACACACACAACACACACTCACACACACACACAACACACACTCACACACAACACACACTCACACACACACACTCACACACACGCACACAACACACACTCACACACAACACACACACACTCTCACACACACTCACACACACACACACACTCACACAACACACACACACACACACACACAACACACACTCACACACACACACACACACCCACACACACACACACAACATACACTCACACACACAACACACACACACACACACTCACACTCACACACACACACACTCTCACACACACACACATCACACACTCACACACACACAACACACAGTCACACACAACACACAGTCACACACACTCACACACACACTCACACACACACTCACACACACACACACTCACACACTCACACACACACAACACACACTCACACACAACACACACTCACACACTCTCACACACTCGCACACACTCACACACACACTCACACACACACACACACACTCACACACACTCACACTCACAACACACACACACTCACACACTCACACACACTACACACACACACACACACACTCACAACACACACACACACACACAACACACACTCACACACACACACACACTCACACACACACACAACATACACTCACACACACAACACACACACACACACTCACACACACACACACACTCTCACACACACACACACATCACACACTCACACACACACAACACACACTCACACACAACACACAGTCACACACACTCTCACACACACTCACACACACACTCACACACACACACACTCACACACACTCACACACACACACACAACACACACACACACACTCACACACACACAACACACACTCACACACAACACACACTCACACACACTCACACACACACTCACACACACACACTCACAGCACAAACACTCACACACACTCACACACACTCTCACACACACACACACTCACACACACTCACACTCACAACACACACACACACAACACACACACACACACTCACACAACACACACTCACACACAACACACACTCACACACACTCACACACACACTCACACACACACACTCACAGCACACACACTCACACACACTCACACACACACTCACACACACACACACACTCACACACACTCACACACACTCACACTCACAACACACACACACACAACACATACACACACACAACACACACTCACACACAACACACACTCACACACACTCACACACACACTCACACACACACTCACACACACACACACATCACACTCACACACACACACACACACACTCACACACACACACACACACAACACACACCCACACACTCACACAACACACACACACACTCACAGACACACACACACACTCACACACTCACACACACACACACACACACTCACCCACACACACAACACACACTCACACACACACACTCACACACACTCACACAAAACACACTCACACACACTCACACAACACAACACACTCACACACACTCACAGACACACACACACACTCACACACACACAACACACACTCACACACACACACTCACACAGACACTCACACACACACACACAGCACACACAACACACACTCACACACACTCACACACACACACACTCACACTCACAACACACACTCACACACACACTCACACTCACACACACACACAACACACACTCACACACACACACACAGACACACACACACACTCACACACACACAGACACACACTCACACTCACACAACACACACTCACAACACACACTCACACACACTCACACACACACACACAACAGACACACACACACACTCACACACACACACAACACACACACACACACTCTCGCACACAACACACACAACACACACACACTCACACACACACACACACACACACACTCACACACACACACAACACACTCACAACACACACTCACACACACTCACACACACACACACACACAGACACACACACACACTCACACATACAGACACACACACACACTCACACTCACACAACACACACACTCAGAACACACTCACACACACACTCACACACACTCACACAACACACACACTCACAACACACACACTCACACACACAACACACACACAACACACACTCACACACTCACACAAACTCACACACACACACTCACATCACACACACTCACACACACTCACACACACACACTCAGAAGACACACACTCACACACACTCAAACAACATACACTCACACACTCACACACACTCACTCACACACACTCACACACACTCACACAACACACACACAACACACACTCACACACTCACACACACTCACACACACACACTCACAACACACACACTCACACACACTCACACACATTCACACACACACACTCACAACACACACACTCACACAACACACACACTCAGAACACACTCACACACACACTCACACACACTCACACAACACACACACTCACAACACACACACTCACACACACAACACACACACAACACACACTCACACACTCACACAAACTCACACACACACACTCACATCACACACACTCACACACACTCACACACACACACTCAGAAGACACACACTCACACACACTCAAACAACACACACTCACACACTCACACACACTCACTCACACACACTCACACACACTCACACAACACACACACAACACACACTCACACACTCACACACACTCACACACACACACTCACAACACACACACTCACACACACTCACACACATTCACACACACACGCTCACAACACACACACTCACACACACTCACACAACACACACACAACACACACACACACTCACACACACTCACACACACACTCACAACACACACACACACACACTCACACACACACACTCACAACACACACACACACACAATACACACACTCACACACACACACAACTCAACACACTCACACACATCCACACAACACACACTCACACACTCTCACATAACACAACACACTCACACACACTCACACACACTCACAGACACACACACACACTCACACACACACACACACACAACACACACTCACACACACACACTCACACACACACTCACACAACACACACTCACACACACTCACACAATACAACACACTCACACACACACTCACACAACACACACTCACACAGACTCACACAACACAACACACTCACACACTCACACATTCACACACACACACACACACACTCACACACACACACTAACACAAGACACACTCACACACACTCACACAACACAACACACTCACACACACTCACAGACACACACACACTCACACACTCACACACACACACACACACACTCACAACACACTCACACTCACACTCACACACACTCAAAACACACACACTCACACAACACACACTCTCACAACACAACACACTCACACACTCACAGACAGACACTCAGACTCACACACACACACACACCACACACTCACACACACACACTCACACACACACTCACACACACACACACATCACACTCACACACACACTCACACACACACACACAACACACACTCACACACTAACACAACACAACACACACACACACTCACAGACACACACACACACTCACACACTCACACACACACTCACACACACACACACACAACACACACTCACACACACACACTCACACACACTCACACAACACACACTCACACACACTCACACACACACTCACACACACTCACAGACACACACACACTCACGCACACACAACACACACTCACACACACACACTCACACACACACACACAACACACACAACACACAACACACACTCACACACACTCACACACACACACACTCAGAGTCACAACACACACTCACACACACACTCACACTCACACACACACACAACACACACTCACACACACACAACACACACTCACACACACATTCACACACACACACACTCACACACACACACAACACACACTCACACTCACACACAACACACACTCACACACAACACACACTCACACACACACACTCACACACACGCACACAACACACACTCACACACAACACACACACACTCTCACACACACTCACACACACACACACACTCACACAACACACACACACACACACACAACACACACTCACACACACACACACACACTCACACACACACACACAACATACACTCACACACACAACACACACACACACACACTCACACTCACACACACACACACTCTCACACACACACACACATCACACACTCACACACACACAACACACAGTCACACACAACACACAGTCACACACACTCACACACACACTCACACACACACTCACACACACACACACTCAGACACACTCACACACACACACAACACACACACACACTCACACACTCACACACACACAACACACACTCACACACAACACACACTCACACACACTCACACACAACACACACTCACACACACTCACACACACACTCACACACACACACTCACAGCACACACACTCACACACACTCACACACACACTCACACACACACACACACACTCACACACACTCACACACACTCACACTCACAACACACACACACTCACACACTCACACACACTAAACACACACACACACACACACTCACAACACACACACACACACACAACACACACTCACACACACACACACACACTCACACACACACACACAACACACACACACACTCACACACACACACACACACTCTCACACACACACACACATCACACACTCACACACACACAACACACACTCACACACAACACACAATCACACACACTCACACACACACTCACACACACACTCACACACACACACACTCACACACACTCACACACACACACACAACACACACACACACACTCAGACACACAACACACACTCACACACAACACACACTCACACACACTCACACACACACTCACACACACACACTCACAGCACACACACTCACACACACTCACGCACACACTCACACACACACACACTCACACACACTCACACACACTCACACTCACAACACACACACACAACACACACACACACACTCACAGAACACACAACACACACTCACACACACTCACACACACACTCACACACACACACTCACAGCACACACACTCACACACACTCACACACACACACACACTCACACACACTCACACACA
>NC_140999.1:68979903-69434903 GCF_052327205.1 Somniosus microcephalus | reverse complement strand
CACTCACAGCACACACACTCACACACACTCACACACACACTCACACACACACACACTCACACACACTCACACACACTCACACTCACAACACACACACACACAACACACACACACACACTCACACAACACACACTCACACACAACACACACTCACACACACTCACACACACACTCACACACACACACTCACAGCACACACACTCACACACACTCACACACACACTCACACACACACACTCACACACACTCACACACACTCACACTCACAACACACACACACACAACACACACACACACACTCACACAACACACACTCACACACACTCACACACACTCACACACACACTCACACACACACTCACAGCACACACACTCACACACACTCACACACACACTCACACACACACACACACTCACACACACTCACACACACTCACACTCACAACAGACACACACTCACACACTCACACACACAACACACACACACTTACTACACACACACACTCACACACACTCACACTGACACACACACACAACACACACTCACACTCACACACACTCACACACACACACACACAACACACATTAACATACACACACACAACACACACACAACACACACACAACACACACAACACACTCACTCACAACACACACTCACTCACAACACACACACACTCACAACACACACACTCACACTCACACACACTCACACTCACACACTCACTCACAACACACACACACTCACAACACACACACTCACACACACACACACAACATGCACTCACACACACACACATACTCAGACAACACACACACACACACAACACACTCACACACAACACAGACTCACACACAACACACACACAGGCACACAACACACTCACACAACACACACTCACACGCACACATGGACACACAACACACACACTCACAACACACACTCACACACACACACACAACACAACACACACACTCACAGACAGACATACACAGACTCACACACACACACAACGCACACACATAACACACACTCACACACACACACACACACACTCACACACACACACACACACATCACACTCACACACACACACACACACTCACACACACATACACACAGAACACACACTCACACACTCACACAACACAACACACACACACACTCACAGACACACACACACACTCACACACTCACACACACACACACAACACACACTCACACACACACACACACACTCACACAACACACACTCACACACACTCACACAACACAACACACTCACACACACTCACAGACACACACACACTCACACACACACATACACAACACACACTCACACACACACACACACACACACACACACACACACTCACACTCACAACACACACTCTCACACACACTCACACTCACACACACACACACAACACACACTCACACACACACAGCACACACACACACATTCACACACACACACTCACACACACACACACAATACACACTCACACACAACACACACTCACACACAACACACACACACTCACACACACACACACAACACACACTCACACACAACGCACACACACACACTCTCACACACTCTCACACACACTCACACACACACACACACTCACACACACAACATACACTCACACACACAACACACACACACACACTCACACTCACACACACACACACATTCTCACACACACACACAACATACACTCACACACAACACACACTCACACACAACACACACTCACACACACTCACACACACACTCACACACACAATTCACAATTCACAATTCAAATCGCTTTATTGGCATGTTAAGTTACATCTTATGTTGCCAAAGCATCAAAATACATTTATGGTTTACCACATAAACGCAGTTCTATTCATACAGTGTATAAACAGGTATATCCCTGAGTGTATAAATATACATTCGCATTGTTTATATATATTCTTTTCTTAGTTTACTGGTTGGCTCTCTGTTCATGGCAAGCTGTAACATAGCATGCCACCAGTGTTATACAGCTTCTCTCCTCTCCCAGTAGGAATGGGAGTTTTTGGTTGTCAATCAGATTTCTGAAATCAGGGCATATTTGTGAGAATTTTTGGTAGAAATTCTCCCTGATGCCCTGATATTTTCCGCAGGCTGTGAGGAAGTGCATCTCTGTCTCCACCACTCCCTGACTGCAGTGCGAGCATATCCTGTCCTCTCTTGGCAGCTTGGTCTGCCTGTGTCTGCCTTTTTCGATCGCTAGGCTATGTTCGCTAAGTCTGTACCTTGTCAAGGTTCTTCTCAGTTTGTTATCCTTTACCATGGTCAGGTAATCAGCTATGTTGTATTGTCTGTTTAGGGCCAAGTAGCAATTGAGTTTGCTTTGGGTTTTTGTTGTTTCTGCCCAATATGTCAGATATTTTTCCTTTTGCTTAGCGACGATTGTGTTGGGTCGAATTCTTTGTGTTACCCTGTCACTGTCCTGGGGCTGGTTATTGTTAGTATTGTTAGTAGTTACTTCACTGAGTCCCAGGACTAGTTGACTGAGGGTATTCTTCTTTATGGTCAGCTCTTGGCATTTCAGGGCGTCGTAGTGATAGCATTGGGGATTGCTCATTTGTAGGTGATTCCAAAATTTGGTGGCTCTTTTTTGGATAGTGATTATTAATGGATATTGGCCTAGTTCCGCCCTGCATGCATTGTTTACTGTTTTCCTTTGAGTCCGGAGGATACTTTTACAGAATTCTGCATGTAGGATCTCAATTGGGTATTTGTCCCATTTTGCAAATTCTTGTTGAGTTAGCGGTCCCCATACCTCACTGCCATAGAGCGCAATTGGTTCAATTACTGATTTGAAAATTTTGAGCCAAATGCTAATTGGGATTTCTATTTGGATTGATTTTTTGATGGCGTAGAAAGCCCTTCTTGCTTTCTCTTTCAGTTCATTCACAGCCAGTTTGAAGTTTCCCGTAGAACTGATTTTTAAGCCCAAGTATGTGTAGTTAATGGTTTGTTCAATTTTGGTTGTTCCTACTGTGAAATTTATTTTGGGTCTCTGATGTTTGGATCTTTGCTGGAACACAAGGACTTTGGTTTTTTGGGGATTTATTGTCAGGGCCCAAGTCTGGCAGTACGACTCCAGCAGGTCCAGGTTTTGCTGTAGCCCCTCTTTAGTAGGTGACAGCAGAACCAGGTCGTCTGCATAGAGGAGGAATTTAACCTTGGATTCATATAGGGTGAGGCCGGGTGCTGTAGATTGTTCAAGTAGTTTTGCCAATCCATTTATGTAAATATTAAAGAGTGTCGGTGAGATTGGCGAGCCCTGCGTCACCCCCCGCCCCTGTGGGAAGTATTTTGTTTGTTTGTCTCCAATTTTAACTGCACATTTGTTGTTTGTATACATTGATTTAATTACATCATATGTTTTCCCTCCTACCCCACTTTCGATAAGTTTCAGGAATAAACCGTCATGCCAGATGGAGTCGAAAGCCTTCTGGAAATCTACAAAGCATGCGTAGATTTTGCTTTTGTTATGGTGAACGTGTTTGTCAATTAGGGTCTGTAGGGTGAAGATATGATCGGATGTTCTATAGTTTGGCAGGAATCCAATTTGGCTTTTACTCAAGACATTGTGCTCCTCAAGGAAGTTTATAAGTCTTTTGTTTATGATGCTACAGAATACCTTCCCCAGGTTACTGTTTACACAGATGCCTCGATAGTTGTTTGGGTCGATTTTGTCCCCACTTTTGTATATGGGCGTTATGAGTCCTTTGTTCCAGATATCAGGGAAATAACCGACACTCAGAACCAAGTTGAAGAGTTTTAGGATAGCCAGTTTCATTTTGTTGTCTGTGTGTTTAATCATCTCGTTTAGTATGCCGTCTGTCCCGCAGGCTTTTCCTGGTCGCAGGTCCTTGAGTTTTTCAAGAAGTTCTTTTTCTGTTATTATGGCGTCCAGCGGGTTTTGGTTATCTTTTATGGCCATTTCTAGCTTTTCCAGTTTTTTGCATATTTGGTGTTGCTCTGGTCTTAGTGTGTTTTTCTGGTATAATTTTTCAAAGTGGTTTACCCATGTGTCCCCATTTTGAATGGCCAAATCGTCGTGTTGTTTTTTGTGTAGTGTTTTCAAGTTTTCCCAGAAACAATTGGAATCTATGGATTCCTCCATGGAGCTGAGTGTATTCTTAATATATTGCTCTTTTTTGGTTCTGAGTGTGTTTCTGTATTGTGTTAGTGTCTGACAATAAGTAAGGCGTAGTTCCTCGTTTTCTGGATGTCTGTGTTTTTGGTTTGATATTTTTCTAAGTTTTTTCCTCATGTTATGGCAATCTCGGTCAAACCATTTTTCATAGTTTTTTGTTTTGGGTTTGTTCTTGCGAGCTTTCAAGTTTGCATTTGTTGCCAAATTATCAAAAATATTGTTTAGTTTACTAACTGCCCGGTTTACGCCTTCTTTATTGTGAGTGTATATGTTATCCAGAAAGGTGTCTAAGAGAGCTTGAGTTGATGCATTGCTAATTGTTTTCTGGTATTTTTCCGTGTCGTTTTTGGCCCATCTGTACGATTTTTTGGTGTTGTACAGTTTACTGGGTTGTGTTTCTATGTTGTTTGTTTCTGTCTTTTTGAGGAACATAGTAATTTGACTGTGATCTGACAGTGTTGTTTGTGGTTTGACTGTGAATGCTCTGAAAGAGGATGGGTCTAAGTCTGTAATCATATAGTCTACTGTGCTGCAGCCAAGAGGTGAGCAATAGGTCGATCTTCCTAGGAGGTCTCCTATGAACCTACCATTGACAATGTACAGACCCAGGTTTCGACAGAGCTGTAGTAGCTGTTTTCCATTGGTATTTGACTGCTTGTCGCAGTTATGCCTGTATGGAAGGGAAGGGATGTCAAAGTGGTTATTCCCGAAAACGTAATTGTTTCCCTGATTATTGGTGAAGTCTGGTTCTTCGCCCGTTCTTGAATTGAGGTCCCCACAGATCAACACGTTCCCCTGGGCCTGGTATTGGATAATTTCCCCCTCCATGTTGGAGAAGGTGTCCTCTCACACACACTCACACACACTCACACACACACACACACACTCACACACTCACACACACACAACACACACTCACACACAACACACACTCACACACACACTCACACACACACACTCACAGCACACACACTCACACACACACTCACACACACACTCACACACTCACACACACACATCACACACTCACACACACACAACACACACTCACACACAACACACAGTCACACACACTCACACACACACTCACACACACACTCACACACACACACACTCACACACACACACAACACACACACACGCACACTCACACACTCACACACACACAACACACACTCACACACAACACACACTCACACACACTCACACACAACACACACTCACACACACTCACACACACACTCACAGCACACACACTCACACACACTCACACACACACTCACACACACACACACACACTCACACACACTCACACACACTCACACTCACAACACACACACACTCACACACTCACACACACTACACACACACACACACACACACTCACAACACACACACACACACACACACAACACACACTCACACACACACACACACACTCACACACACACACAACATACACTCACACACACAACACACACACACACACACTCACACACACACACACACACTCTCACACACACACACACATCACACACTCACACACACACAACACACACTCACACACAACACACAGTCACACACACTCACACACACACTCACACACACACTCACACACACACACACTCACACACACACACAACACACACACACACACACTCACACACTCACACACACACAACACACACTCACACACAACACACACTCACACACACTCACACACAACACACACTCACACACACTCACACACACACTCACAGCACACACACTCACACACACTCACACACACACTCACACACACACACACACACTCACACACACTCACACACACTCACACTCACAACACACACACACTCACACACTCACACACACTACACACACACACACACACCCACTCACAACACACACACACACACACACACACACACAACACACACTCACACACACACACACACACTCACACACACACACAACATACACTCACACACACAACACACACACACACACACTCACACACACACACACACACTCTCACACACACACACACACATCACACACTCACACACACACAACACACACTCACACACAACACACAGTCACACACACTCACACACACACTCACACACACACTCACACACACACACACACTCACACACACTCACACACACACACACAACACACACACACACACTCACACACACACAACACACACTCACACACAACACACACTCACACACACACACTCACACACACACACTCACAGCACACACACTCACACACACTCACACACACACACACACTCACACACACACTCACACACACACACTCACAGCACACACACTCACACACACTCACACACACACTCACACACACACACACACTCACACACACTCACACACACTCACACTCACAACACACACACACTCACACACTCACACACACAACACACACACACTTACTACACACACACACTCACACACACTCACACTGACACACACACACAACACACACTCACACTCACACACACTCACACACACACACACAACACACACTCACATACACACACACAACACACACACAACACACACACAACACACACAACACACTCACTCACAACACACACTCACTCACAACACACACACACTCACAACACACACACTCACACTCACACACACTCACACTCACACACTCACTCACAACACACACACACTCACAACACACACACTCACACACACACACATACTCAGACAACACACACACACACACAACACACTCACACACAACACAGACTCACACACAACACACACACAGGCACACAACACACTCACACAACACACACTCACACGCACACATGGACACACAACACACACACTCACAACACACACTCACACACACACACACAACACAACACACACACTCACAGACAGACATACACAGACTCACACACACACACAACGCACACACATAACACACACACACACACCACACACTCACACACACACACACACTCACACACACACACACACACATCACACTCACACACACACACACACACACTCACACACACACACACAACACACACTCACACACTCACACAACACAACACACACACACACTCACAGACACACACACACACTCACACACTCACACACACACACACAACACACACTCACACACACACACACACTCACACAACACACACTCACACACACTCACACAACACAACACACTCACACACACTCACAGACACACACACACTCACACACACACATACACAACACACACTCACACACACACACTCACACACACACACACACACTCACACTCACAACACACACTCTCACACACACTCACACTCACACACACACACACAACACACACTCACACACACACAACACACACACACACACATTCACACACACACACTCACACACACACACACACACAACACACAATCACACACAACGCACACACACACACTCTCAAACACTCTCACACACACTCACACACACACACACACTCACACAACACACACACACACACACACACAACACACACTCACACACACACACACAACATACACTCACACACACAACACACACACACACTCACACACACACACACACTCTCACACACACACACACAACATACACTCACACACAACACACACTCACACACAACACACACTCACACACACTCACACACACACTCACACACACACTCACACACACACTCACACACACTCACACACACACACACACACTCACACACTCACACACACACAACACACACTCACACACAACACACACTCACACACACACTCACACACACTCACACACACAACACACACACTCACACACTCAACACACAAACACACACACACTCACAACACACACACTCACACACACTCACACTCACACACACACACAACACACACTCACACTCACACACACTCACACACACACACACAACACACACTCACACACACACACAACACACACACACTCACACACACACAACACACACAGAACACACACAACACACTGACTCACAACACACACTGACTCACAACACACATACACTCACAACACACACACTCACACTCACACACACTCACACTCACACACTCACTCACAACACACACACACACTCACAACACACACTCACACACACACACACACATGCACTCACACACACACACATACTCAGACAACACACACACACACACACAACACACTCACACACAACACACACTCACACACAACACACACACAGGCACACAACACACACACACTCACACAACACATACTCACACAACACACACTCACACACACACACAGACACACAAAACACACACTCACACAACACACTCACACACACACAGACGCACAACACACACACACACACTCACAGACACACACACTCACACAACACATACTCACACAACACACTCACACAACACACACTCACACGCACACACGGACACACAACACACACACTCACAACACACACTCACACACACACACACACAACACAACACACACACTCACAGACAGACATACACAGACTCACACACACACACAACACACACTCACACACACACACACAACATACTCACACAGACTCACACACACACACAACACACACTCACACACAACACACACTCACACACAACACACACTTACACACACACACAACACACACACACACTCACACACTCACACACACACACACACTCACACACACACTCTCACACACAACACACACACACACACACGGGCTCTCACACAACACACACACACACACAACACACACTCACACACACACACACAACAGACACACACACACTCACACACACACAACACACACACACACTCTCACACACAACACACACACACACACTCACACACACACACAACACACACACACTCACACACATACACACACTCACACAACATCCTCACACACACTCACACACACACACAACACACACACACACACTCACACACTCACACACACACACACACTCACACACACACTCTCACACACAACACACACACACACGGGCTCTCACACAACACACACACACACACAGCACACACACAGACACACAACACATACACACACACACATACTCACACAACACATACTCACACACACTCACACACAACACACACACACACACACGGGCTCTCACACAACACACACACACAGACAGACACACAACATATACTCACACACACACACACACTCACACACAGCACACACACACACACACACACACACACACACGGGCTCTCACACAACACACACACACAGACACACAACACACACACACCCACACACACAACACACACACACACACACACACAGACACACACTACACACACACACACACACACAGACACACAACACATACTCACACACACACACACATACTCACACAACAAATACTCACACACACACACACTCACACACAACACACACACACACACACATGGGCTCTCACACAACACACACATACACAGACACACAACACACACACACACACACACACACAACACACACACACACACAACACATACTCACACACACACACATACTCACACAACAAATACTCACACACACACACACACTCACACACAACACACACACACACACGGGCTCTCACACAACACACACACACACAGACACACAACACACACACACACACAGCACACACATACTCACACAACAAATACTCACACACACACACAGACACACAACACACACACACACACACACACAGACACACAACACACACACACACACACAGAGACACACAACACACACACACACATACTCACACAACAAATACTCACACACACTCACACACAACACACACACACACACACACACACACACGGGCTCTCACACACACATACACACAGACAGTATGTTTATTAAATGTGGTAGTGTGAAGAAAGATTTCAAATACTGGGTCTTGATGAGTTGAACTCCCCCAGGACTTCATGGGCAACACCAGTGCCTGGGGATAGTACCAAACTACAGTTTGATAGAACAACACAGATTGTGGGGCGATATGATAGAAGTGTTTAAAATGATGAAAGAATGGGACATGGGAATAGAAGCAGACTGCTTCTAGTAGTTGAGGGGCCGTAGATACAAGATTAAATGTGAGAGTTTTAGAGGGAACCAGAACGATACCAGGCTTATAAAGTTAAATTATGAGGACAGGTTCCATAAACTTGGCTTGTATTCCCTTCAGTGTAGAAGATTAAAGGGTGATCTGATTGAGGTTAAAGATGATTAAAGCATTTGATAGGGTAGATAAAGAGAAACTATTTCCCCTGGTGGTGGAGTCCAGTACAAGGGGACATAACCTTAAATTTAGAGCTCGGCCATTCAGGGGCGATGTCAGGAAACAGTTCTTCGCACAAAGGGTAGTGAAAAACTGGAACTCTCTCCCCCAAAAAGCTGGTGAGGCTGGGTGTTAATGGAAAAATTCCAAACTGAGATTGATAGATTTTTGTTAGGCAAGAGTATTAAAGGTTACAAAACCAAGGTGGGTAAATGGATTGCGGTACAGACCAGCCACGATCTAATTGAGTGTCAGAGCAGACTCAAGGGGTGGAATGGCCTAGTCCTGTTCCTATGTTCCTAACACCAATGCTATGGCCGTGATCTGGTATCTCAGTGCAGGTCCTTCCTAGTCTGTGTAACTCAGTTACTCACTGGATGAACCCAGTGTAGTGTGTGTAACCTGTACCACCTTAAGAGGATACCTTAAGGTGATGGACTACTTTTTGATGGCTCCTGTACATTGTAGTACCGGTGGTGACCACACCGGTATATAAACCCTGCGGAGCAAAGTGTATCTCAGTTCAGCCCTGACCCTCAATCACTAAAGACTTGTTTACTTACTTCTGTAGTCTGTGTCCTGTTATTCAGTATAACTGCAATTGAAAACACAGACTCAACACCCAGAAAGCCACAGAGTGAGCGCACCATTTTAAATAGCACACAGAGTGCATGATATGGAGTGGTGTCTTCGAGCCTTGGAGTGAGCTGGAGGAGCGACTCCTGGCAGTTGTAAGTGTGCTCTTTGCTGCGTTGAGGGTGGTATGATTACTTCTGCAGTGCAATGCCTGGTGCCAGCTGTAGCTCAGTGGGTAGCGCTCTTGCCTCTGAGTCAGTAGGTTGTGGGTTCAAGCACCCACTCCAGGGACTTGAGCACAAAAATCTAGACTGACACTTCAGTGCAATGCTGAGTGAGTGCTGCACTGCTGGAGGTGCTGTCTTTCAGCCAACCGAGGCCCCATCTGCCCTCTAAGGTGGATGTAAAAGATTCCCTGGCACTATTTTGAAGAAGAGCAGGGGAGTTCTCCCCGGTGTCCTGGGCCAATATTTATCCCTCAATCAACATCACAAAAACAGATTATCTGGTCATTAGGCCATTGCTGTTTGTGGGAGCTTGCAGTGCGCAAATTGGCTGCCGTGTTTCCTACATTAAAACAGTGACTACACTTCAAAAATACTTCATTGGCTCTAAAGCGTGTGGGGACGTCCTGAGGTTGTGAAAGGCGCTATAAAAATGTGAGTCTTTCTCTATTTTTTAAGCTTGGTGAAGTATTTCTTTTCACAAAGCCCTCTCCGTGCCGACTGTCTGTTGAAACAATGACATCGGCGGGGAGCTGAGACAATTAAGAATACGTCGACATGGTCAAGGGAGAAGAGGAAATTTCAGTTCTCGGAGAGAAGGGTCATTCGCTGATTGAGCTAAACATTGAGCCCAGCAGAAAGCGTGTGTGGAGCAATGCTGCAGTGCACAGTGTTCACTCAGCATTAAGCAGAGCGCGTGTGTGAAAAGGGGATTCTCTACAGCCCTTATATACCTGGGTTATTTTTAACCAAGGGCTCCCTGCTCATTAGTGCGTTTCCTCTATTTTCCTCGGCTCAGGAAGCTGACTCGGGCCTGTTTCCTGCTCACACGTAACAGAGGCTCAAAGAATCTCTGAGAACCACCAGCCTAAGGCAGCTTGGCCCTGGAGAGTAACCTTGGCAACATTTCAAAGTTGACAAAAAGAAGAGAGAAAAAAACCGAGAACCTACTGAAGGGATGGAAAATTTCCCAATCGCTGTCGGGAAATCTGAACTATTATTAAAGAGATTTCTTGGTATAATTAGCACTAAAGGCTGGACAGAATAATCCACCTGACCACCATGAAGAACGCTTTAAACAAACTTAAGTCCTAAACCCCGAATTAGTGCATTGAAAGAACTGTAGCGACAGTGTGATTGCCAGATTGCGAACCTTTTCATAATGTCCCCGAAAGGTTCCCCCAAATTATTGTGTTGAGTGCCAAAAAGCATTTATCTCCCGTTCAAATTCAAATCAGAATTACAGG
Organism: Somniosus microcephalus; assembly: GCF_052327205.1. NCBI lineage: Eukaryota > Metazoa > Chordata > Chondrichthyes > Squaliformes > Somniosidae > Somniosus > Somniosus microcephalus. Next base: position 69,422,289 of record NC_140999.1, on the reverse strand, counting down.
CAGTCGCATTTAGACATTGGACAGAGCCTGACTGGTCGGCACCAGCCAAAATGCCCCAAACAACCGCAGAGTGCGCATTCATACATAGGCCTGGCTAAACAAGGCCAGCTGTCAAAATATTGTCAGCCAGTCCACGACACAGCTTCTTTCAACTGCACTTGAAGGATTTTATAGCTCTGATTTCTGCCTTGGCTGTTTTCATAGTATCTAAGCCCATTCTAGAAAGAGGTGAGCAACTCTAATTGGGGGAAGGGGGTTGGCAAGAGTCAGATAAAACTATTCAAATTATGAAAGTACAAGTTTAAATTCTCTCCACACCAATTGAAGAATCTAACTGGGGCCTTGCTTAGGTGGGTAGCACTCTCGCCTCTGAGTCAGAAGGTTCACAGTCCCACTCCAGAGACTGGAGCACACAATCCAGGCTGACACTCCCAGTGTGCTACTGAGGGAGTGCTGCACTGGTGGAGGTGCCATCTTTCGGATGAGATGTTAAACCGAGGCCCCGTCGCCCTCTCCGGTGAACGTAAAAGATCCCGTGTCACTATTTTGAAGAAGAGCAGGGGAGTTATTCCCGGTGTTCTGGCCAATATTTATCCCTCAATCGATGTTACGAAAAACAGTTTATCTGGTCATTATCACGTTGCTGTTTGTGGGAGCTTGCTGTGCGTAAATTGACTGCCATTTTTTCCTACATTACAACAGTGACTACACTTCAAAAGTACTTCATTGGCTGTAAAGCGATTTGAGACGTCCTGAGGTTGTGAAAGGCGCTATAGAAATGCAAGTCTTTCTTTCTTTCTCTTGCATTATGTGTTGTAGTGCGCACACTGGGTTTGTACCCTGTGACCTGGGGCAGCTTCATATCCAGAAAGAAGAGTGTAGTAAACAAAAACAATAACAACAAGATTTATACAGCACCTTTAATGCAGTAAAATGTCCCAAGATGCTTCACAGGAGCGTTATCAAACAGAATTTGACACTGTGGTCACATAAGGAGATATTAGGGCTGATGACCAAAAGCTTGGAGATAGGTTTTAAGGAGCGACTTAAAGGAGGAGAGAGAGGTAGAGAGGCAGACATTTAGGGAGGGAATTCCAGAGCTTAGGTCCTTGGCAGCTGAAGGCACGGCCACCAATGGTGGAGCGATTAAAATCAGGGATGCACAAGAGGCCAGAATTAGAAGAATGCAGATATCTCGGGGAAGGTTGTAGGGCTGGAGAAGATTACAGAGATAGGGAGGGGCGAGGCCATGGAGGGATGTGAAAACAAGGATGAGAATTTTAAGATCAAGGTGTTGCTTAACCGGGAGCCAATGTAGGTCAGTGAGCACAGGAGTGACGGGCGAACAAGACTTGGTGCGAGTTAGGACACGGGCGCCACGATGAGCTCGGGTTTACGGAGGGTGGAAGATGGGAGGTCGACCAGGAGTGCGTTGGAATAGTCAAGTCTAGAGGTAACAAAAGCATGGATGAGGGTTTCAGCAGTGGATGAGCTGAGGCAGGGGCAGAGACGGACGATGTTTGGGAGGTGGAAATAGGCGGTCTTTGTTATGCTGCGGATATGTGGTCAGAAGCTCATTTCCGGGTCAAATACGACACCAAGGTTGCGAACAATGTGGTTCAGCCTCAGACAGATGTTAGGGAGAGGGATGGAGTCAGTAGCTAGGGAACGGAGTTTGTGGTGGGGACCGAAGACAATGGCTTCGGTCTTCCCAATATTTAGTTGGAGGAAATTTCTGCTCATCCAGAACTGGATTAGAGACCATGGAGGGGGCGAGAGAAGTGGTGATGAGGTAGAGCTGGGTGTCGTCAGCGTACATGTAGGGGGTGATTTTCACTCAGAAGTAGGGAAGGAGGTGGGACTGCAACTTTCGGGGTTGTAGTCCCACCTCCATGGAGATGCGGCCAATCCATGCGATTTTAACTTGATTGACCTTGTTGACCCAAATTAAGGGCCACACGGCAACAGGTGACGTCACAGACTGATATTTCATCTGTCAAGACATTTTGACAGATGAAATATCAGCGTTTCACAGCTGTTTGAAGCTGTCAAACACTGAGGGGGAGAAATTTGGTATCGCCCCATCTGGGGCGCAATTATCGGCCGGGCGCAAAGATTTGCGCCCGGCGCAAATTATTGCCGCCGACTACAAAATTCGCCTCTCTCGCCCCTGGAGGTGATTGGAGCGCTAAATCAGGCGCTTCACATCTGTCTTAAGGCGCAAAGACCAAGGAGCGAGGCGCTAACTCACAGCGCTGGCGAAGCTCATGTGATTTCAGTCAGCAATGGAACACAGACACACTGGCACCGGCCAATTCTTAAAGGGGAGTTCTGATGAATGGTCATCGACCTGAAACGTTAACTCTGTTTCTCTCTTCACAGATGCTGCTTGACCTGCTGAGTTTCTCCAGCATTTTCTGTTTTTATCTTAAAGGGGAGGGTTTATCTTGGCCTCCATCTACATCTTGTTCATTGCAGCCTTGAGTCTCGGCCTGGAGAGACCTGTACATCAAATCTGCTGGAAAGAACAATGGAGAGTGTTAAATCCGTGTATCTTGATGTTGTGTGTCCTTCAATAACTAGACAAGAGACTGCAGATAACAATCAACAGGTGTTTACTGGATGAGGGTTACTCTAAAACTAACTGTACAGATCCCTACTCTGGGTTATATACAGGTGTGGTCACTGCCGGTACTACAGTATACAGGAGCTGTAAAAAGTAGTTCTCCCCTTAAAGGTACATACACTACAATTCCTCCCCTTTTAGATTAACATTCATTTAACATAACATTCATTTAACAATTAAATATCAACTAATTACAATTAACACTTTTAACATGCAACATTAACTGAAAATAGTCTGTTTATAAATTCAGTCTTTGGGGCAGCTTCCTGATCCTTTTTGGATAGCGCCTTTCCTGAGTGTCTTGCTCTTGGTGCGGAGGCGATTCTGGCCCCCTGTCGTCGGTTGGTTCATCAGCTTCCGATGCTATTGTTTCTGGGGTAGATGCTACCTGTATGTCGGGTTCATCACCAGGTACGCGAGACATGGGGTTGACTTGTTCCAGTGACTCTAGGATCTGGTCGACATGGCGTCTCACAATGTTCTCCCCAACATCCACTGTGTACATTAGTGGCCCCTGCCGTGTGCATATCGTTCCTGGTTGCCATTTCTCCGTTCGGTAGTCGCGGGCCAAGACTGGTTGCCCTACATTGAAGCTCCTTGTCGGCTTCTCATTGATGTGCTGGAATTGCTTACTCTCAACATCTCTTCGTACATTTGGTCTGAGCAAATCCAGACGAGATCTCAACCTTCGGTTAAAGAACATCATGGCCGGGGTCTGGTTGGTGACTGCATGTGTCGCATTTCTGTAGGCTAACAGGAAATTGTCCACCTTATGCTGCAGTGGAATGTCGTCATCACACATGGCCCTTACTGCTTTTTTAATGGTTTGTACGAACCTCTCAGCCAATCCATTTGTGGCTGGATGATACGGGGCAGATGTGTAATGCCTTACACCATTCCTTTTCATAAATCTTCGAAACTCTTCGGACACAAACTGTGGTCCGTTATCAGAGCAAATCTGCTCTGGCAAGCCGTTCCTGGCAAATATGGTCCGTAGGACTGCAATAGTTTTCTCCGTGGTGGTGCAGGACATTTTGATCACCTCAGGCCATTTCGAGTGCGCATCCACGGCTATTAAAAACATTGAGTCCATGAATGGACCAGCAAAATCAATATGCACCCGTTGCCATGGAGATGAGGGCCACTCCCATGGGTGTAGAGGGGCATGTGGTGGTGCATTCTGGACCTTCTGGCATCCTGAGCAGCTCTTTGTCAGGTCCTCGATTTGCTGATTGATCCCCAGCCACCACACATAAGCCCTAGCAAGGCTTTTCATTTTCACCCCTCCCAGATGGCCTTCGTGAAGCTCATTGAGCACTCTCTCCCTTAACTTGGGTGGATTTACCACTCGGGATCCACACATCAATGTCCCCTGGCATACTGACAGCTGTTCTCTTCTGGATGAGAATGCTGGCAATAGTGAGTCGCCATGTGTTGGCCATCCCTTCACCGTCAAGTCATATACCCGAGACAGTGTCGGGTCATTTCGGGTCTCCTTCTCTATATCAGCGTTAGTTACTGGCAAGCGTTCAATTATAGTCGAATAAAATATTTCGACAGGGTCCACTGCTGGTGCTTCCTCCGCAGTAGGCAGTGGCAGGCGTGATAGCCCATCAGCGTTTCCATGCTGTTTTGTGCCCTTATACTCGATTTCATATTGGTTCGCCCCTAGAAAAAGGGACCATCTTTGTAGCCATTGCGCAGTCATCACCGGAATGCCCTTCTTTGGATTAAAGGTGGAGACAAGTAGTTGGTGGTCAGTCAGCAAGGTGAACTTCTGCCCGTGCAGATAGTGGTTGAACTTTTTCACTCCCCACACTAGGCTGAGGGTCTCCCTGTCAATCTGGGCGTAGTTATGCTTGGCTGAGGTTAGTGACCGAGACACAAAGGCTACTGGCCTCTCCGAGCCGTCCAGGAATTTGTGCGACAGCACCGCTCCAATGCCATAGGGTGATGCATCACACGCCAACCGAATTGGTAGTGCTGGGTTGAAATGAGCCAACACCTCTTTTGATGTGATCAATTCTTTGCACTTCTGGAAAGCTCGCTTACATTCGTCATTCCACTTCCATGGTACCCCCGTTTGCAGTAGGGTGTTCAGTGGGTGTAGTACTGTAGACAAATTCAGCAAGAACTTATGGTAGTAGTTCACCAGCCCGAGGAACGACCTCAGTTGTGACACATTTTCTGGTGCTGGAGCCTTGACTACTGCCTCAATCTATTCAGGGGACTTATGTAACCCCTCTTCATCAATAACGTGGCCACAATATGAGATCTGCTTCTGGAAAAACTCGCATTTGTGGCGATTAGCTCAGAGCCCATATTCTTTCAATCTAGTGAGCACCTGCTCCAGGTTGGCGAGGTGATCACTGTCATTTTCGCCCGTGACCAGGATGTCGTCCAAATAACACTGGGTCCCTGGAATCCCTTGCAGGACTTGATCCATTGCCCTTTGCCAAATAGCCGGAGCTGATGCTACCCCGAACACCAGCCGGTAGAGACCTTTATGAGTGTTGATCGTGAGGTACTGTTTCGAGGCTTCTTCTACCTCCATTTGCAGGTACGCCTGGGCCAGCTCAATCTTAGTGAAGCGTTTCCCTCCAGATAGCGAGTCAAAAATATCTTCAACCCGCGGAAGCGGATATTGTACAGTGTGAAGGACTGGGTTCACTGTCACCTTAAAGTCCCCACAGATGCGAACCTTCTTTGGTTCCCCAGGCGTATTACTCAACGACCTCTTCATTACAGGAACAATAGGTGTAGCCTACTCGCTCCAGTCCACTTTGGGCAGTACTCCTGAACGTTCCAAACCTTCCAGCTCTACTTCGACGGCTGGGCGGATCGCATAAGGTACCGGTCTGGCCTTAAAAAACTTTGGGCTTGCATTTTCCTCTATTTTGATCGTTGCTGTTATGCCTTTTAGTGTTCCGAGTCCCTCCTGGAACAAGTCTTGTGCGTCAGTTAGCATTTTTGCCAGTCGTCCAGGTGTGACGTCGTCATCCTTTTTGGCATCTACAGCTTGTATGAAATGCCAATCTAGCTGTATCTTCCGGATCCATTCACATCCTAGTAGTGGTAGTCCTCCATCTGGCAATACATATAGGTCCATTTTTGGTGTTTCCTTGCCGTTATATATAACGTTCACCCTTATTTTTCCTTTGGGGTGTGGGGGACTACGGTCTGCCGCGTAAAGAAATAGGCAACACAGCGAGCTACAATAAATAGGTCTTTACTCCAACTCTCACAATACAGTACTGAATTCATGAAGCCCGCGAACCTGTGATGACTCACGGATTGGTCACCTGCTGGAACCTGATTGGTTTTCCTTCTATCAGCAGCAGGCAAGTCTGAACGTGCCTTATTCCTCTCAGTTTGCAACTGTCTTGCGGGGGGAGGGGAATACAGCAGTTAAAAGGGGATTATACAGGTTTATCTACATACACACAGTGTTTCCCCAATGTGGCAACGCCACATACGCCCCCCCAGAATCCTCGTTAACTGTAAAGTCAGTCTCTGCGGAGGTTTGACCAAGCGGCCGTAGCGGCTGTAGTAGCCATCTGGCGTGTGAGGACGGCTGTCTGGGAGGTCGGCCGGTTGGTTCGTCGGCTGGTCTGGCGGCTGGTCTGCCGGTGGGCTGGCTGGACGGGCTGCCGGCGAAGGTGGGGCGACGGCCGGAAAGTAAGGTTCTGGCATGTCTTGGTCCTCTTGTGGGGCTGCCGCCAACACGGGAGGTCTGCCCCGCCGTGGGGGAAGAGCCGGCCGAAACGGGAAGCTGAAGTCCAGGTGTGCCGGTTTGAGGCGGTCTACTGAACTAAGGTCCGGCTTCCCGCCGACATCGATAAGAAAAGCTTTGTCCTCCGTCTCCAATACTGGGAAGGGGCCGGTGTATGGTGCCTGCAGCGGGCCTCTGTGCGCGTCCCGGTGCACGAAGACGAACTCAGCATGTCGTAAGTCTCGAGGCACGTAGGACGGCTGCGGGCCGTGTTGCGAAGTGGGCACTGGACGGAATTGCTGGGCCGCGTCTTGGTGCAGGGAAAGCTGTCTGGTGGCTGACCACGGCTCCGTTGTCAGGGGGAGGAAGTCGCCTGGTACTCTGAGCGGTTGGCCGTAGACCATCTCGGCCGCAGAGGCGCGGAGGTCCTCTTTGGGCGCGGTACGCAATCCCAGGATAACCCAGGGTAGTTTGTCGATCCAGCTGGTGTCGACCAGGCTGGCGCGGAGGGGGGCTTTCAAAGAACGATGAAAGCGCTCGCAGAGCCCGTTGGCCTGCGGGTGGTAGGCTGTTGTACTGTGCAACTTGGTGCCGAGGCCGGCGATGATGGCATTCCACAAGTGGGAGGTGAACTGGGGGCCTCTGTCCGAGGATATGTCGGTCGGCACGCCGAACCGGGCCACCCATGTCGAGACGAATGCTCGCGTGACGTCGGTCGTGGTGGTGGAGGCGAGGGGAACCACCTCGGGCCATCTGGTGGTGCGGTCGACGATCGTGAGCAGGTGTGTAAAACCGTGCGATGGCGGCAAGGGGCCTACCAGATCGACGTGGACATGGTCGAAACGCCTCTCGGGCACCGGGAAACACTCCAATGGCGCCTTGGTGTGCTGCTGGACCTTAGCGCGCTGACACGGCATGCATGTGTTGGTCCAGTCTCTCACATCCTTGTGGAGTCCAGGCCAGACGAACTTGGTGGACATAAGTTTCTGAGACGCACGCATCCCTGGATGTGAGAGACCGTGGATGATGTCGAAAACTCGCTTGCGCCAGGTGGATGGAACGACCGGCCTAGGCGAGGGGACTGAGATGTCGCACAGGAGGGTTGTGCTGGCTGCGTGGAAGTGGATGTCGGCCAGGGTGAGGCTGGTAGTTGACGTCCTGAGGGTCTGGATCTCCGCGTCGGCAGCCTGGTCTCTCGCCATGCTGGCGTAGTCGACGCCCAGGTGCACTGCGTGGAGCGAGGGTCTTGAGAGGCAGTCGGCCACCAAATTGTCCTTGCCGGCGACGTGGCGGAAGTCCGTGGTGAACTCCGAGATGAAGTTGAGTTGGTGCTGTTGGCGCGCGGACCAGGGTTCGGTTACTTTGGCCATGGCGAAAGTGAGCGGCTTGTGGTCCACGAATGCGGTGAACGGCCGGCCTTCCAGAAGGAAATGGAAGTGCCGGATTGCCAGGAACAGGGCCAGGAGCTCTCTGTCGAACGTGCTGTAAGCCTGCTCGTTCTTGCGCAGCTGTCGGCTGAAAAATGCCAGTGGCTGCCACGCGCCTTCGACCCACTGTTGCTGGACAGCGCCGATGGCGTAATCCGAGGCGTCCGTGGTGAGGGCGGTCTTGGCGCCTGGAATGGGGTGGGCCAGTAGTGTGGCGTTGGCCAAGGCGCTTTTGGTCTGGTGGAAGGCTGTCGCCATCTCGCTGGACCAGGTGAGTTGCTCTTTGCCCGTTTTGCCCCTGGTGGCTTCGTAGAGGGGGCGCATGAGTGCGGCGGCCTTGGGCACGAACCGGTGATAGAAATTGACCATCCCCAAAAATTCCTGCAGCGCCTTAACCGAGGTGGGCTGGGGAAAGTCCGCCACCGCCTGCACCTTGGAAGGTAGGGGAATGGCTCCCCTTGGCGAGATTCTGTGGCCGAGAAAGTCAATTTGGGCTGCTCCGAACTGGCATTTGGCCGGGTTGACGATTAGCCAGTGTTGGCTGAGGCGCTGGAAAAGGGAGCGCAAATGCGCGATGTGCTCGGCCTTGCTGGTACTGGCCACGAGGATATCGTCCAGATAGACGAACAGGAAGCTCAGGTCCCGTAGGACGGAGTCCATGAGCCGTTGGAAGGCCTGTGCGGCATTCTTAAGCCCAAAGGGCATGCGCAGGAACTCGAACAGTCCGAAGAGGGTGATGACCGCCGTCTTCTGGACATCTGCGTGGTGGACGGGGACCTGATGGTAGCCGCGAATCAGGTCGACCTTGGAAAAGACGGACTTTCCTGCTAGGTGTGCCGAGAAGTCTTGGATGTGTGGAATGGGGTATCTATCGGGCGTGGTGGCATCATTGAGCCATCTGTTGTCGCCGCAGGGGCGCCAGCCACCGCCCGGCTTGGGCACAATGTGGAGTGGGGACGACCAAGGGCTGTTCGAGCGGCGGATGATGCCCAGTTTTTCCATCGTGGCGAATTCTTCCTTGGCCACCGCCATCTTGGCTGGGTCCAGGCGTCTGGCTCGAGCGAACACTGGTGGTCCCGTAGTGGCGATGTGGTGCTCGACCCCATGCTTGGCTGCCGCGGCTGAGAAGGTCGGTTGTGTGAGCCTCGGGAAATCTGCGAGTACGCGGGCGTAGTCGTCATGCGGAGGATGCAGGCGGAGCAGGACCTGACAAGGGCCGGGCTGTTGCTCTGCTGGCAGGCCAGTGAAGCGAAAGTTGCTGCGTCGATCAGGCGCCTGTCGCGGACGTCGACCAGGAGTCCGTGGGCGCAAAGAAAATCGGCGCCCAGCAAAGGATGTGCCACCGAGGCCGTCACGAAATCCCACGTAAATCGCTGGCCGTTGAAACAAACCTCGGCCCGTCGCTTTCCGAAAGTAGCGATGGCTGCGCCATTTGCCGCCACGCGGGGTGGGCCGCTGCGGCCTGCCTGGATGTCGAGCTGGGAGGCAGGAATTATGCTGCATTGGGCTCCGGTGTCGCAAAGGAATCTGCGCCCTGAAAGAGAGTCGGTTATGTACAGCAATTTACCTGCGGTGCCGATGGCCATCGTGGCGGCGGGGGTGCGGTCGAGCGGGCCTAGGCGGCGGCGCAGATCTGGTGCGTTGGGCCAGGCGGCCTTCTTGGTTTGATCGAAAGAGCAGGGTGCTCTGCAGCGTTGGGCCTTGTGGCCGAAACGCGCGTGGTGGTAGCATAGTTCTGCGGCCTGGCGTGGCGGCGCGTGCTCGGTGGTATCGGGGAGCCTCGCGGCTGCACAGCCGAGTTGGGCGACGATGAAAACTTTGTCCGCGGCGGCTGCCAGTTGTACGCAGTCCGTGATCGGGGACCCCACGAGGGTAGTCTGTACCTGCTGAGGAAGCAGGCTGAGGAAAAGGGCCCAAAACAAAAAGCACTGCAGTTCAGAGCCCAGGAGCGCAAGCATCCAGCTCATCAACTGGGTTGGGGTAGAATCGCCGAGGCCTGGTAGTGAGAGAAGCCTGCGGGCCCTCTCCTCCTTGGACAGGCCATAAGCCTGCAGCAAGCGGCCCTTAATGGTTGAGTACTTGCTGGTCTGTGGTGGGTTCCCCAGCAGGTCGAGAACTTCGGCGGCGGTAGAGCTTGCTAGTGCTGAGACTACGTGGAGGTATCTTTCTTCATCATCTTGAACCCTGCGAAGGGTGAATTGGGCCTCCGAGTGCGTGAACCAAGCTGGTGCTTGGTGTTCCCAGAAGGTGGGGAGCTTCAAGGACGCGGCGCCGGCCGACATCAGGCTGCTGCTGGTTGCCATCGGGTCGTTGCTGGCCTCTGTAGGGCTTCGGCCGCCGACATTCGGGGTCACCAATGTGGGGGACTACGGTCTCCCGCGTAAAGAAATAGGCAACACAGCGAGCTACAAGAAATAGGTCTTTACTCCAACTCTCACAATACAGTACTGAATTCGTGAAGCCCGCGAACCTGTGATGACTCACGGATTGGTCACCTGCTGGAACCTGATTGGTTTTCCTTCTATCAGCAGCAGGCAAGTCTGAACGTGCCTTATTCCTTTCAGCTTGCAACTGTCTTGCGGGGGGAGGGGAATACAGCAGTTAAAAGGGGATTATACAGGTTTATCTACATACACACAGTGTTTCCCCAATGTGGCAACGCCACAGGGGTAGACTTTTTGCCCCGTGTACGTCTTCAAGGCAATCTCTGTGTCTCTCAAGGGTATATGTGAGAATAGCCGCTTGTAGTCCCTTCGGTTTATGACTGTTAGGGCTGATCCTGTGTCCAATTCCATTGTCTGCACAGTTGGTCCATGAACCAGCAATCATTATGGCCGTGTGTTGTTCTGCCGCAGCGATAGCACTTCACTGTTCCGTATGACATTTCATTTGTGCCAGATTCTTGCGGTCTCCGTTGTATCTCTGCCGCACCCCATGCTGCTGCTTCGTGTGATACTGCCATGCTGAAAGCCTTGTCCAGCGTAAGATCCTTTTCTGATAGAAGCCGTTTCTGGGTTCCTTCACTTTGAAGCCCACACACAAACTTGTCCCTTAAAGTATCTGCCAGTCCCGTTCCAAACTGGCAGTGTTTCGATAGCTTGCGCAGTTCCGTTAAAAACTCAGCATTACTTTCATCTTTATGCTGGTTCCTTTTGTGAAACTTAAATCTTTCCGCTATCAGCAGCGGTGTGGGGTTTAAGTGGTCCTGTAGGATTGACACTATGTTTTCAAAATCTTTTTCCACTGGCTTCTCTGGTGTTACTAGATTTCGCAGTAAGCCATACGTTTTTGCACCCATTGAATTCAACAATACCAGCGCTTTCCTGTCATCTGGCACTTCATTCGCCTTGCAGTACACTTCGATGCGTTCGACATATGCCGTCCAATCTTCGACTTCATTGGCGAACACTGTGACACTGCCACTCTTCGGCATCCCTGGGTGTGGTTAGACTGGCTCAAAATGGCATCTCCCGCGCTCTCCCTTCTTCTCCGCTGTGGCTCAAAAGAGCTCAGAGTGCAGCCCCCACAGTCTCTTCTAAATAGATACAAGGAAGGGCAAATCAAAATGAACCTGCAAAGTGCTGCTCAGTATGCAAAACTCCTTCACAGTGTAGAATCTCTCCAGAAGTCTCTCTCTCTCTCAGAATGCATGGTGCAAAAATGTCACCAACAAAAAAAGGCAGGAAGCGGTTGCCTTTAAATGGCGCTCCCCCCAGTCCCTTCCCGACTGCAAAACGCTCCCCTCAACCTGTCATTGCTAGCGGCAGGCGTTAAAGGCAGGGGGCGCCACTCAATTTCCAGTCCGAGGCGCTACCGGGGCGTTGCGCACTTGACTGACATCACGATCTGCCGGCGCAGGAGATCGTGGCGGTAGTGTTTAGTGTTGTGTCGGTACCTTTCTACCTAGACACAATTTAGGACTCAGAACTCAGAGATTCAAACATGAAGTGCTTTATTGTAAGGAAAGGAAGTTCTGGCAAGTTCCGAACAAAGAGAGCTAAACTTAACAGAGAACACCCAACCATTTATCTCCTGTGACAGCGCCACCACAGGTGGGAGGAGAACACACAATAGAACACACAATACATAACATTTAGCGCCGCCGCAAAATGTCCGGTCAATTTCGCGAGAGGCGCAGATATCGCCGCGCCCGGGCTCTAGTTGGTTTGCGCCCCACTTAGCGCCCTTTTAAGGTGCTAACGGGTGGCGCTACCAACTGAATTTTTCCCCCTGACAGTCTTACTTCTAACCTGAGTCCTTCTACACAGACTCAGTTAGAAATCTCTCCGGCACAGAAAGCTGCAGGCTGTCACTTTTGACAGTTCGCAGCCATTCTGCTTTCTGTGCCGGTTAGATGATGGACTCCCGAAACCTAGAGGAAGGAAGGCTAAAAAGGTAAGTACAGGTAATTTAAACTTCTTTACACACTTTAGACACACCAAACACACTTATCTTTGCACTCATTCACCCATCACTTGTTATATCCGTGTATCTTAATGTTGTGTCCTTCAATAATCAGACAACAAACTGCAGGGAACGATCAACAGGTGTTTACTGAATGAGGGTTACTCTAGAACTAACTTTACAGATCACTACTCAGGCTTTATATACAGGTGTGGTCACTGCCGGTACTACAGTATACAGGAACTGTAAAAAGTAGTTCTCTCCCTTAAGGTATATATACATTACATACATTACAATTCCTCCCCTTTCAGATTAACAGTACCATAATACTCATTTAACAATTAACATTTTTAATATACAATGTTATATGAAAATAGTCCATTCATATATTCAGTCTCAGGGGAGGCTTCCTGATTCTTTCTGGATAACGCCTTTCCCGAGTGTCTCGCTCTTGGTGTGGAGGCGATTCTAGCACCCTGTCGTCAGTTGATTCATCAGCTTCCAATGCTATTGTTTCTGAGGTAGATGCGACCTGTACATCGGGTTCCTCACCAGGTACGTATGGCCGAGACATGGGGTTGACTCGTTCCGGTGACTCTAGGATCTGGTCAGCATGGCGTCTCACAATGTTCTCCCTAACATCCACTGTGTACAATAGTGGCCCCTGCCGTGTGCATATCATTCCTGGTTGCCATTTCTCTGTTCGGTAGTCGCGGGCCAAGACTGGTTGCCCTACATTGAAGCTCCTTGTCGGCTTCTCATTGATGTGCTGGAATTGCTTACTCTCAACATCTCTTCGTACATTTGGTCTGAGCAAATCCAGACGAGATCTCAACCTTCGGTTAAAAACATCATGGCCGGGGCCTGGTTGGTGACTGCATGTGTCGCATTTCTGTAGGCTAACAGGAAATTGTCCACCTTATGCTGCAGTGGAATGTCGTCATCGCACATGGCCTTTACTGCTTTTTTAAAGGTTTGTACGAACCTCTCAGCCAATCCATTTGTGGCTGGATGATACGGGGTGGATGTGTAATGCCTTACCCCATTCCTTTTCATAAATCTTCGAAATTCTTCGGACACAAACTGTGGTCCGTTATCAGAGCAAATCTGCTCTGGCAAGCCGTTCCTGGCAAAAATGGTCCGTAGGACTGCAATAGTTTTCTCCGTGGTGGTGGAGGACATTTTGATCACCTCAGGCCATTTCGAGTGCGCATCCACGGCTATTAAAAATATTGAGTCCATGAATGGACCAGCAAAATCAATATGCACCCGTTGCCATGGATATGAGGGCCACTCCCATGGGTGTAGAGGGGCATGTGGTGGTGCATTTTGGACCTTCTGGCATCCTGAGCAGCTCTTTGTCAGGTCCTCGATTTGCTGATCGATCCCCGGCCATCACAGATAAGCCCTAGCAAGGCTTTTCATTTTCACCCCTCCCAGATGACCTTCGTGAAGCTCATTGAGCACTCTCTCCCTTAACTTGGGTGGAATTAGCACTCGGGATCCACACATCAAGGTCCCCTGGCATACTGACAGCTGTTCTCTTCTGGATGAGAATGCTGGCAACAGTGAGTCGCCATGTGCTGGCCATCCCTTCACCGTCAAATCATATACCCGAGACAGTGTCGGGTCATTTCGGGTCTCCTTCTCTATACCAGCATTAGTTACTGGCAAGCATTCAATTATAGTCGAATGAAATATTTCGACAGGATCCACTGCTGGTGCTTCCCCAGGCGTATTACTCAACGGCCTCTTCATTACAGGAACGATGGGTGTAGCCCACTCGCTCCAGTCCACTTTGGACAGTACTCCTGAACGTTCCAAACCTTCCAACTCTGCTTCGACGGCTGGGCGGATCGCATAAGGTACCAGTCTGGCCTTAAAAAACCTTGGGCTTGCATTTTCCTCTATTTTGATCATTGCTGTTATGCCTTTTAGTGTTCCGAGTCCCTGCTGGAACACTTCTTGTGCGTCATTTAGCATTTTTGACAGTCGTCCAGGTATGACGTCGTCATCCTTTTTGGCATCTACAGTCAGTGCTTGTATGGAATGCCAATCTAGCTGTATCTTCCGGATCCATTCACGTCCTAGTAGTGGTGGTCCTCCATCTGGCAATACATATAGGTCCATTTTTGGTGTTTCTTTGCCGTTATATATAACGTTCACCCTTATTTTTCCTTTGGGGTAGACTTTTTGCCCCGTGTACGTCTTCAAGATAATCTTTGTATCTCTCAAGGGTATATGTGAGATTAGCCGCTTGTAGTTCCTTCGGCTTATGACTGTTAGGGCTGATCTTGTGTCCAATTCCATTTTCACTTGGACTCCTGCTATCTTGAGCGTGACCCAGATAGTTTGGTGATCCTCCGTTTTGATCACATTATGTAGTTTCAGACAACCCAGCTCCTTGCTTCTGGAGTCTGTATCACTCTTCTGTTCGTCTGAACTACTCTCCGTCACCTTATGTACCTTATTGTACTTCTCCTGTGGAGATTTCTTGCTGCTGGTTTTCTTTCCCGACCTGCAGACTCTTGCTATGTGTCCTACTTTTCCACACTGTCTGCACACTTTGTCCTTGAGCCAGCAATCATTATGGTCGTGTGTTGTTCTGCCGCAGCGATAGCACTTCACTGTTCCGTATGACATTTCATTTGTGCCATATTCTTGCGGTCTCCGTTGTATCTCTGCAGCGCCCCGTGCTGCTGCTTCGTGTGATACTGCCATGCTGAAAGCCTTGTCCAGCGTAAGATCCTTTTCTGATAGAAGCCGTTTCTGGGTTCCTTCACTTTGAAGCCCACACACAAACTTGTCCCTTAAAGTATCTGCTAGTCCCGTTCCAAACTGACAGTGTTTCAATAGCTTGCGCAGTTCCGTTAAATACTCAGCATTACTTTCACCTTTATGCTGGTTCCTTTTGTGAAACTTAAATCTTTCTGCTATCAGCAGCGGTGTGGGGTTTAAGTGGTCCTGTAGGATTGACACTATGTTTTCAAAAACCTTTTCTACTGGCTTCTCTGGGGTTACTAGGTTTCGTAGTAAGCCATACGTTTTTGCACCCATTGAATTCAACAATACCAGCTCTTTCTTGTCATCTGGCACTTCATTCGCCTTGCAGTATACTTCTATGCGTTCGACATATGTCGTCCAATCTTCGACTTCATTGTCGAACGCTGTGATACTGCCACTCTTTGGCATTTTTGGGTGTGGTTAGACTGGCTTAAAATGGCGTCACCCGCGCTTTCCTTTCTTCCCCGCTGCGGCTTAAAATGGCGTCTCCCGCGCTTCCCTTTCTTCCCCGCTGCGGCTTAAAATGGCGTCTCCCGCGCTGCTGCCAACGCCGCTCTCGGCGGTCCTCGTGGGAAATGGCGATGCCCTGTGGGTTTCGTGCACTGCTCCTGCGCTGCTGCCAATGCCGCTCTCTGCGGTCCTCATGGCAATGGCAGCGCCTCGCGTTTTCCTGCGCGCCTCTCTCCCCCGTTGGTGCTGCTTGGCCCTTGAACACCGGCTGCGCTCTGCTCTCTCTCGTCTCTCTCCCCGTTGACACTGCTCGGTCCTGAACACTGGCTGCGCCCTGTGCGCTCTGCCCTCTCTCTCTCCCCCGTTGACGTTGCTCGGCCTTTTTCTGTGCCGCTCGATCGGCTCTAGCCGCCGCTGTCCGGGAAGGGTCTGCGCAGTACCTGTTGCCAGCCCATTTCGCTGGACCACCGTGACTGGAAAGCCAAGCCTGGCTCTCGACAGCCTCCCCTGCGGTGCTCAAATCTTCGCTGGATCACTGGGCGGTTGCCCATGGTCAACGCCCGTGCTTCTGGACTCGACCTCCTTCCACTGTTCTCCAGGAGCGAATCCCTGGGAGGTGATGCAGAGTTGCAGGTAGGTTCGAATCTGCGTCGTCGCCAATGTTATATCCGTGTATCTTAATGTTGTGTCCTTCAATAATCAGACAACAGACTGCAGGGAACGATCAACAGGTGTTTACTGAATGAGGGTTACTCTAGAACTAACTATACAGATCACTACTCAGGGTTTATATACAGGTGTGGTCACTGCTGGTACTACAGTATACAGTGTGGTGTATGTAACCTGTACCACCTTAAGAGAGCTACCTTAAGAAGATGGACGACTTTCTCTTGCTACTGTATATTGTAGTACCGGTGGTGACCACACCAGTATATAAGCTCTGTGTAGTAAATTGTAAAGCAGTTCAGCCCTGACCTTCAAGTAGTAAAGACCTGTTTAAGTTTTTCCTGTTGTCTGTGTCCAGTTATTTAAAATAAGTATATCTGGAACACACAGACTCAACAGTGGCGACGAGTCGATCTTACCCAGCGGCAATTGCATCCAAGGCAGCTTCGTCCCCAGAACGGGCGTCGAGAAGAGGCATCCGCCCTCATCATCCTGCTGAGCACCGCATTCGCACGGGAGGCATCGAGAACCCGGGTTGGAATTGCTGACCACGAAGTCCACCATCAGCGACAGGCAGTGATCATCCTTCTTCCACGGCGGTGGGTAAGCCGATCTAGCGACACGGACAGAAAGTCGGCCGCGTTGTCAGTGGAGAAGGGGGGCGAGACCGGAGGAAAAAGGGTGGAGAACTCGACCGCAGCCGGTGTAAAGGGCCGGGCTGCAATCGGAATAGACGCGCAGCAAGAAAGGAAGCGCTAATACCCACGAGGACAGCGGGGAGTAAAAGCAGCAGTGTCGGGGGAAATTAAGGACCGCTGGGAGGCGAGAACGGCAACAGTGCGGTAATCACCATTGTAGCCAGCGGGGGAGGAAGCCAAGCGCGGGAAGCCACCATTTTAGTCGGCGCAGGAAGAAGACAAGCGCGGGAAAAGCCGCCATTTTGGAAAAAAAAAAAAATACTTAAAGAAACTTACAAGGATGCCTAAAAACGGTAACATCACTGCTTTTGATAGCGATGTCAAAGATTGGGCCACTTATGTGGAGCGTATTGAAGTTTATTGTACAGCAAATGAGATACCGGCTGAAAAGAAAGCACTAACCCTATTAAACTCGATGGGTGCGAAGACGTACGGGTTATTAAGGCACCTTGTAACACCAGATAAACCGGCGGATAAGACTTTCACGAATATTGTTACTATCCTGCAAGAGCATTTAAACCCCACGCCGCTGCTGATAGCGGAACGATTTAAATTTTACAGAAGAACGCAGCTGAAAGAGGAAAGCAACGCTGAATTCTTAATTGAACTGCGCAAGCTATCAAAGTACTGTCAGTTTGGTACAGGACTAGCAGATGCTCTGCGAGATAAGTTCGTGTGTGGACTATTAAAAGAAGGAACTCAGAAGCGACTGCTAGAGGAAAAGGACCTTACGCTAGATAAAGCTGTCACCATTGCAGCATCGCACGAGGCGGCAGCACGAGGCACCGTGGAAATGCAGCTAAGGCCATCGGAACTCAGCACCAATCAAATGGCATTGGGTGCAGTAAAGTGCTATCATTGCGGAAGGACAACGCACGATCAGAACCAGTGCTGGTTCAAAGATCAAGAATGCAGAAAATGTGGCAGACTCGGTCACATAGCGAAAGTATGCCGGTCAGGAAAGAAGACCAGCAACAAAAAGTCACCACAGAAGAAGTACAAAAAAGTACACAAGGTGACAGAGAACAGTTCAGATGAACAGAAGACGGATTCAGACTCCAGCAGTAAGGAACTGGGTTGTCTAAGAATACATAATGTGGGTAACACAGCAGACCACCAAACTATTTGGGTTACACTCCAGATAGCAGGAGTCCAAGTGAAGATGGAATTGGACACGGGATCGGCATTGACGGTCATGAATAAGCAAGATTACAAAAGGTTATTCTCACACATTCCCCTAAGGGATACGGAGATTGTATTAAAAACATACACGGGGCAAAGAGTGTACCCCATCGGAAAGATAAAAGTAAAGGTGGTCCACAAGGGTAAAGAAAGCAAAGGAATGGACTTGTATGTGTTACCTGAGGGAGGTCCACCACTACTGGGAGGGGAATGGATCAGGAGAATAAATATGGACTGGCATTCCTTAAAAGCACTAACTGTAGATTCCGGTAAAAAGGACGATGTCAAACCTAAACAACTGTCCAGAATATGGGACGATGCTAAAGAGGTGTTCCAACAGGGACTGGGAACACTGAAAGGAATTACGGCAAACATCAAGGTTGAAGAACATGCAAACCCGAAATTTTTCAAAGCCAGACCGGTACCTTATGCGATACGACCTGCTGTGGAAGCTGAGCTGGAGGGACTAGAACGTTCCGGAGTACTGTCAAAGGTGGACTGGAGCGAATGGGCCACGCCTATTGTTCCCGTCATGAAGCGTTCATTGAACAACAAGCCGGGGGAACCGGGGAAGGTTCGCATCTGTGGCGATTTCAAGATCACTGTTAATCCGGTTCTTCACACGGTGCAATATCCGCTTCCGCGGATTGAGGATATCTTCGCTTCATTGTCTGGCGGGAAACACTTCACCAAGATAGACCTGGCGCAGGCGTACTTACAGATGGAAGTTGATGAAGCGTCACGCCAGTATCTCACGATCAACATGCATAAGGGCTTATATCGGTATAATAGACTGGTTTTTGGAGTGGCATCGGCTCCAGCGATTTGGCAAAGGGCCATGGAGCAGGTATTACAGGGAATTCCTGGCACACAATGCTATCTGGACGACATTCTTATTACAGGAGATGATGATGAGGAACACCTTGCTAATTTGGAACAGGTGCTCACCAGATTGAAAGAGTATGGACTTCGAGTTAATCGCCAGAAATGTGAGTTCTTTCAGAAGCGAATCTCGTACTTGTTAAGTCTGTGAGTTGTTCAAGTAATTAATACTCAGACTTAATCAGTAACAATAAAACAGGTCTTTACTGGTTGGAGGTAGGGACTACACTGAATACAAGATTACTGCACAGTGCTTATATACCGGTGTGTTCACCCCCGGTATTACGTCTACAGCAGCCTGAGAAAGTAGTACATCTCTTAAGGTGGAACAGGCTTAAGCTCTCTTAAGGTGGAACAGGTTACATACACAACACTCCTCCCTTCTTAGCTTTATAGTCATCCCCCCATTTAACATAACGTAATAACATATATACATATATAACTTCATGTTTAACGTAACATATCACAGATTCAGTCTCTGCGGAAAACAGTTCACAGATTCAATCTCTGTGGTGTAGTCGGTTCACGTTACTCATTCAATAGTCCTTTCATGGATTTAACAGCTTGAACTTCCGAACTGATTTGGCTCCGTTCGGAGGGACCACGTGTGTGATCTGGTAGAGGTGATAATGGTTCAGATGGGTCATCTTCTGTTTTTACTTTTCCTTTTCTGCTTCTTGGAGACTCTCTGGGCTCCATTGTCAGCTGCCACAGCTGCCAGCTGCATGCGCAGTTCCTCCTTCTCTTCCTCCTGTTTCCGTCGTATAGCCAGCTTCTCCCGATGTTCCGTAGACTTTTGGTGCTCCTCCATGATTTCTGCACTTTGGGAGTCGAAGTTACAAGCTGGGCAGGACAGGACATCGTAATATTCGGTGTTGTCCACCAGGTCATGGTAATATTCGGTGTCGTCCTGAGCTAGACCAGTGAGAGGGTCGTCTATTTCCTCCATACCCAGCTGGACATTAGCCAGCTCTTGTTCCAAATCCAGACATCTTTCCTGAAGAGACTTCTTCATGTGTACCTCTGCATCCAGCTTTTTCTGGGCTTTCAGCAAGTCGTTTACTAGTGACCTCATTTGTGATTTTGCTACTTCAACTTCTTTTGGAGATTGATTGATCGGACTATTCAATCTCTCTACCGGAGCAGCTGTTTCAGCGGTCTGTTGTTCTACGTTGGCGTGAGTCAGCGTACTTTTGGCATCCAAGGGCTGCTCTGTTGCAGTCATCTCAGTCTGTGTTGCCACCTCAGCTCTTCCAATAACCTTTGAGAGCTCCGAACCCCTTTCGTTTGAATATTGAAGTTCGTGTTCAAGTTTTTCCCATTTCAGAGTCCTGTCCTTCAGCATATGCAGGAGTTGGCTGACCGTTAACTCCTCTGACATCAGACGTTTTGTGTGCTCCTGCTCCATTTGCTCCAGCAGCTGCTTCTGTTGTCTTTCCAGATGTTCCCACTCTATATCAAAGAACACTTTCGTCGCATTCATCTCTTGCTCAAAACGGCGAATCATTTGTTCTAATTGCTGTTGCAGTTTGAAATGGAGTTGAGTTCGAGCCCGGTGTCCCTCAGAAATGTGCATGTCAGTAGACTGGACAGACTCAGAATTCTCTATCTCAGTGGAATTCTGTGCTGAAACTTTGTCTTTTGCACACGGGTTGGTCTTACCATCATCAGTTCCAGAGTCTGGGCTGATTATCTGCACCGAGTTCTCACTCTTTATGGCTTTTAGCGAATGCCAGTCCATATTTATGTTTCTAAACCACTCCCGGCCTAGTAGTGGTGGACCTCCTTCCGGTAGCACATATAAGTCCATTATTTGACTTCCTTCGCCCTTGTTGGCCACTGCAACCTTTATTGTCCCGATGGGGTACACTCTCTGCCCCGTGTAGGTTGTCAATATAATCTCCGTATCCTGTAGGGGAATATGTTGGAATAACCTTCTGTAATCTTTCTTATTCATGACCGACAATGCCGATCCAGTGTCCAATTCCATTTTTACTTGGACTCCTTCTATTTGAAGAGTAACCCAAATTGTCTGGAGGTCTGCACCCTTACCAGCGTTGAGTACCCTTAAGCTAGCCAGTTCAATACTGCTTAAGCCAGCCAGTTCATTACTGCTAGCGTCTGAATCGGACTCCTGTTCGGCCACCTTGTGTACTTTTGCGTATTTTCCTTGCGGTGACTTCTTGTTGCTGGTCTTCTTCCCTGACCTGCATACTCTAGCTATGTGTCCAAGCCTACCACAAGTTCTACATTCTTGGTTTTTAAACCAACACTGGTTCTGATCATGCGTTGTCTTTCCACAACGATAACATTTGCCAGAACTCACACCCAATTTGTGTGCACTGAGCTCCGGTGACCGTAGCTGCATTACTGCCGTGCCTCTCGCTGCGGCTTCGTGTGCTGCTGCCATAGTGACCGCCTTCTCAAGCGTCAGCTCATTCTCCTCGAGCAGTCGCTCTTGTGTATCCTGTTTAAATAAACCACACACAAATTTGTCTCGTAGTGCATCTGTCAGTCCCGTTCCAAACTGGCAATATTTCGCTAATTTACGCAATTCCAGCAAATATTCAGCATTGCTTTCATGCTGTAGCTGCCTTCTGTCATAAAATTTAAATCGTTCCGCTAGCATCAGCGGCGTGGGGTTTAGATGATCTTTCAGGACAGTAACAATCTCATCGAACGTCTTATCCGCCGATTCATCTGGTGATAACAGGTGTTTCAATTGCCCGTATGTCTTCGCACCCATTAAATTTAATAATGTTAGAGCTTTATCTTGGTCACGAATTTTATTGGCCTTACAATAATTTTTTACTCTTTCAACATATATGGCCCAATCTTCGAGGTCACTATCAAAGGTGCTAATATTCCCGTGTTTAGGCATTGTAGATTTGCAATTTCTCAGATTTTATTTTCTTTACTTGTTATCAAAGATGGCGGCTTCCCGCTCTTGCCGTCGTCCTCCGCCCACAAAATGGCGGTTTTCCCGCGCTTGGCGGTCTTCACCCGTCCCCCGACGCCGTCTCCCTTCAGCCCCCGAGTGCGGCCCTTATCTTCGCCGCGATCGCCCGAGTGCGGCCCTTATCAGCGGATGCGATCGCTGGATCGCGAAGTGGCTCCCGACCGAAGCGGCTCTCGGCCCTTATCTTCTGTGCGATCGATAGCCCGCGCTGTGCACCGCGGCTGCAGCCGCCGCGCCTTTCAGTCCGAGTGCGGCCCTTATCTCCTCCAACTTCCCCAGCCCTGTCTTTGCAGCCAACGCTGCTCGGCTTACCCACCACCGAGGTTGAAAAAGAAGCTGCAGGATGTCTTCTGTCCTCCAGTTTTCAGTAGCTGATGGAGGCTTCAGGGTCCTAATGCCTGTCGCTTCCAGTGGGGTGGTGAGATTTGAAACCTCTCTTCAACGTCCTGTCTGTGGACGAAGCCGCTGTGGAATAACTGCCGCAGGGTAAGAATCTGACTCGTCGCCAGTGTTAAGTCTGTGAGTTGTTCAAGTAATTAATACTCAGACTTAATCAGTAACAATAAAACAGGTCTTTACTGGTTGGAGGTAGGGACTACACTGAATACAAGATTACTGCACAGTGCTTATATACCGGTGTGTTCACCCCCGGTATTACGTCTACAGCAGCCTGAGAAAGTAGTACATCTCTTAAGGTGGAACAGGCTTAAGCTCTCTTAAGGTGGAACAGGTTACATACACAACAGTACTGTGGTCACGCCATTGATCAGGAGGGGCTTCACAAGTCACCTGACAAGATCGAAGCTGTTGTGAAGGCTCCCGCTCCGGAAAATGTATCCCAGTTGAGGTCGTTCCTAGGGTTGATTAACTATTACCATAAGTTTCTGCCAAATTTATCCACGGTGCTACACCCGCTGAACGTTCTTTTACAAAAGGGAGTGCCATGGAAGTGGAGCAAGGACTGTAAGCGGGCTTTTCACAAAAGCAAGGCATTGATCACCTCCAACGAAGTGTTGGCTCACTTTAACCCAACGCTGCCTATTCGTTTAGCTTGTGATGCTTCTCCATATGGTATTGGGGCAGTGCTATCACATAAGTTGCCAAATGGCTTGGAAAGACCAGTCGCGTTCACATCCAGATCATTGACCTTCGCTGAGCGCAACTATGCTCAGATAGATAGGGAGGCTCTCAGCCTTGTGTGGGGAGTAAAAAAATTTAATCATTACCTGCAAGGCCAAAAGTTTACGCTGCTGACAGACCACCAGCTGTTGGTTTCCATTTTTAACCCTAAGAAGGGTGTTTCGGTGATGACAGCGCAGAGGCTCCAGAGATGGTCCCTTTTCCTAGGGGCACATCAATATGAGATCGAATTCAAAGGTACAAAGCAACATGGTAATGCTGATGGGCTGTCGCGCCTGCCACTACCTACAGCGGAAGAGGCACCGACAGTTGACCCTGTTGAGTTATTTCACTCGACCATCATCGAATGTTTGCCAGTCACCAATGCAAGTATTGAGAGAGAGACCAGGAACGACCCGACACTGTCTCGGGTCTACGAATTGACAGTGAAGGGATGGCCAACACATGGTGAACCACTGTTACCGGCATTCTCAGCCAGACGAGAACAGCTGTCCGTTTGTCAAGGAACATTGATGTATGGAACAAGGGTGATTATTCCTCCTAAATTAAGGGAGAGAGTTCTAAAGGAACTGCATGAAGGTCATCTGGGGGGGAGTCAAGATGAAAAGCCTTGCTAGGGCTTATGTGTGGTGGCCAGGTATCGACAAACAAATGGAGGATCTGACTAAAAGCTGCTCAGGGTGCCAACAAGTTCAAAATGCACCTCCAATTGCACCGCTGCATCCATGGGAATGACCTTCAACCCCATGGCAGCGTGTACATATCGACTTTGCAGGTCCATTCATGGATTCCATGTTTTTGATAGCGGTAGACGCACATTCTAAATGGCCAGAAGTGATTAAGATGGCGACCACTACCTCGGAAAAGACGATCGCAGTTCTAAGAACCATATTTGCAAGAAATGGATTGCCAGAACAGATATGTTCAGACAACGGACCGCAGTTCGTGTCAGAAGAATTCCAGAAATTCATGAAGAAGAATGGGGTGAAACACTATACATCTGCCCCATATCATCCGGCTACAAATGGGTTGGCCGAGAGATTTGTACAAACGTTTAAAAAAGCAATAAAGGCCATGAGCGAAGATCAGATTCCACTGCAACACAAGGTGGACAAATTCCTACTGGCATATCGAAACACCACTCATGCAGTGACGAACCAAAGTCCTGCCATGATGTTCTGTAACAGGAGGTTGCGGTCCAGGTTGGACTTGTTAAAACCAAATGTGCGGAGGGAAGTTGAAAACAAACAGTTCCAGCATGTAAATAACAAGACCACTCGGAGTTTCGAAATAGGACAACCAGTGTTAGCCCGGGACTATAAGAATGAGAAATGGCAATCTGGAACAATTCGTGCCAGACAAGGACCCCTGATGTACACGGTAGAGATTGGTGAAAACGTAATACGACGTCATGCTGACCAACTTGTAGAATCGAGAACAAGGGTCGAACCCATGGCTACGGCAGAGACACCAGTGGAAGAGATTATTGAACCTGAAGCATCTACCTCAAACGCGAACGTACATGAGGATGTTCAATCCATAAGAGATCAATTAGAGGAGTCACCCCAGCAACCAGAATCAGAGACCCCTGAAAGGCGTTATCCAACTTGGATCAGGAGGCCTCCTCAGAGACTGAATCTTTGAACAGTTGCATGAAAGTTGTATATATGTTATCCATGTAATGTTTAAATTGGGGTGTACACTGTTAAGCTAAAAAGGGAGGAATTGTGGTGTATGTAACCTATACCACCTTAAGAGAACTACCTTAAGAAGATGGACTACTTTCTCTTGCTACTGTATATTGTAGTACCGGTGGTGACCACACCGGTATATAAGCTCTGTGTAGTAAATTGTAAAGCAGTTCAGCCCTGACCTTCAAGTAGTAAAGACCTGTTTGAGTTTTTCCTGTTGTCTGTGTCCAGTTATTTAAAATAAGTATATCTGGAACACACAGACTCAACATACAGGAGCTGTAAAAAGTAGTTCTCTCCCTTACATACATTACATCACTCATCTGAACACCGACACCTTGACCCCTCCAAGTCCTTCAACCCGACGGCCCGACTCCTCTAACTTGGCGTGGTTTGGAGCCGTTGGAAATCCCACGGTTCAAGATTAAAAATAGAGATTAGGCTAAAAACTGCCTGTTAACTACCTGTTAACAGGCAGTTAATTGTCACTAATCCCTTCCCGCATCGGGTAGGCAAGTCCCAGTGTGGGGCGGGTACACGCCTCCTTTGAAACTTACATGGAGGCGGGTTGGGGGCGGGATGGTGTCGGGACCCCCGAATTCGGGACTTTAACCCCCCCCCGCACGCCTTCAAACCCGACTCCACGGGTCAGTTAAAATCGAGGCCATAGAAACTGATGCTGTGCTTTCGGATGATGTCGCCAAGGGGCAACATGTAGATGAGAAATAGGAGGGGGCCAAGGATAGATCCTTGGGGGGCTCCAGAGGTAACGATGTGGGAGTGAGAAGAGAAGCCATTGCAGGTGATTCTCTGGCTACGATTAAATAGATAAGAATGGAAGCAGGTGATGCTGGTGTTGACAAAAAACAGAACAATGCGGAAGGGATGGGTACGGGTGATTGGGGCCTTGTTGAAGTGGCAGAGTAATCCGGAACAAAGGCTGGGCCTATCTCCACTCTGCTAATACCGAAACTGGTCTTCAGACGTCAGGTAAATCAGTCAAGCTGATAAAACTGGCAACCGCAGTGACTGTGTGAGGAGTACAAGGTGTGAAGATTGACGTTTTTGTCAGCGTGTGCCTGAAAAGACCACAAGCTGAAAACCTGAACGGGTTTTAGGTTTGGGCCGAGGGTGAGCGAATCAGCTGGGCAGATAGTGTCGCTGTGCAGCAATGCTAACTACTCTGCAAACAACAACTTGCATTTCTATAGCGCCGTTAATGTCGTAAAATGTCCCAAGGTGCTTCACAGGAGTGATTATCAGTCAAAATTGACACCGAAACACGTAAGGAGATATTAGGGCATAAGCTTGGTCAAAGAGGTAGGTTTTAAGGACTGTCTTACAGGGGGAAAGAGAGAGTGTGAGAGGCGGAGAGGTTTAGGGAGGGAATTCCAGAGCTTAGGATCTTGGCAGCTGAATGCACGGCCGTCAATGGCGGAGCGATGGAAATCGGGGATGCTCAAGAGGCCAGAATAGGAGGAGCGCAGAGATCTAGGAGGGTTGTAGAGCTGGAGGAGGTTACAGAGATAGGAAGGGGCGAGGCCATGGAGGGATTTGAAAACAAGGATGATAAATTTAAAATCGAGGCGATGCTCAACCGGGAGCCAATGTAGGTCAGCGAGCACAGGGGTGATGAGCGAACGGAATTGGTGCGAGTTAGCATACGGGCAGCAGAGCTTTGTTTGTGCTCAAGCTTACGTTATGAATGGTACTTTAGCTGCGGCTAACTTGATGATGTCACAATCTCTCTCTGGTTCGCAAAACAATAACTTCAGTTTAATGTGTTCGGACTGTTAACGTTGCTTAGACTCTGCCAGCAGTGAGATTGAGTGAATAAATTTAATGTCTGGGAGATTTCCTCCGGTTACCAGGGCCTAGAATTCCCAACGTTTTTGCCCAATTTGTGGCCATTTTGGGGTGTGCGGTAGTGGAAGATTGGGCAGGGCTGTGTTAAACCAGGTGCCCCGCCCACTAGAGCGCCAATGGTGATCATTCACCGGAGATGACGATAATGGTCCCAATTGCCTGCCCAAATACGGGCGGGTGAATGGACGCACCATGTGACGCAGGCCTCAAGCCTTTCAAGTTACATGGGAATTTCTAGATGAAGAAAAAACGAGGTCCATCTCGTTCACCTTCTACTGTCCTGGTAGTCACATGATATAATGATACTGGAGTTGTTGACCAATCATAGCGATCAATCTCATTTATCAATGAGTCTACAACAGACCCAGACATGAAGCGAGGAAAACCCCCAGTGGGGGAGAGCTTTGGGAACCATAGGCCCAAAGTCACCTGTTCCTCGCGAGCTCGCTACACTCGATACATGTCCTGTCTCACATTACTCATATTCTGCATCTTATTGCCATCCATCGCTGAGAGCACTTGTATAAAACGGCCATTCATTGTTGCGAAACTGAAACATGGATACTGGTAAAATTCAGCTCACAGGCCTATTTCCCAACCATTTTTCATAGTTTTTGTGTCCTGCTCACTCCTGCTTCATTGCTTGTCTTCCTGCCTCCTGCTGTGGGATTTCCAATGTTGCCCCCTGATCCAGTCAACAGAAGGGACTTTGTTTTTTTTTTGTGGGAATCTCTCTGTCTTTATTACTTGGAGGAAGAAGCGAAGAATGAGGAAGAATGGAGGGAGACACACTAGCCAGACAGAACATGAGGCATACCTGCCGCAAGCTGCACTCTGGAGTATACAGGACCAGGCGCCCCTATCTAGACCAGAATCAATGTTTGTGATTGTTGCACTTCATTGAACTGGATTGAGGTTGGCCCCAACTTATCTCGGACAGGTACAGGAGAGAAGGTCTTTATCCCACCAGGCTGGGCAGAATTTAAACCACTGCCTGAGGGTGAATGTGCTGTGTTTAAAATAAGCAAAATGTAGTTAATCTCCTTAATTTCCCCTACAAGTCATGCACTCTCGTCTCTGAGTCAGAAGGTCATGGGTTCAAGTCCCACTCCAGGGTCTAGAATCACACATTCCAGGCTGACACTCCAGTGCTATAATGTCAGAGGTTACGTCTTTCAGGTGAGATGTTAAACCGAGGCCCCGTCTGCCCTCTCAGGTGGACGTAAAAGACCCCGTGGCAATATTTCGAAGAAGAGCAGGGGAATTATTCCCAGAGTCCTGGCCAATATTTATCCCTCAACCAACATTAGTAAAAACAGATTAATTGGTCATCATCACATTGCTGTTTATGGGATCTTGTTGTGTGCAAATTGGCTTCTGCGTTTCCTACATTACAAAGAAGTATTTCATTGGCTGTAAAATACGTTGGGACATCATGAGGCCATGAAAGGCACTATATAAACGCAAGTACTTTCTTTCTACTGGGGGTAATTAGGGATGGGCAGTACCTTCAGGCTTGCAAGAGTCAACCACACCCCAATATTTACACACGGTGTGTCTGGTGTGTGAACCCCGATATTTACACACGGTGTGTCTGGTGTGTGAACCCCGATATTTACACATGGAGTGTCTGGTGTGTGAACCCCGATATTTACACATGGTGTGTCTGGTGTGTGAACCCCGATATTTACACACGGTGTGTCTGGTGTGTGAACCCCGATATTTACACATGGAGTGTCTGGTGTGTGAACCCCGATATTTACACATGGTGTGTCTGGTGTGTGAACCCCAATATTTACACACAGCGTGTCTGGTGTGTGAACCCCAATATTTACACATGGTGTGTCTGGTGTGTGAACCCCAATATTTACACACAGCGTGTCTGGTGTGTGAACCCCGATATTTACACATGGTGTGTCTGGTGTGTGAACCCCAATATTTACACACAGCGTGTCTGGTGTGTGAACCCCAATATTTACACATGGTGTGTCTGGTGTGTGAACCCCAATATTTACAAACGGTGTGTCTGGTGTGTGAACCCAATATTTACACACGGTGTGTCTGGTGTGTGAACCCCGATATTTACACGCCGTGTGTCTGGTGTGTGAACCCCGATATTTACACACGGTGTGTCTGGTGTGTGAACCCCGATATTTACACACGGTGTGTCTGGTGTGTGAACCCCGATATTTACACACGGTGTGTCTGGTGTGTGAACCCCGATATTTACACACGGTGTGTCTGGTGTGTGAACCCCGATATTTACACACGGCGTGTCTGGTGTGTGAACCCCGATATTTACAAACGGTGTGTCTGGTGTGTGAACCCCGATGTTTACACATGGTGTGTCTGGTGTGTGAACCCCGATATTTACACATGGTGTGTCTGGTGTGTGAACCCCGATGTTTACACACGGTGTGTCTGGTGTGTGAACCCCGATATTTACACACGGCGTGTCTGGTGTGTGAACCCCGATATTTACACACGGTGTGTCTGGTGTGTGAACCCCGATATTTACACACGGTGTGTCTGGTGTGTGAACCCCGATATTTACACACGGCGTGTCTGGTGTGTGAACCCCGATATTTACAAACGGTGTGTCTGGTGTGTGAACCCCGATGTTTACACATGGTGTGTCTGGTGTGTGAACCCCGATATTTACACATGGTGTGTCTGGTGTGTGAACCCCGATGTTTACACACGGTGTGTCTGGTGTGTGAACCCCGATATTTACACATGGTGTGTCTGGTGTGTGAACCCCGATAATTATACACGGTGTGTCTGGTGTGTGAACCCCAATATTTACACGCCGTGTGTCCGGTGTGCAAACCCCGATATTTACACACGGTGTGTCTGGTGTGTGAACCCCGATATTTACACACGGTGTGTCTGGTGTGTGAACCCCGATATTTACACACGGTGTGTCTGGTGTGTGAACCCCGATATTTACACATGGAGTGTCTGGTGTGTGAACCCCGATATTTACACATGGTGTGTCTGGTGTGTGAACCCCGATATTTACACATGGTGTGTCTGGTGTGTGAACCCCAATATTTACACACAGCGTGTCTGGTGTGTGAACCCCGATATTTACACACAGCGTGTCTGGTGTGTGAACCCCAATATTTACACACGGTGTGTCTGGTGTGTGAACCACGATATTTATACACGGTGTGTCTGGTGTGTGAACCCCAATATTTACACGCCGTGTGTCTGGTGTGCAAACCCCGATATTTACACACGGTGTGTCTGGTGTGTGAACCCCGATATTTACACATGGTGTGTCTGGTGTGTGAACCCCAATATTTACACACGGTGTGTCTGGTGTGTGAACCCCGATATTTACACACGGTGTGTCTGGTGTGTGAACCCCGATATTTACACACGGCGTGTCTGGTGTGTGAACCCCGATATTTACACACGGTGTGTCTGGTGTGTGAACCCCGATATTTACACACGGTGTGTCTGGTGTGTGAACCCCGATATTTACACACGGTGTGTCTGGTGTGTGAACCCCGATGTTTACACACGGTGTGTCTGGTGTGTGAACCCCGATATTTACACGCCGTGTGTCTGGTGTGCAAACCCCGATATTTACACACGGTGTGTCTGGTGTGTGAACCCCAATATTTACACGCCGTGTGTCTGGTGTGCAAACCCCGATATTTACACACGGCGTGTCTGGTGTGTGAACCCCGATATTTACACACGGTGTGTCTGGTGTGTGAACCCCGATATTTACACGCCGTGTGTCTGGTGTGTGAACACCGATATTTACACGCCGTGTGTCTGGTGTGTGAACCCCGACATTTACACACCGTGTGTCTGGTGTGTGAACCCTGATATTTACACACGGTGTGTCTGGTGTGTGAACCCCGATATTTACACACGGTGTGTCTGGTGTGTGAACCCCGATATTTACACACCGCATGTCTGGTGTGTGAACCCTGATATTTACACACGGTGTGTCTGGTGTGTGAACCCCGATATTTACACACGGTGTGTCTGGTGTGTGAACCCCGATATTTACACGCCGTGTGTCTGGTGTGTGAACCCCGATATTTACACACGGTGTGTCTGGTGTGTGAACCCCGATATTTACACACCGCATGTCTGGTGTGTGAACCCTGATATTTACACACCGCGTGTCTGGTGTGTGAACCCCGATATTTACACACAGCGTGGCTGGTGTGTGAACCCCGATATTTACACACCGCGTGTCCGGTGTGTGAACCCCGATATTTACACACCGCGTGTCTGGTGTGTGAACCCCGATATTTACACACGGTGTGTCTGATGTGTGAACCCCGATATTTACACGCTGCGTGTGTGGTGTGTGAACCCTGATATTTACATGCACAGTGTCTGGTGTGTGAACCCCGATATTTACACGCCGCGTGTCTGGTGTGTGAACCCCGATATTTACACACCGTGTGTCTGGTGTGTGAACCCCGTTATTTACACGCCACGTGTCTGGTGGGTGAACCCCGATATTTACACGTCACGTGTCTGGTGTGTGAACCCCGATATTTACATGCCACGTGTCTGGCGTGTGAACCCCGATATTTACACGCAGCGTGTCTGGTGTGTGAGCCCCGATATTTACATGCCACGTGTCTGGCGTGTGAACCCCGATATTTACACGCAGCGTGTCTGGTGTGTGAGCCCCGATATTTACATGCACAGTGTCTGGTGTGCGAACCCCGATATTTACATGCAGCGTGTCTGGTGTGTGAGCCCCGATATTTACATGCACAGTGTCTGGTGGGTGAACCCCGATATTTACATGCCGCGTGTCTGGTGTGCGAACCCCGATATTTACACGCCACGTGTCTGGTGTGTGAACCCCGATATTTACATGCACAGTGTCTGGTGGGTGAACCCCGATATTTACATGCCACGTGTCTGGCGTGTGAACCCCGATATTTACATGCAGCGTGTCTGTTGTGTGAGCCCCGATATTTACATGCACAGTGTCTGGTGGGTGAACCCCGATATTTACATGCCGCGTGTCTGGTGTGCGAACCCCGATATTTACACGCCACGTGTCTGGTGTGTGAACCCCGATATTTACATGCACAGTGTCTGGTGGGTGAACCCCGATATTTACATGCCGCGTGTCTGGTGTGCGAACCCCGATATTTACACGCCACGTGTCTGGTGTGTGAACCCCGATATTTACACGCATCGTGTCTGGTGTGCGAACCCCGATATTTACACGCCGCGTGTCTGGTGTGTGAGCCCCGATATTTACACGCCGCATGTCCGGTGTGCGAACCCCGATATTTACACGCCGCGTGCCTGGTGTGTGAGCCCCGATATTTACATGCACAGTGTCTGGTGTGTGAGCCCCGATATTTACATACCGTGTGTCCGGTGTGCGAACCCTGATATTTACACGCCGCGTGTCTGGTGTGTGAGCCCCGATATTTACACACCGTGTGTCCGGTGTGCGAACCCCGATATTTACACGCCGCGTGTCTGGTGTGTGAGCCCCGATATTTACACGCCGCGTGTCTGGTGTGTGAGCCCCGATATTTACACGCCGCGTGTCTGGTGTGTGAACACCGAAATTTACACGCCGCGTGTCTGGTGTGTGAACCCCGATATTTACATGCTGCGTGTCTGGTGTGTGAACCCCGATATTTACACACCACGTGTCTGGTGTGTGAACCCCACTATTTACACACCCCGTGTCAGGTGTGTGAACCCCAATATTTACACACCGCGTGTCTGGTGTGCGAACCCCAGTATTTACACACTGCGTGTCCGGTGTGCGAACCCCAATATTTACACACCGCGTTTCCGGTGTGCGAACCTCAATATTTACACACCGCGTGTCCGGAGTGCGAACCCCAATATTTACACACAGCGTTTCTGGTGTGCGGACCCCAATATTTACACACCGCGTGTCCGGTGTGCGGACCCCAATATTTACACACAGCGTGTCTGGTGTGCGGACCCCAATATTTACACACAGCATGTCCGGTGTGCGAACCCCAATATTTACACACCGCGTGTCCGGTGTGCGGACCCCAATATTTACACACCGCGTGTCTGGTGTGCGGACCCCAATATTTACACACAGCATGTCCGGTGTGCGGACCCCAATATTTACACACAGCGTGTCCAGTGTGCGGACCCCAATATTTACACACAGCGTGTCCGGTGTGCGAACCCCAATTTTTACACACAGCGTGTCCGGTGTGCGAACCGCAACATTTACACACAGCGTGTCCGGTGTGCGAACCCCAATATTTACACACAGCGTGTCCGGTGTGCGAACCCCAATATTTACACACAGCGTGTCCGGTGTGCGAACCCCAATATTTACACACAGCGTGTCCGGTGTGCGAACCCCAATATTTACACACAGCGTGTCCGGTGTGCGAACCCCAATATTTATACACAGCGTGTCCGGTGTGCGAACCCCAATATTTACACACAGTGTGTCCGGTGTGTGAACCCCAATATTTATACACAGCGTGTCCGGTGTGCGAACCCCAATATTTACACACAGCACGCCCGGTGTGCGAACCCCAATATTTACACACAGCACGCCCGGTGTGTGAACCCCAATAATTACACACAGTTTGTCCGGTGTGTGAACCCCAATATTTGCACAGTGTGTCCGGTGTGTGTACCCCAATATTTACACCATGTTTCCGGTGTGTGAACCCCAATATTTACACGCACAGTGTCTGGTGTGTGAACCCCAATATTTACACGCCGCATGTCCGGTGTGTGAACCCCGATATTTACATGACGCGTGTCTGGTGGGTGAACCCCGATATTTGCATGCACAGTGTCTGTTGTGTGAACCCCAATATTTACATGCACAGTGTCTGGCGTGTGAACCCCGATAATTACACGCCACGTGTCTGGTGTGTGAACACCAATATTTACAAGACGCGTGTCTGGTGTGTGAACCCCGATATTTACACGCCGCGTGTCTGGTGTGTGAACACCGATATTTACAGACTGCGCGTCTGGTGTGTGAACCCCGATATTTGCACGCCGCGAGCCTGGTGTGTGAACCCCGATATTTACACGCCACGTGTCTGGTGTGTGAGCCCTGATATTTACACACTGCGCGTCTGGTGTGTGAACCCCGATATTTACACACCGTGTGTCTGGTGTGTGAACCCCAATATTTACACACCGCGTGTCTGGTGTGTGAACCCCGATATTTATACACCGTGTGTCTGGTGTGTGAACCCTGATATTTACACACTGCGCGTCTGGTGTGTGAACCCCGATATTTACACACCGTGTGTCTGGTGTGTGAACCCCAATATTTACACACCGTGTGTCTGGTGTGTGAACCCCGATATTTACACACCGCGTGTCTGGTGTGTGAACCCCGATATTTATACACCGTGTGTCTGGTGTGTGAACCCTGATATTTACACACCGCGCTTCTGGTGTGTGAACCCCGATATTTACACACCGCGTGTCTGGTGTGTGAACCCCACTATTTACACACCGCGTGTCCGGTGTGCGAACCCCAATATTTACACACAGCGTGTCCGGTGTGCGGACCCCAATATTTACACACCGTGTGTCCGGTGTGCGAACCCCAATATTTACACACCGCGTGCCTGGTGTGCGAACCCCAATATTTACACACAGCATGTCCGGTGTGCGGACCCCAATATTTACACACAGCGTGTCTGGTGTGCGGACCCCAATATTTACACACAGCGTGTCCGGTGTGTGAACCCCGATATTTACACACCGCGTGCCTGGTGTGCGAACCCCAATATTTACACACAGCGTGTCCGGTGTGTGAACCCCGATATTTACACACAGCGTGTCTGGTGTGCGGACCCCAATATTTACACACAGCGTGTCCGGTGTGTGAACCCCAATAATTACACACAGTGTGTCCGGTGTGTGAACCCCAATATTTACACACAGCATGTCCGGTGTGCGGACCCCAATATTTACACACAGCGTGTCTGGTGTGCGGACCCCAATATTTACACACAGCGTGTCCGGTGTGCGAACCCCAATATTTACACACAGCGTGTCCGGTGTGCGAACCCCAATATTTACACACAGCGTGTCCGGTGTGCGAACCCCAATATTTACACACAGCGTGTCCGGTGTGCGGACCCCAATATTTACACACCGTGTGTCCGGTGTGCGAACCCCAATATTTACACACCGCGTGCCTGGTGTGCGAACCCCAATATTTACACACAGCATGTCCGGTGTGCGGACCCCAATATTTACACACAGCGTGTCTGGTGTGCGGACCCCAATATTTACACACAGCGTGTCCGGTGTGTGAACCCCAATAATTACACACAGTGTGTCCGGTGTGTGAACCCCAATATTTACACACCGTGTGTCCGGTGTGCGAACCCCAATATTTACACACCGCGTGCCTGGTGTGCGAACCCCAATATTTACACACAGCATGTCCGGTGTGCGGACCCCAATATTTACACACAGCGTGTCTGGTGTGCGGACCCCAATATTTACACAGTGTGTCCGGTGCGTGAACCCCAATATTTACACACAGTGTGTCTGGTGTGTGAACCCCAATAATTACACACAGTGTGTCTGGTGTATGAACCCCAATAATTACACACTGTTTTGCTGCAGTGAGAAGCTGATGTAACTGACATTACACAATGAAATCTGCAGGAGTCGAGGCCCGGAGAACACACTGTTCTTAATGCTGGTGATATTTTTGAATTGTTATATTTTTACATTTCCTATCTTGTGGGCTCTGCGGCTTATTACACCAGCTCCTTCTCGGTGTTCCTCCAGTAACTTGCAATAACAGTGAGAGGATATACCGTAAAAACAGTTCAATTTTTAGCTTATAACTTGGAACTTCTGTTCCACGAACTGCTGAACCAACAGGTGACACAAGTAACACTTGGACTTGTTTGTTTGAGATATTCTTCGTTCTGAAGATGTGGACTGACAATGCGTGCCCTCCTGCAAGTCCTGGCTGCCCCTCCGTCACCTCCTCCGAGGGGCTATTCATTATGTGGCATGAAGTGTTGTCACTGTTGTGATGTAGGAAATGCAGCAGTCAATTTGCACACAGCAAGCTCCCACAAACAGCAATGAGATACATGACCAGATAATGTGCTTTGGTGATCCTGGTTGAGGGATGTGTTGGCCAGGAAATCAGGAAAATTGCCCTGCTCTTTTTACAGTGCCGTGAGATCTTTTATGTCCACCTGAGAGAGCAGATGGGGCCTTGGTTTAATGTCACATCCAAAAGACAGCAGAGCACTCCCTCAGTACTGCCTCAATGGGTGTTACGCATGATAATGCAGGTTAATGGCTAAAGATGAAATGTGTTTCATATTCTCCTGGGTCTAAGGATGGAAGATGGACTCCGCAAGGAGATAGGAAACACAACATGGTGCCTTTTTAAAAATTCGTTTATGGGATGTGGGCGTCGCTGGCAAGGCCAGCATTTACTGCCCATCCCTAATTGCCCTTGAGAAGGTGGTGGTGAGCCGCCTACTTGAACCGCTGCAGTCCGTGTGGTGAAGGTGCTCCCACAGTGCTGTTAGCGAGGGAGTTCCAGGATTTTGACCCAGCGACGATGAAGGATCGGCGATATACTTCTAAGTCAGGATGGTGTGTGACTTGGGAGGGGAACTTGCAGGTGGTGGTGTTCCCATGTGCCTGCTGCCCTTGTCCTTCTAGGTGGAAGAGGTCGCAGGTTGGGGAGGTGCTGCCGCAGAAGCCTTGGCGGGTTGCTGCAGTGCATCTTGTGCATCAGGCTGTAATGATATCAGCAAATAGAGATGGTATTTGCCTGTTCGATTATGATGCCTCAGCAGCATGATTGCAGGTATTGATTGCTTGTGCCTGACCAGCAGAGGTCATGTGACCGAGACAAGCAAGGCAGAGGAGTTTAGTTTCAGTTTCGTTCTAGATGCATCACAGCATCGTGTCTCCTGTAAAAGCTGTATAAAAGAGTTGAACAAAGCTTTAGATTAAAAGACATTCTCTTTCATAAATGTCTCCTCATTGAACCCACAAAGAAATCAATACATGGTGTCAGAAGTGATTGAAAGAGATGAAGAGGAAAAATCTAAAGTGAAATCAGCTCTCCACATATTAGCAAGCCAAAAGAGAACATCGTTGCTTACCATTGGAGAATAGCTAACGAAGTGAAAAAATGGAAGGTTTACACCCACCGGCGACGCTTCAGTTGACAGGTAATGTGGCTTAAAATTGGAGGAGGTTCAAACAACGTTTGGGGTTGTATTTATCGGCAATCGGAGCTGACGAGAAAAGTAATAAAAAGAAATCGTCACTGTTCTTACATGTCGTGGGTGATGAAGCGCTGGAGGTGTATAATAACTTCACATTCGCTGCTAATGGAGACAAAATGAAACTAGATAAAATAATGGAACAGTTTGAGGCCTACTGCATACCTAAACGTAACGTGACGTTTGAGAGGCACAGATTTTTCACATGTGTTCAGAAAACGGGTGAGACTATTGATCAGTATGTGACTGAACTGAGAAACAGAAGCAAATCATGTGAATTTGGGGGACTGACAGACTCGCTGATAAAAGACAGACTGGTGTGTGGTATTCCGAATAATGGTCTAAGGGAAAGACTGCTAAGAGAGCAAGATCTAGACCTGGGAAAAGCCATAGCACTGTGTAGGGCTACAGAGACTGTGAAGTTGCAGGCAAAGGAGCTGTTCAGTGACAATAGCTGCAATGTGGATGCAGTGAGAAAGAACGGATACAAACCGTTTAACAAAACGAGCGCCAATGTGAAAAAAGAGGCGTGGCCAGCGAACGAAAATGAAAGGGACAATCGAAAGTCATGTAGTCGATGCGGTACACAGCATCCACCAAGAAAGTGTCCAGCATATGGTAAAACATGCAATAGTTGCAACAAAAACAACCATTATGCCCGTTGCTGTAAGAACCAAATGCAACAAAGCAAGGTCCATGCAGTAGATGAAAGCGACATAGAGGAGTTCTATGTAGATGTTGTGTCTGAAAACAAAAAAGAAGAAAGAGACTGGATGTTGACACTAAAAGTGAATGACACACATTCCATTTAAATTGGATACTGGAGCACAAGTTAATGTGATATCAGAGACTGATTTTAAGAAAATTAGACCCAGACCAAAGATACATGGAATCAATGTGAAAGTGACAGGATACACAGGTACTGATATACCAGTGAAAGGAAGATGCATTGTCAAAGTAACACACAAGGACAGAGAGCACACGCTAGCATTAATCGTGGTGCCAAAGGATGTGCAAGCCATACTAGGTTTAAAAGCCTGTGAGAGACTGAATCTGGTAAAGAGAGTCCTCGTTGTGGAAAGCGAAGGAGAGACAGTCTATGATGAACTGAATGTTGCGTACACACCGGGTAAGCTGATGTATACAGCAGACACGTTGTCCAGAGCTGTTGACCCAGGAGAGCCCGCAAACACAGTGAAAAGACTGAAGTACAAAGCAAAAGACAGTGGAACTGACTTCTACCAAAGCATGCTTGTATACCGCACAACGCCGCTCGAGTGTGGTAAGTCACCAGCCCAACTCCTGATGGGACGTCGGCTAAGGTCAAACCTACCCATCCCGGAGAACCTCCTGAAAACAAAAGAGGGGGAGAAAGTGAGGAAGTTCAAAGAACAACAGAAGGAAAAGCAAAAGTACTACTATGACAGAGGAACACAAAACCTACCTGAACTCCACACTGGTGACCAAGTAAGGTTGAAAGACAAAACAAACACATGGACTCAGAAGGGAACTGTCCTGAGTGAAGTTCAACCAAGATCATACACCATTCAGACAGATGAGGGTGCTGTTCTGAGAAGAAATCGTCGAGATCTTCTCATGGGACCAGCCACAGCAGGTCAAGAGACTGATACTGTTGAACAACCTGATCACACAGCTGAGAACCAATCATCTGAGGCAACAACTCAGATTCAAGGACAATCAATCAGAAAATCCTCAAGACACGTGAAGCCTCCTGAGAGACTCATTGAGCAAATTTAAGGACTATTGTTATAGAAGGAAGTAATGTTATCTTATTCTTTCTTCAAGTTCAAGTGTATTGACATATTTCATGTGAACACACAAAGCAAGGTTAAAAAACCTTGATCGTGATAATGATAATGTAAGTTCATTAAGTGTTACAGTTAAAATGCAGATTAATACAAAGAAAACATGTTGTTAGTTAAAAGTAAAATACTTTTGTTTTAAGGAAAGGAGATGTAATGATATCAGCAAATAGAGATGGTATTTGCCTGTTCGATTATGATGCCTTAGCAGCATGATTGCAGGTATTGATTGCTTGTGCCTGACCAGCAGAGGTCATGTGACCGAGACAAGCAAGGCAGAGGAGTTTAGTTTCAGTTTCATTCTAGATGCATCACAGCATCGTGTCTCCTGTAAAAGCTGTATAAAAGAGTTGAACAAAGCTTTAGATTAAAAGACATTTGTGGTGTATGTAACCTGTTCCACCTTAAGAGAACTACCTTAAGAGATGTACTACTTTCTCTTGGCTGCTGTATACTGTAATACCGGTGGTGACCACACCGGTATATAAACGTTGTGTAGGGATTTGCTGGGCAGTTCAGCCCTGACCTCCGAATAGTAAAGACCTGTTAAAAGTTATTCTTGTGGTCTGTGTCCAGTGATTTATAATAAGCATAACTGGGACACACAGACTTAACAGTGGCGACGAGTCCGATCTTACCCTGCGGCAGTTTTACATCCAAGGCTGCTTCGTCCTCAGAACGGGCGTCGAGAAGAGGCATCCGCCCTCATCATCCTGCTGGGCACCATCGCACGGGAGGCATCGAGAACCCGGGTTAAAAAGAAAAATTCTGACCACGAAGCCCTCCATCAGCGACAGGCAGTGATCATCCCTTCTACCATGGTGGTGGGTAAGCCGATCAGCGACACGAGCAGAAAGTCGGCCGCGTTGACTGTGGAGTGGGGGAGGGAAAACGGAGGAAAAAGGGCGGAGAACTCGATCACGGCCGGTGAAAAGGGCCGGACTGCAATCGAGGCCGAGAGGCGCAGCGACTGGGGCAGCTTAAGGCACGAGAGCTGCGGAGAACTCAAACGCAGCCGGTGTAAAGGACCGGCCTGCATGCGGGGCTGAGAGGCGCAACAGCAGGGGAAGCGTGAATGCCCACGGGAACCGCGGGAGAGTAAAAGCAGCGTCGGGGAATTGAGAATCGCTGGGGAGGCGAGAACGGCAGCAGCACGGCAATCGCCATTGCAGCCAGCGGGGGAAGAAGGCAAACGCGGGAATCCGCCATTGTAGTCGGCGGGGGAAGAAGACGAGCGCGGGAAATACCGCCAAGCGCGGGAAGCCGCCATTTTAGTAGGCGGGGGAAGAAGACAAGCGCGGGAAGCCGCCATTTTGAGAAAAAGAAAAATTTAAAAACTTGCAAGGATGCCTAAACATGGGAACATTAATACCTTTGATAGCGATATCGAAGATTGGACCACGTATGTAGAACGCATGGAAGTTTATTGTAAAGCAAATAAGGTACCAGATGATGAGAAAGCACGAACCTTATTAAGCTCAATGGGTGCGAAGACATACGGGCTATTGAAGCACCTTCTATCACCAGATAAACTGGCGGATCAGACTTTCGCGAATATTGTTACTGTCCTGAAAAATCATTTAAATCCCACACCGCTGATGATAGCGGAACGATTTAAATTTTACAGAAGAACGCAGCTGAAAGACGAAAGCAACGCAGAATTTTTAATTGAACTGCGTAAGCTATCGAAGTACTGTCAGTTTAGAACAGGACTAGCAGATGCGCTCAGAGATAAATTTGTGTGTGGATTGTTAAAAGAAGGAACACAAAAGCGACTGCTTGAGGAGAATGATCTTACGCTTGATAAAGCTGTCACTATTGCAGCATCGCACGAAGCCGCAGCGAGAGGCACTGCGGAAATGCAGCTACGGTCACCGGAACTCAGCACCAATCAAATGGTCTTGGGTACAGTAAAATGTTATCATTGTGGAAAGACAACGCACGATCAGAACCAGTGCTGGTTCAAAAATCAGGAATGCAGAAAATGTGGCAGGCTTGGTCACATAGCTAAAGTATGCCGGTCAGGAAAGAAGACCAGCAACAAAAAGTCACCGCAGGAAAAGTACAGAAAGGTACACAAGGTGACAGAGAACAGTTCGAACGAACAGAAGTCAAATTCAGACTCCAGCAGTAATGAACTGGGTAGTCTAAGAATACACAATGTTGATAATGAAGCAGACCTCCAAACAATCTGGGTCACACTTCAGATAGCAGGAGTCCAAGTGAAGATGGAATTGGACACTGGATCGGCATTGACGGTCATGAATAAGCAAGATTACAAAAGGTTATTCCCACATATTCCCCTATGGGATACGGAGATTGTATTGAAAACATACACGGGGCAAAGAGTATACCCCATCGGGAAGATAGAGGTAAAGGTGGTCCACAAGGGCAAAGAAAGCCGAGGAATGGACTTATATGTGCTACCTGAGGGAGGTCCACCACTACTGGGACGGGAGTGGATTAGGAAAATAAATATGGACTGGCATTCCTTAAAAGCACTAACGGTAGATTCCGGTAAAAAAGATGTCAAACCTAAACGATTGTCCAGAATATTGGACGATGCTAAAGAGGTGTTCCAACAGGGACTGGGAACACTGAGAGGAATTACGGCAAACATCAAGGTTGAAGAACATGCAAACCCGAAATTTTTCAAAGCCAGACCGGTACCTTATGCGATACGGCCTGCTGTGGAAGCTGAGCTGGAAGGGCTAGAACGTTCAGGAGTACTGTCTAAGGTAGACTGGAGTGAGTGGGCCACGCCCATTGTTCCCGTCATGAAGCGTTCATCGAGC
The DNA here is from genome assembly GCF_052327205.1 of Somniosus microcephalus. NCBI lineage: Eukaryota > Metazoa > Chordata > Chondrichthyes > Squaliformes > Somniosidae > Somniosus > Somniosus microcephalus. The sequence continues at coordinate 69,380,931 of NC_140999.1, read as the reverse complement.
AACAAGCCGGGGGAACCGGGGAAGGTTCGCATCTGTGGAGATTTCAAGATCACTGTTAATCCGGTGCTTCACACGGTGCAGTATCCGCTTCCGCGGATTGGGGATATCTTCGCTTCGTTATCTGGCGGGAAACACTTCACCAAGATAGACCTGGCACAGGCGTACTTACAGATGGAAGTTGAGGAAGAGTCACGCCAGTATCTCACGATCAACACGCATAGAGGCTTGTACCGGTATAATAGGCTGGTTTTTGGAGTGGCATCGGCTCCAGCAATTTGGCAGAGGGCCATGGAGCAGGTATTACAGGGAATTCCAGGCACACAATGTTACCTGGACGATATTCTGATTACAGGAGATGATGACGAGGAACACCTTGCAAATTTGGAACTGGTGCTCACCAGATTGAAAGAATATGGACTTCGAGTTAATCGCCAGAAATGTGAGTTCTTTCAGAAGCGGATCTCGTACTGTGGTCATGTCATTGACCAGGAGGGGCTTCATAAGTCTCCTGACAAGATCAAAGCTGTTGTGAAGGCTCCCGCTCCGGATAATGTATCCCAGTTGAGGTCGTTCCTAGGGTTGATTAACTATTACCATAAGTTTCTGCCAAATTTATCCACGGTGCTGCACCCGCTGAACGCTCTTTTGCAGAAGGGAGTACCATGGAAGTGGAGCGAGGACTGTAAGAGGGCCTTTCACAAAAGCAGGGCATTGATCACCTCAGAGGAAGTGTTGGCTCACTTCAACCCAACGCTGCCTATTCGTTTGGCTTGTGATGCTTCTCCATATGGTATTGGGGCAGTACTTTCACACAAGTTGCCAAATGGCCTGGAGAGGCCAGTTGCGTTCACATCCAGATCATTGACCTCCGCTGAGCGCAACTATGCTCAGATAGATAGGGAGGCTCTCAGCCTTGTGTGGGGAGTAAAGAAGTTTAATCATTACCTGCAGGGCCAAAAGTTAACGCTTCTGACAGACCACCAGCCGTTGGTATCCATTTTTAACCCTAAGAAGGGTGTTTCGGTGATGACAGCACAGAGACTCCAGAGATGGTCCCTTTTCCTAGGGGCACATCAATATCAGATCGAATTCAAAGGTACAAAGCAGCATGGTAATGCTGATGGGCTGTCGCGCCTGCCACTACCTACAGAGGAGGAGGCACCGACGGTTGACCCTGTTGAGTTATTTCACTCGACCATCATCGAATGTTTACCAGTTACCAATGCAAGTATTGAAAGAGAAACCAGGAACGACCCGACACTGTCCTGGGTCTACGAAGTGACAGTGAAGGGATGGCCAGCACATGGTGATCCACTGTTACTGGCATTCTCAGCAAGACGAGAACAGCTATCTGTCTGTCAAGGAACATTGATGTATGGAACAAAGGTGATTATTCCTCCTAAGTTAAGAGAGAGAGTTCTAAAGGAACTGCATGAATGTCATCTGGGGGGAGTCAAGATGAAAAGCCTTGCTAGGGCTTATGTGTGGTGGCCGGGTATCGACCAACAGATAGAGGATCTGACGAAAAGCTGCTCAGGGTGCTAAAAAGTGCAAAATGCACCTCCGATTGCACCGCTGCATCCATGGGAATGGCCTTCAACCCCATGGCAACGTGTACATATTGACTTTGCTGGTCCATTCATGGACTCCATGTTTTTAATTGCGGTGGACGCACATTCTAAATGGCCAGAAGTGATTAAGATGACTACCACTACCTCGGAAAAGACGATCGCGGTGCTAAGAACGATATTTGCAAGAAATGGATTGCCAGAACAAGTATGTTCAGACAACGGACCGCAGTTCGTGTCAGAAGAATTCCAGAAATTCATGAAGAAGAATGGGGTGAAACATTATACCTCTGCCCCATATCATCTGGCTACAAACGGGTTGGCCGAGAGATTTGTACAAACGTTCAAAAAGCAATAAAGGCCATGAGCGAAGATCAGATTCCACTACAACACAAGGTGGACAAATTCCTACTGGCATATCGAAACGCCACTCATGCAGTGACAAACCAAAGTCCTGCCATGATGTTCTATAACAGGAGGTTGCGGTCCAGGTTGGACTTGTTAAAACCAAATGTGCGGAGGGAAGTTGAAAACAAACAGTTCCAGCATATAAATAACAAGACCACTCGGAGTTTCGAAATAGGACAACCAGTGTTAGCCCGGGACTATAAAAACGAGAAATGGCAATCTGGAACAATTCGGGCCAGACAAGGACCCCTGATGTACACGGTAGATATTGGTGAAAATGTAATACGGCGTCATGCTGACCAATTCGTAGAATTGAGAACAAGGGTCGAACCCAGGGTTACGGCAGAGACAACCGTGGAAGAAGTTAGTGAACCTGAAGCATCTACCTCAGAAGTGAATGTACCTGAGGATGATGTCCAATCCATAAGAGATCAACTAGATGAGTCACCCCAGCAACGAGAATCAGAGACCCCTGAAAGGCGTTATCCAACTCGAATCAGGAGGCCTCCTCAGAGACTGAATCTTTGAACTGTTTTGCATGAAGTTGTATATATATATATATCTATATGTTATTATGTTATGTTAAATGGGGATATAACTGTTAAGCTAAAAAGGGAGGATTGTGGTGTATGTAACCTGTTCCACCTTAAGAGAACTACCTTAAGAGATGTACTACTTTCTCTTGGCTGCTGTATACTGTAATACCGGTGGTGACCACACCGGTATATAAACGTTGTGTAGGGATTTGCTGGGCAGTTCAGCCCTGACCTCCGAATAGTAAAGACCTGTTAAAAGTTATTCTTGTGGTCTGTGTCCAGTGATTTATAATAAGCATAACTGGGACACACAGACTTAACAACATTCTCTTTCATAAATGTCTCCTCATTGAACCCACAAAGAAATCAATACACAGGCCACACTGCAGCCACGGTGTGCTGGTGGTGGGGGGAGTGAATGGTTAAGGTGGCTAAAACAAGAACAACTTGCGTTTATGTAGTGCCTTTAACGTAGGAAAATGTCCCAAGGTAGCGTAATTTGAGAAAAATTGACATTGAGCCGAAGGAGACATTAGGAGATATTACAAGGAGGTAGGAGGCACCAAAAGGTTTCAAGGGCTTCTTTCTCACACCGGGGGGCCTGCTCCCTCCTCAGTAGCCATTGTTCTTTCTCTACGAATCTATAAATCTTCAGAGGTGTTTGACTAAAGTAGGCGACGGAGGGTCAGAGACACACGCTGGTCTCGGTTTATCCCTCGTCGAGTTCTTTACCATTTACAGGGCTGTCAGTTCAATTCCTGGTCCGTGCTAAGCTCAGCTGAGATAGCTAAATTAAGCAGGGGTTGGGGGAGAAATCTCTGGGATTCCTACTCCAGGTTACTATTCTGGTAAAGTCTGTACTTGTGCGTCTTGGCTGAGGACAGATTGGACTCGGCTGCGATGCCAGTCACCTGTTCCCAGGAGGAGTCTGGTGTGGCAGACTGAGAGTAGGAAGGGGAGAAGAAATGGACAAGAAAAAACAGACATCGTATTTCGCTTAGCCTCATCTTTCTATCTTTATCTCTTTCATTCATTTTTTCTTTCTTTTTCTTTCTTTCTTTCTTTCTTTCTTTCTTTCTGTTCAAGTCCCACTTCAGAGACTTGAGCACAAAAATCTGGGCTGACACTCCCAGTGCCATATTTCGGATGAGACATTAAACCGAGGCTCCGTCTGCTCTCTCTCAGGTGGATGTGAAAGATCCCATGGCACTAATTTGAAGAAGAGCAGGGGAGCTCTGCCAATATTTATCCCTCATTCAACATCACTAAAACAGATTATAAGGACATTATCACATTGCTGTTTGTGGGAGCTTGCTGTGCGCAAATTGGCTGCAGTATTTGCTACATGACAACAGTGACTATATTTCAAAAGTACTTCATTGACTGTAAAGCGCTTTGAGACGTCTGGAGGTCTTGGAAGGCACTATATAAATGCAAGTCTTTCTTTTCTTTCTACACCTGGATCTCTCTATTCCTGCAATCTGCTCTGTTCCTTAACATTTAGAGTTTATTTCCTTTCTCTATTTTTTTTCCAAAATTAATTATTTTACTTTTCTCGTGAAATTCTGTTCAACCCCCCGTCCCAGTCCCCCATGTCCTCCTGCAATCTCCCCTATCTTTCCTCACAGTTCCCCATTTCCCCTAATTTGGTATCATTCCTCTTCACACATGTCCAAACCTCTTATATCATTGGAAAATACAAGAGGTCCCAGACAGATCCCAGGAGCACACCACTACCCACATCCCAGAAACATCTATTTGCTTTCTGTCCCCTAGCCATCTCTCTCTATGGTACAACTTCTCCTTTAACAACAACAACTTGTATTTATACAGCGCCTTTAACGTAGTAAAACGTCCCAAGGCACTTCACAGGAGCGTTATCAGACAAAGATGGACACCGAGCCACATAAGGAGATAGAGGACTGGTGACCAAAAGTTTGGTCAAAGAGGTAGGTTTTAAGGAGCGCCTTAAAGGAGGAGAGAGAACTCAAGAGGTGGCAAGGTTTAGGAGGGAATTCCAGAGCTTAGGGCCGAGGCAGCTGAAGGCACGGCCGCCAATGGTGTAGCAATGAAAATTGGGGATGCGCAGGAGGCTAGAATTAGAGGAGTGCAGAGATCTCGGAGGGATTTGGTGCGAGACCAAGAGGCTTTATACTGTATTTAAACAGTGTTGTAGCTGACCTGGGAGTGTTTGATTGGACAGTATTGATGGAGCTTTTTACTGTGTCTAAAACATGATCTACATTTCCTGGGAGTGTTTGTGTCTAAACAGTGCTATAACAGACCTGATATGCTCGACACTGGGTACAAGATGTGGAAATTCTCCATTCCCAGTACTGACATCACTCACCTTCAGCGCAAATATACAATGTTATTTTTGCTGATGAAATCCAATTGCAAACCTGAAGTGAAGTTAGCGAATGAAGACTGTAAAGGGTTTCTACTTGCAACTCATTGGACACATCCCTCACAGGGTGCAATAGAGAGCACCACAGAATAGGAGGATCTCAGGTCTACCCCTGATGGGCGGAGTTAAATGTTGTCAGCCATGGCCCAGTTGTCAGCACTCTCACCTCCGGAGTTAGAAGCTGGTGGGTTCAAGTCCCATTCCAGAGACCTGAGCCCATAATCCAGGCTGACACTCCAGTGCAGTACTGAGGGATCGCTGCACTGTCAGAGGGGCAGTACTGAGGGATCGCTGCACTGTCAGAGGGTCAGTACTGAGGGATCGCTGCACTGTCGGAGGGGCAGTACTGAGGGAGTGCCGCACTGTCAGAGGGTCAGTACTGAGGGATTGCTGCACTGTCAGAGGGGCAGTACTGAGGGATCGCTGCGCTGTCAGAGGGTCAGTACTGAGGGATCGCTGCACTGTTGGAGGGGCAGTACTGAGGGAGTGTCACACTGTCAGAGGGTCAGTACTGAGGGAGTGCTGCACTGTCAGAGGGTCAGTACTGAGGGATCACTGCACTGTCGGAGGGTCAGTACTGAGGGAGTGCTGCACTGTCGGGGGGCAGTGCTGAGGGATCGCTGCACTGTTAGAGGGTCAGTACTGAGGGAGTGCTGCACTGTCGGAGGGGCAGTACTGAGGGAGTGCTGCACTGTCGGAGGGGCAGTACTGAGGGAAAGCTGCACTGTCGTAGGGTCAGTACTGAGGGAGCGCCGCACTGTCGGAGGGGCAGTACTGAGGGAGCGCTGCACTGTCAGAGGGGCAGTACTGAGGGATCGCTGCACTGTCAGAGGGTCAGTACTGAGGGGGAGCTGCACTGTTGGAGGGTCAGTACTGAGGGAGTGCTGCACTGTCGGAGGGACAGTACTGAGGGAGCGCCGCACTGTCGGAGGGCCAGTGCTGAGGGAGTGCTGCACTGTCGGAGGGGCGGTACTGAGGGAGTGCTGCACTGTCGGAGGGGCAGTACTGAGGGAGTGCTGCACTGTCAGAGGGGCAGTGCTGAGGGTGCGCCGCACTGTCGGAGGGGCAATACTGCGGGATCGCCGCACTGTCGGAGGGGCAGTGCTGAGGGAGTGCTGCACTGTCGGAGAGGCAGTACTGAGGGAGTGCTGCACTGTCGGAGGGTCGGTACTGAGGGAGCGCTGCACTGTCGGAGGGGCGGTACTGAGGAAGTGCTGCACTGTCGGAGGGGCAGTACTGAGGGAGTGCTGCACTGTCGAAGGGGCAGTACTGAGGGAGCGCTGGACTGTCGGAGGGGCAGTACTGAGGCAGCGCCGCATTGTCGGAGGGGCGGTACTGAGGGAGTGCTGCACTGTCGGAGGGTCAGTACTGAGGGAGTGCTGCACTGTCGGGGGGCAGTGCTGAGGCAGCGCCGCATTGTCAGAGGGGCAGTACTGAGGGAGTGCTGCACTGTCGGAGGGGCAGTACTGAGGGAGTGCCGCACAGTCGGAGAGGCAGTACTGAGGGAATGCTGCACTGTCGGAGGGGCAGTACTGAGGGAGTGCCGCACAGTCGGAGAGGCAGTACTGAGGGAGTGCTGCACTGTCGGAGGGGCAGTACTGAGGGAGCGCCGCACTGTCGGAGGGGCAGTACTGAGCGAGTGCTGCCCTCTCGGAGGGCCAGTACTGAGGGAGCGCTGCACTGATGGAGGGGCACTACTAAGGGAGCGCCGCACTGTCGGAGGGGCAGTACTGAGCGAGTGCTGCCCTGTCGGAGGGCCAGTACTGAGGGAGCGCTGCACTGTCGGAGGGGCAGTACTGAGGGAGTGCTGCACTGTCGGAGGGGCAGTACTGAGGGAGCGCCGCACTGTCGGAGGGGCAGTACTGAGCGAGTGCTGCCCTGTCAGAGGGCCAGTACTGAGGGAGCGCTGCACTGATGGAGGGGCAGTACTGAGGGAGCGCTGCACTGTCGGAGGGGCAGTACTGAGGGAGTGCTGCACTATCGGAGGGTCAGTACTGAGGGAGTGCTGCACTGTCGGAGGGTACTGTACTGAGGGAGTGCTGCACTGCGGAGTGTGCCGTCTTTTGGATGAGATGTTAAACCAAGGCCCTCTCTCAGGTGGACATAAAAGATCCCCCGGCTGTATTTTGGAGAAGAGCAGGGGAGTTCTGCCCGGTGTCCTGGCCAGAGAATAGTGGGCAGCAGCAAGTGTCCTGTGTGTGTGTTTTTTCTCACACTTTTTACTCTCAGAGGTCACAGGGTCACAGGACACCCGTGTGCCAAGTGTTATTCACATATAAACTGGGGTTTTGTTAAATAGTGTCAGATAAAAAGTGGTTAACACCCTCGTGTGTGATCAGACAACAAAAATAATCACACGGTGTGATAAAATCGCACCCAGGAACACATCTGCCGCTGCTCGCTCCAATTATTTCACAGCCGTTTGCCCACACTGATGTCCAACAGAAGCGGGCATGTCTTTTGTTTCCTGATTTTGCCCCATTCCCCTCCTCAAACATGACCCCTTTTCTGGGGTTAATTCCACGGGGCCAGCAGCTCCGATTGGCCCCTTCTTATTGCCGGCAGACGGTAAAGCCCAGCTCTGTCCTCACCCGCAGTCCGCTTGCGGTCACTTTCTGGCAGGAGTCACTGGCGAGCGGTCAGGAGCAGGAATGTGGCTGCTCTTCCCCTCCCTAGCCCAGAGGAACCAAACACACTGGCAGTGCCTTGGCTGCTGTCCTGGGAGAATGCTTGCCAAAGGCCTATGTTTTGCGCTGACTGGTAGTTTTTAGGGGGCTTGGTCAATATGTCAGAGTTTCTGGCAAACATTAGTGTGGCCTAGGCGCCTTTTCCCTCAGTCGCACTCTTACCCATGTCTTGTTGCTAACTGGCCGGACTGGACTGGGACCCTCTCTCCTCAGTCTTGCTTGTACCTGAACCCTGTTGCTAACAAGCTGGACCAGACTGGTCCCCTCTTGCTCTGTGCCAATGCTAGATTTAATGGAACTGATCTCGCTGCACAATGTAGGCGGGAATTCTTGTGACAACACAAGGCCTCATCTGTAAATTGCAGTGGGCCTTTCCATTAGAGCCGGGAACAGGCTTGATGGGGAGGGATGGGGTAGGGGGTGGCGGGAGCAATGAAGGGGTAAGGAATAAAATAAAGAAGAAATATAGCACCTTTAATGTCCCAAAGCAGCCAATTAATTCCTTTTGCACTGTAGTCACTGATGTTTTGTAGAGAAATGAGGCAGCAATTTGTGTACAACAAGATCCCACAAACAGCAACTGAATGACCAATTCATCTGCTTTGGTGGTGTTGGCTGCGGGTTAAAGACATCAGGAAAACGCCCTGGTCTTCATCAAATAGTGCCATGGGATCTTTTACGTCTGCTTGAACAGACAGACGGGGTCTCGGGTTAACGTCTCATCCAAAAGACGGCATCACCGACAGTGCAGCGCTCCCTCAGTAAGATCATGTGCTCAAGTCCTGGAGTCGGCCTGAACCTATCTTCTTCTGACTTAAATGGTGAGTGCCATCAGAGAGTCAAGCTGGACTTAATGGGAAAGGGAAAAACCAATGTCACTGAAGGGGAGAAGGAAGGAGAGAAAGGAATGATAGTCAAGGAGAGACGGTAGTGGAAAGATTGAAGGCAATTTGAGGGAGAGGAAGGGGGAAATGAAGAGGAGAGGGAAGGGGGAAATGAAGAGGAGAGGAAAGGGGGCAGAAGCTGGGGAGGCAGCAGAGAGCTAGTGTTGGATGAGGGAGGGAAAGAGCAGCAGCATAAACTGGAGAATGGGGGAGAATTCCAGGGTGAATTGAGGTGAGAGAGGGAGAAGATGAGCTAACCGAGCACAAACCAGGCTGGGGTTGACCCTGCAACTTCCTGGTTTAAGTGGGTCAGTAGTGCCCTGAATCGACTCGTTTACCCAGTGGGGGTGGTTGGGGAGCGGGGGTGAGGGGTTGGTGGGGTGGGGGAGAGGGTGTTGACAGATCATGAGTTTGGGCACAGAATTTTACATTTGTTTAAATTAAAGGGTATAATTGCTCTGGTTTCTTCCAGCTTGGGGTGGGGAGATGTACCACCCACAGCTGAAGGCTGGGTAGATGAAGCTTCCTCGAAGATCCCGTTATGCTGCTTTGAGCTGACTGCCAAGAGGTGTGCAAGAAATTGGCACCCACCACAACACAGGGATACCTCTCCCTCGGTCTCCTCCCCCCCACACCACAGGGATACTTCTCCCTCGGTCTCCTCCCCCCCACACCACAGGGATACCTCTCCCTCTGTCTCCTCACCCACCAGACCACAGGGATACCTCTCCCTCTGTCTCCTCACCCCCACACCACAGGGATACCTCTCCCTCTGTCTCCTCCCCCCCACACCACAGGGACCTCTCCCTCTGTCTCCTCCCCCCCACACCACAGGGACCTCTCCCTCCGTCTCCTCCCCCCCACACCACAGGGACCTCTCCCTCCGTCTCCTCCCCCCCACACCACAGGGATACCTCTCCCTCTGTCTCCTCACCCACCAGACCACAGGGATACCTCCCCCTCCGTCTCCTCCCCCCCACACCACAGGGATACCTCTCCCTCTGTCTCCTCCCCCCCACACCACAGGGACCTCTCCCTCCGTCTCCTCCCCCCCACACCACAGGGACCTCTCCCTCTGTCTCCTCCCCCCCACACCACAGGGATACCTCTCCCTCCGTCTCCTCCCCCCACACCACAGGGATACCTCTCCCTCTGTCTCCTCCCCCACACCACAGGGACCTCTCCCTCCGTCTCCTCCCCCCACACCACAGGGATACCTCTCCCTCTGTCTCCTCACCCCACACACAGGGACCTCTCCCTCTGTCTCCTCACCCCCACACCACAGGGATACCTCTCCCTCTGTCTCCTCACCCCCACACACAGGGATACCTCTCCCTCTGTCTCCTCACCCCCACACACAGGGATACCTCTCCCTCTGTCTCCTCACCCCACACACAGGGACCTCTCCCTCTGTCTCCTCACCCCCACACCACAGGGATACCTCTCCCTCTGTCTCCTCCCCCCCACACACAGGGATACCTCTCCCTCTGTCTCCTCCCCCCCACACACAGGGATACCTCTCCCTCCGTCTCCTCACCCCACACACAGGGATACCTCTCCCTCTGTCTCCTCCCCCCACACCACAGGGATACCTCTCCCTCTGTCTCCTCCCCCCACACACAGGGATACCTCTCCCTCTGTCTCCTCCCCCCCACACACAGGAATACCTCTCCCTCTGTCTCCTCCCCCCCACACACAGGGATACCTCTCCCTCCGTCTCCTCACCCCACACACAGGGATACCTCTCCCTCTGTCTCCTCCCCCCCACACCACAGGGATACCTCTCCCTTTGTCTCCTCCCCCCCACACACAGGGATACCTCTCCCTCTGTCTCCTCCCCCCCACACACAGGGATACCTCTCCCTCCGTCTCCTCACCCCACACACAGGGATACCTCTCCCTCTGTCTCCTCCCCCCACACCACAGGGATACCTCTCCCTCTGTCTCCTCCCCCCCACACAAAGGGATACCTCTCCCTCTGTCTCCTCCCCCCCACACACAGGGATACCTCTCCCTCTGTCTCCTCCCCCCCACACACAGGGATACCTCTCCCTCCGTCTCCTCACCCCACACACAGGGATACCTCTCCCTCTGTCTCCTCACCCCCCCCACACACAGGGATACCTCTCCCTCTGTCTCCTCCCCCCACACACAGGGATACCTCTCCCTCTGTCTCCTCCCCCCACACACAGGAATACCTCTCCCTCCGTCTCCTCCCCCCACACACAGGAATACCTCTCCCTCCGTCTCCTCCCCCCACACACAGGGATACCTCTCCCTCCGTCTCCTCCCCCCACACACAGGGATACCTCTCCCTCCGTCTCATCCCCCCACACCACAGGGATACTTCTCCCTCTGTCTCCTCCCCCGACACACAGGAATACCTCTCCCTCCGTCTCCTCCCCCCACACACAGGAATACCTCTCCCTCCGTCTCCTCCCCCCACACACAGGGATACCTCTCCCTCCGTCTCCTCCCCCCACACACAGGGATACCTCTCCCTCCGTCTCCTCCCCCCACACACAGGAATACCTCTCCCTCCGTCTCCTCCCCCCACACACAGGGATACCTCTCCCTCCGTCTCCTCCCCCCACACACAGGGATACCTCTCCCACCGTCTCATCCCCCCACACCACAGGGATACTTCTCCCTCTGTCTCCTCCCCCCACACACAGGGATACCTCTCCCTCCGTCTCCTCCCCCCCACACACAGGGATACCTCTCCCTCCGTCTCCTCCCCCCACACACAGGGATACTTCTCCCTCCGTCTCCTCACCCCCACACCACAGGGATACCTCTCTCTCCGTCTCCTCCCCCCCACACACAGGGATACCTCTCCCTCTGTCTCCTCCCCCCACACACAGGGATACTTCTCCCTCCGTCTCCTCCCCCCACACACAGGGATACCTCTCCCTCCGTCTCCTCCCCCCACACACAGGGATACTTCTCCCTCCGTCTCCTCCCCCCACACACAGGGATACCTCTCCCTCCGTCTCCTCCCCCCCACACACAGGGATACCTCTCCCTCCGTCTCCTCCCCCCACACACAGGGATACCTCTCCCTCCGTCTCCTCCCCCCACACACAGGGATACCTCTCCCTCCGTCTCATCCCCCCACACCACAGGGATACTTCTCCCTCTGTCTCCTCCCCCCACACACAGGAATACCTCTCCCTCCGTCTCCTCCCCCCACACACAGGAATACCTCTCCCTCCGTCTCCTCCCCCCACACACAGGGATACCTCTCCCTCCGTCTCCTCCCCCCACACACAGGGATACCTCTCCCTCCGTCTCCTCCCCCCACACACAGGAATACCTCTCCCTCCGTCTCATCCCCCCACACCACAGGGATACTTCTCCCTCTGTCTCCTCCCCCCACACACAGGGATACCTCTCCCTCCGTCTCCTCCCCCCCACACACAGGGATACCTCTCCCTCCGTCTCCTCCCCCCACACACAGGGATACTTCTCCCTCCGTCTCCTCACCCCCACACCACAGGGATACCTCTCTCTCCGTCTCCTCCCCCCCACACACAGGGATACCTCTCCCTCTGTCTCCTCCCCCCACACACAGGGATACTTCTCCCTCCGTCTCCTCCCCCCACACACAGGGATACCTCTCCCTCCGTCTCCTCCCCCCACACACAGGGATACTTCTCCCTCCGTCTCCTCACCCCCACACACAGGGATACCTCTCCCTCTGTCTCCTCCCCCCACACACAGGAATACCTCTCCCTCTGTCTCCTCCCCCCCACACACAGGGATACCTCTCCCTCCGTCTCCTCCCCCCACACACAGGAATACCTCTCCCTCTGTCTCCTCCCCCCCACACACAGGGATACCTCCCCCTCCGTCTCCTCCCCCCACACCACAGGGATACCTCTCCCTCTGTCTCCTCACCCCCACACCACAGGGATACCTCTCCCTCTGTCTCCTCACCCCACACACAGGGATACCTCCCCCTCCGTCTCCTCCCCCCACACCACAGGGATACCTCTCCCTCCGTCTCCTCCCCCCACACCACAGGGATACCTCTCTCTCCGTCTACTCCCCCCCACACACAGGAATACCTGTCCCTCTGTCTCCTCCCCCCCACACCACAGGGATACCTCTCCCTCTGTCTCCTCCCCCCCACACCACAGGGATACCTCTCCCTCTGTCTCCTCCCCCCCACACCACAGGGATACCTCTCCCTCTGTCTCCTCCCCCCACACCACAGGAATACCTCCCCCTCCGTCTCCTCACCCCACACACAGGGATACCTCTCCCTCCGTCTCCTCCCCCCACACACAGGGATACCTCTCCCTCCATCTCCTCACCCCACACACAGGGATACCTCTCCCTCCGTCTCCTCCCCCCACACCACAGGGATACCTCCCCCTCCGTCTCCTCCCCCCACACACAGGGATACCTCTCCCTCCGTCTCCTCCCCCCCACACCACAGGGATACCTCTCCCTCTGTCCCCTCCCCCCACACACAGGGACCTCTCCCTCCGTCTCCTCCCCCCCACACACAGGAATACCTCTCCCTCTGTCTCCTCCCCCCCACACACAGGGATACCTCTCCCTCTGTCTCCTCCCCCCCACACACAGGAATACCTCTCCCTCCGTCTCCTCCCCCCCACACACAGGGATACCTCTCCCTCTGTCTCCTCCCCCCCACACACAGGGATACCTCTCCCTCTGTCTCCTCCCCCCACACACAGGGATACCTCTCCCTCTGTCTCCTCCCCCCCACACCACAGGGATACCTCTCCCTCTGTCTCCTCACCCCACACACAGGGATACCTCTCCCTCTGTCTCCTCACCCCCCCACACACAGAGATACCTCTCCCTCTGTCTCCTCCCCCCACACACAGGGATACCTCTCCCTCTGTCTCCTCCCCCCACACCACAGGGATACCTCTCCCTCTGTCTCCTCACCCCCACACCACAGGGATACCTCTCCCTCTGTCTCCTCCCCCCCACACCACAGGGATACCTCTCCCTCTGTCTCCTCCCCCCCACACCACAGGGATACCTCTCTCTCCGTCTCCTCACCCTCACACACAGGGATACCTCTCCCTGTCTCCTCCCCCCACACACAGGGATACCTCTCCCTCTGTCTCCTCCCCCCCACACCACAGGGATACCTCTCCCTCTGTCTCCTCCCCCCCACACCACAGGGATACCTCTCCCTCTGTCTCCTCACCCCACACACAGGGATACCTCTCCCTCTGTCTCCTCACCCCCCCACACACAGAGATACCTCTCCCTCTGTCTCCTCCCCCCACACACAGGGATACCTCTCCCTCTGTCTCCTCCCCCCACACCACAGGGATACCTCTCCCTGTCTCCTCCCCCCACACACAGGGATACCTCTCCCTCTGTCTCCTCCCCCCCACACACAGGGATACCTCTCCCTCTGTCTCCTCCCCCCACACCACAGGGATACCTCTCCCTCTGTCTCCTCCCCCCCACACACAGGGATACCTCTCCCTCTGTCTCCTCCCCCCCACACACAGGGATACCTCTCCCTCTGTCTCCTCACCCCAACACCACAGGGATACCTCTCCCTGTCTCCTCCCCCCCACACACAGGGATACCTCTCCCCCTGTCTCCTCACCCCCACACTGATGTGCCTCAATTATCCCGAGACTTGAAGTTAGCAGGACAAAACAAGGCTTTTTTTAACTTAGAACGTAACACGTAAGAGAGAGAGATGTCTTCCTTCTGGAGACTGGGGCCAGACTGAGTTAGCTTACAAACGGGGCCAGGTATGGGCGGAGCCCTACACACAGCACATTCCAGCACATTCCAGTATACAATACAGCACATTCCAGTACAGAATACAATGAGGTCAGGGGGAAGGGAAATGACAGTGGAACCGATCTCAGTCACAGGCAGTGATGAATGGAAATATTTCATCACACACACCACAGGAATACCTCTCCCTCGGTCTCCTCCCCCCCACACACAGGGATACCTCTCTCTCCGTCTCCTCCCCCCACACCACAGGGATACCTCTCCCTCTGTCTCCTCACCCCCACACCACAGGGATACCTCTCCCTCTGTCTCCTCACCCCCACACCACAGGGATACCTCTCCCTCTGTCTCCTCACCCCCCCCACACACAGGGATACCTCTCCCTCTGTCTCCTCCCCCCACACCACAGGGATACCTCTCCCTCCGTCTCCTCCCCCCCACACACAGGGATACCTCTCCCTCCGTCTCCTCCCCCCCACACACAGGAATACCTCTCCCTCCGTCTCCTCCCCCCCACACCACAGGGATACCTCTCCCTCTGTCTCCTTCCCCCCACACCACAGGAATACCTCTCCCTCTGTCTCCTCACCCCCACACCACAGGGATACCTCTCCCTCTGTCTCCTCACCCCCACACCACAGGGATACCTCTCCCTCTGTCTCCTCCCCCCACACCACAGGGATACCTCTCCCTCTGTCTCCTCACCCCCACACCACAGGGATACCTCTCCCTCTGTCTCCTCCCCCCACACCACAGGGATACCTCTCCCTCTGTCTCCTCCCCCCCACACCACAGGGATACCTCTCCCTCTGTCTCCTCACCCCCACACCACAGGGATACCTCTCCCTCTGTCTCCTCCCCCCACACCACAGGGATACCTCTCCCTCTGTCTCCTCACCCCCACACCACAGGGATACCTCTCCCTCTGTCTCCTCACCCCCACACCACAGGGATACCTCTCCCTCTGTCTCCTCCCCCCCACACACAGGGATACCTCTCCCTCTGTCTCCTCCCCCCCACACACAGGGATACCTCTCCCTCTGTCTCCTCCCCCCCACACACAGGGATACCTCTCCCTCTGTCTCCTCCCCCCCACACACAGGGATACCTCTCCCTCCGTCTCCTCCCCCCCACACCACAGGAATACCTCTCCCTCTGTCTCCTCCCCCCACACACAGGGATACCTCTCCCTCTGTCTCCTCCCCCCACACCACAGGGATACCTCTCCCTCCGTCTCCTCCCCCCCACACACAGGGATACCTCCCCCTCCATCTCCTCCCCCCCACACACAGGGATACCTCCCCCTCCGTCTCCTCACCCCACACACAGGGATACCTCTCCCTCTGTCTCCTCCCCCCCACACACAGGGATACCTCTCCCTCCGTCTCCTCCCCCCACACCACAGGAATACCTCTCCCTCCGTCTCCTCCCCCCACACCACAGGGATACCTCTCCCTCTGTCTCCTCCCCCCCACACACAGTGATACCTCTCCCTCTGTCTCCTCCCCCCACACCACAGGGATACCTCTCCCTCCGTCTCCTCCCCCCACACCACAGGGATACCTCTCCCTCCGTCTCCTCCCCCCACACACAGGGATACCTCTCCCTCTGTCTCCTCCCCCCACACACAGGGATACTTCTCCCTCCGTCTCCTCCCCCCACACACAGGGATACCTCTCCCTCTGTCTCCTCCCCCCCACACACAGGGATACCTCTCTCTCCGTCTCCTCCCCCCACACCACAGGGATACCTCTCCCTCCGTCTCCTCCCCCCCACACCACAGGGATACCTCTCCCTCTGTCTCCTCACCCCCACACCACAGGGATACCTCTCCCTCTGTCTCCTCACCCCCACACCACAGGGATACCTCTCCCTCTGTCTCCTCCCCCCCACACCACAGGGATACCTCTCCCTCTGTCTCCTCCCCCCACACCACAGGGATACCTCTCCCTCTGTCTCCTCCCCCCCACACCACAGGGATACCTCTCCCTCTGTCTCCTCACCCCCACACCAGAGGGATACCTCTCCCTCTGTCTCCTCCACCCCACACACAGTGATACCTCTCTCTCCGTCTCCTCTCCCCCACACCACAGTGATACCTCTCCCTCTGTCTCCTCACCCACCAGACCACAGGGATACCTCTCCCTCTGTCTCCTCACCCACCAGACCACAGGGATACCTCTCCCTCTGTCTCCTCACCCACCAGACCACAGGGATACCTCTCTCTCCGTCTCCTCCCCCCCACACACAGGGATACCTCTCTCTCCGTCTCCTCCCCCCCACACCACAGGGATACCTCTCCCTCTGTCTCCTCCCCCCCACACCACAGGGATACCTCTCCCTCTGTCTCCTCCCCCCCACACACAGGGATACCTCTCCCTCCATCTCCTCCCCCCCACACCACAGGGATACCTCTCCCTCTGTCTCCTCACCCACCAGACCACAGGGATACCTCTCCCTCCGTCTCCTCCCCCTACACACAGGGATACCTCTCTCTCCGTCTCCTCCCCCCCACACCACAGGGATACCTCTCCCTCTGTCTGCTTACCCACCAGACCACAGGGATACCTCTCCCTCCGTCTCCTCCCCCTACACACAGGGATACCTCTCCCTCTGTCTCCTCACCCCCACACCACAGGGATACCTCTCCCTCCGTCTCCTCCCCCCCACACCACAGGAATACCTCTCCCTCTGTCGCCTTACCCACCACACCACAGGGATACCTCTCCCTCTGTCTCCTCACCCACCACACCACAGGGATACCTCTCCCTCCGTCTCCTCCCCCCCACACCACTGTACGGTGACAGGGGTCAGGGTGTGGGCATTGTACGGGTGACTGGGGTCAGGGGTCAGGGTGTGGGCACTGTTCGGGTGACAGGGGTCAGGAGTCAGGGTGTGGGCACTGTACGGGTGATGGGGTCAGGGGTCAGTGTGTGGGCACTGTACGGGTGAGGGGGTCAGGGGTCAGTGTGTGGGCTCTGGGTGACAGGGGTCAGGGTGTGGGCTCTGGGTGACAGGGGTCAAGGTATGGGCACTGGGTGACAGGGGTCAGTGTGTGGGCACTGGGTGACAGGGGTCAGTGTGTGGGCTCTGGGTGACAGGGGTCAGTGTGTGGGCTCTGGGTGACAGGGGTCAGGGTGTGGGCTCTGGGTGACAGGGGTCAGGGTGTGGGCTCTGGGTGACAGGGGTCAGGGTGTGGGCACTGGGTGACAGGGGTCAGGGTGTGGGCACTGGGTTTACAGGGGTCAGAGTGTGGGCTCTGGGTGACAGGGGTCAGGGTGTGGGCTCTGGGTGACAGGGGTCAGGGTGTGGGCTCTGGGTGACAGCGGTCAGTGTGTGGGCACTGGGTGACAGGGGCCAGCGTGTGGGCTCTGGGTGACAGGGGTCAAGGTGTGGGCACTGGGTGACAGGGGTGGAGGGTGTGGGCTCTGGGTGACAGGGGTCAGGGTGTGGCACTGGGTGACAGGGGTCAGGGTGTGGGCTCTGGGTGACAGGGGTCAGGGTGTGGGCACTGGGTGACGGGGGTCAGGGTGTGGGCTCTGGGTGACAGGTGTCATGGTGTGGGCTCTGGGTGACAGGGGTCAGGGTGTGGGCTCTGGGTGACAGGGGTCAGGGTGTGGGCTCTGGGTGACAGGGGTCAGGGTGTGGGCTCTGGGTGACAGGGGTCAGGGTGTGGGCACTGGGTGACAGGGGTCAGGGTGTGGGCTCTGGGTGACAGTGGTCAGGTTGTGGGCTCTGGGTGACAGGGGTCAGGGTGTGGGCTCTGGGTGACAGGGGTCAGGTTGTGGGCTCTGGGTGACAGGGGTCAGGGTGTGGGCTCTGGGTGACAGGGGTCAGGGTGTGGGCTCTGGGTGACAGGGGTCAGGGTGTGGGCTCTGGGTGACAGGGGTCAGGGTGTGGGCTCTGGGTGACAGGGGTCAGGGTGTGGGCACTGGGTGACAGGGGTCAGGGTGTGGGCTCTGGGTGACAGTGGTCAGGTTGTGGGCTCTGGGTGACAGGGGTCAGGGTGTGGGCTCTGGGTGACAGGGGTCAGGGTGTGGGCACTGGGTGACAGGGGTCAGGGTGTGGGCTCTGGGTGACAGGGGTCAGGGTGTGGGCTCTGGGTGACAGGGGTCAGTGTGTGGGCACTGGGTGACAGGGGTCAGGGTGTGGGCTCTGGGTGACAGGGGTCAGGGTGTGGGCTCTGGCTGACAGTGGTCAAGCGTGTGGGCACTGAGTGACAGGGGTCAGGGTGTGGGCTCTGGGTGATGTAATGATATCAGCAAATAGTGATGGTATTTGCCTGTTTGATTATGATGCCTTACCAGCATGTTTGCCTGATTGATTACTTATGCCTGACCAGCAGAGGGCATGTGACAGAGTCAAGCAGTTTAGTTTTAGTTTCATTTTAGATGGATTTCTAGCATGGTGTCTCTTGTAATGCTGTTAACCAGAGTTGAACAAACTTTAGTTTAAAAGACATTCTCTTTCATGAAGTGTCGTCATTGAACCCACAAAGAAATCAATACATGGTGTCAGAAGTGATTGAAAGAGATGAAGAGGAAAAATCTGAAGTTAAATCAGCTCTCCATATATTAGCAAGCCAAAAGAGAACATCGTTACTTACCATTGGAGAATAGCTAACGAAGTGAAAAAATGGAAGGTTTACACCCACCGGCGAAGCTTCAGTTGACAGGTAATGTGGCTGAAAATTGGAGGAGATTCAAACAACGATTGGAGTTGTATTTAGCGGCAATCGGAGCTGACGAGAAAAGTGATAAAAAGAAATCGTCAGTGTTCTTACATGTCGTGGGTGATGAAGCGCTGGAGGTGTATAATAACTTCACATTCGCTGCTGATGGAGACAAAATGAAGCTGGATAAAATAATGGAACAGTTTGAGGCCTACTGCATACCTAAACGTAACGTGACATTTGAGAGGCACAGATTTTTCACATGTGTACAGAAAACGGGAGAGACTATTGATCAGTATGTGACTGAACTGAGAAACCGAAGCAAAACATGTGAATTTGGGGGACTGACAGACTCGCTGATTAAAGACAGACTGGTGTGTGGTATTCCAGATAATGGTCTAAGGGAAAGACTGCTAAGAGAGCAAAATCTAGACCTGGGAAAAGCCATAGCACTGTGTAGGGCTACAGAGACTGTGAAGTTGCAGGCAAAGGAGCTGTTCAGTGACAGTAGCTGCAACGTGGATGCAGTGAGAATGAACGGATACAAACCGTCTAACAAAAAGAGCGCCAATATGAAAAAAGAGGCGTGGCCAGCGAACGAAAATGAAAGGGGCAATCGAAAGTCATGTAGTCGATGCGGTACACAGCATCCACCAAGAAAGTGTCCAGCATATGGTAAAACATGCAATAGTTGCAACAAAAACAACCATTATGCCCGTTGCTGCAAGAACCAAGCGCAACAAAGCAAGGTCCATGCAGTAGATGAAAGCGAGATAGAGGAGTTCAATGTAGATGTTGTGTCTGAAAACAAAGAAGAAAAAAGAGACTGGATGTTGACACTAAAAGTGAATGACACACATTCCATTTAAATTGGATACTGGAGCACAAGTTAATGTGATATCAGAGACTGATTTTAAGAAAATTAGACCCAGACCAAAGATGCATGGAATAAAAGTGAAAGTGACAGGATACTCAGGTACTGATATACCAGTGAAAGGAAGATGCATTGTCAAAGTGACACACAAGGACAGAGAGCACACGCTAGCATTAATCGTGGTGCCAAAGGATGTGCAGGCCATACTAGGTTTAAAAGCCTGTGAGAGACTGAACCTGGTAAAGAGAGTCCTCGTTGTGGAAAGCGAAGGAGAGACAGTCTATGATGAACTCATGAAAGAGAACAACGACCTATTTAAGGGTCTAGGCTGCCTTCCAGGAACCGGGTACTGAATTTGGATGGTCAGCCATCATCACATTGAATGGCGGAGCAGGCTCGAGGGGCCAAATGGCCTACTCCTGCCCCCATCTTCTATGTTTCTATGTTTGTATGATACCAAGACTTCAGGGCTTAAGTTACGAGGAGTGATTACACAAACTAGGGTTGTATTCCCTAGAAGTTAGAAGGTTAAGGGGTGATTTGATCAAAGTTTTCAAGGTATTAAGGGGAACAGATAGGGTAGATAGAGAAAAACTATTTCCGCTGGTTGGGGATTCTAGGACGAGGGGGCACAGTCTAAAAGTTAGAGCCAGACCTTTCAAGAGTGAAATTAGGAAACACTCCAATACACAAAGGGTGGTAGAAGTTTGGAACACTCTTCCACAAACAGCAATTGATGCTAGATCAATTGTTAATCTTAAATCTGAGATTGATAGCTTTTTGTTAACCAAAGGGATATGGGCTAAATGCGGGTATATGGAGTTAGGTCACAGGTCAGCCATGATCTCATTGAATGGCGGAACAGGCTTGAGGGGCTGAATGGCCTCCTCCTGTTCCTATGTACCTACCAACTGAGCCACAGCTGACACCTTCATGACTTCTCTTGGCTGAGATCAATCCTCTAATCCTCTCAACAGCTGGGATAACAACCTAGTGGTTCTGGTAGTGGACGGGTAACCAAGAGTCCAGGGTAACCATGAGTCCAGGGTAACCATGAGTCCAGGGTAACCAAGAGTCCAGGGTAACCATGAGTCCAGGGTAACCATGAGTCCAGGGTAACCATGGGTCCAGGGTAACCATGAGCCCAGGGTAATCATGGGTCCAGGGTAACCATGAGCCCAGGGTAATCATGGGGTAACCATGAGTCCAGGGTAACCATGAGTCCAGGGTAACCATGGGGTAACCATGAGTCCAGGGTAACCATGAGTCCAGGGTAACCATGAGTCCAGGGTAATCATGGGGTAACCATGAGTCCAGGGTAACCATGAGTCCAGGGTAACCATGGGGTAACCATGAGTCCAGGGTAACCATGAGTCCAGGGTAACCATGAGTCCAGGGTAACCATGAGTCCACGGTAACCATGGGTCCAGGGTAACCATGAGTCCAGGGTAACCATGGGGTAACCATGGGGTAACCATGAGTCCAGGGTAACCATGAGTCCAGGGTAACCATGAGTCCAGGGTAACCATGGGGTAACCATGAGTCCAGGGTAACCATGAGTCCAGGGTAACCATGAGTCCAGGGTAACCATGGGGTAACCATGAGTCCAGGGTAACCATGAGTCCAGGGTAACCATGGGGTAACCATGAGTCCAGGGTAACCATGGGGTAACCATGAGTCCAGGGTAACCATGAGTCCAGGGTAACCATGAGTCCAGGGTAACCATGGCAAGCTGTGAACCTGCATTCCATACATTTGTGGCCTGGCAGCACGGAAGGAACAAAAACCACGGACTGGAATTCACTGGAGCTGCTCTTGTTTGGGCGAAGTTACAGAGGTGGAGCGGGAACAGCCTCGAGGAGATTCGGCGCCCAGGAAATCTGTTGCATGGGGTGCGATCTTGCCAGCCCTGGGGAGGCGGGTATGGAGGCGGGACTGCAGGGAAAATTGCAGAATTTGGGGGTGGGTGCTCAACCCGCCCCCAACCCACCTCCGTGCCATCTTGCCAGGAGGCAGGTAACCGTCCCGCACTGGGTCCTGTCTCCTTGGAGGCGGGAAGGGATTACAGCCACTTAACTGCCTGTTAACAGGTAGTTAACAGGCAGAAAATGGGCTTATCGCCATTTTGCTCCAAGTGCGGGCTTCCCGAAGGCTCCAAACCCCGCCAGGGTCAGCGAGGTGAGTACTGGGTCTGCGGGGGTTGGTGGCGGGGGGGGTTGCAAAAGTGCGCTGTGAAGGTAAGTGATGGGTGCAAGTGTGGAAAGGTGAGTACCTGAGGTAAGTGGCAAGTGTTAGAAAAAGTTTACTTACCTTTGTTTCTTCCTGCAGGCTTCAGTCGGTGTGTATGCGGAGAGTCTCGTACCTCCACGGTAGAGATGACAGATGGCCATTGCATTCTCCAATGCAACAACCATCTAATTTCTGCAAAAGAAAGAGGTTTGATGAGGTCTTGAATTCAAGGCTTCATCAAACTAAAGAGAATGCCAGTGTTTGACAGCTTCACAGAGCTGTCAAACGATGACAATTCATCGGTCAAAAATTTTTGACAGATGAAACATCATACTTTGACGTTCTCTGTAACTGGCTTTCCTTTAATTGACCTGTTAAACCCGCTGGGCGGGCTTAACAAGGTCAATTAAGGGAAAATAGCGTGTGTTGGCCAGAAGTTGATGGAGGCGGGACTGAAACCCGACAAGTGGGAGTCCCGCCTCCAAAAGCTCCCCATTGGCAAAATCACCCCCAAGGCAGCAAAAACCCACCTGCTTCCCCAATACCCATGGGAAGGGAAGCTGGCACGTCCTACCCAGTCTCGGCCTGCCTGCGGCTCCAGTCCCACACTGCCAAACTTATCCACATCCCGAGATCTGATCATTGAAAAGATCTTTAACCATGGCCCCAGTGATGTGAACGCCATCACAGGGTGTGAGGGTGGTGGGGGACGGGGGGTGGTGGCACTTGCTCGGCTGTGTGAGTGGGCAGGACGTCTCAGTGACGGCCCTTTGCGAAACTCATGGCGAACTTTCCATCGGAAACTTTCGCCAGCTCCTGAGCTCTTGTACAATTTGTTCACAGGATTTAACAGCTCTTAATCAGCGAGTATCTCTTCCCATTCACAAAAGACAAAAGCATTTCCACATGTCGAAACAGGAAGGGGATGTATCTGCTTTGAGATGATAAGAACATAGTTCTCATCACTGAGTTGCTTGGGACATAATGTAATTGGCGTTCGTGTTACCCAACCTGTGTGAACCTCTCACATTGTCGATCGCCACCATTCAGCTCAATGCCTGCAACTTCAGCAGATTCCTAGCCAGTGACTATTTGTGTTAAAGGGAATGTTCAAGAAAAGGCCTTATCTCCAAGTACAACGACTTTCATGACCTCAGGACATTCCAAAGCACTTCACAGCCAATGAAATACTTTTGAAGTGTAGTCACTGTTGTAATGTAGGAAACACAGCAGCCAATTTGCACACAGCAAGCTCCCACAAACAGCAATGAGATAATAACCAGATCATCTGTTTTTCAACCAACATCCACTATAAGTCCATTGACTCCCACAGCTACCTGGACTGCACTTCCTCCCACCCCGCTTCCTGTAAGGACTCTATTCCATTCTTCCAGTTTCTCTGTCTCCGCTGCATCTGTTCTGACGATGCCATCTTCCATGCCAGTGCTTCCGACATGTTTTCCTTTTTCCTCAACCGAGGATTCCCCTCTACCATAGTTGATATGGCCCTCGACCGTGTCCATTCCATTTCCCTCACTTCTGCTCTCACCCCTTCCCCTCCCTCCCAGAACCACGATAGGGTTCCCCTTGTCCTCACCTTTCACCCCACCAGTCTCCACATTGAACGGCCATTCCCACCACCTCCAACGTGATCCAACCACCAAACACATCTTCCCCTCCACCCCCCTTTCAGCATTCCGAAGGGACAGCTCCCTCCTCGACACCCTGGTCCACCCCTCTGTCACCCCCAACACCCCTTCCCCTTCGCCTGGCATCTTCCCGTGCAAGCGCAGGAGATGTAACACATGCCCTTTTACCTCCTCCCTTCCCACCATCCAGGGCCCCAAACACTCCTTCCAGGTGAAACAGCAATTTACTTGCACTTCTTGCAATTTAGTATACTGTATTCGCTGCTCACGATGCGGTCTCTTCTACATTGGGGAGACCAAACGCAGATTGGGTGACCG
The DNA here is from genome assembly GCF_052327205.1 of Somniosus microcephalus. Lineage (NCBI taxonomy): Eukaryota > Metazoa > Chordata > Chondrichthyes > Squaliformes > Somniosidae > Somniosus > Somniosus microcephalus. Next base: position 69,356,954 of record NC_140999.1, on the reverse strand, counting down.
CTTTGCAGAACACCTCCGCCAGCGTAATCCCGAGCTTCCGGTCACCTGTCACTTTAATTCTCCGCTCCACTCCCACTCTGATCTCTCTGTCCTCGGCCTCTTGCACTGTTTTAACGAAGCTCAATGTAAGCTCGAGGAACAGCGCCTCATCTTTCGATTAGGCATTTTACAGCCTTTTGGACTTAGCATCGAGTTCAACAATTTCAGATTATAAATTGTCCCCTGTATTTCCTTATATTTTCCCTTGTTTCCTCACCTGGTAGCTGTTAATGTTGCTGCCATCATCATTCACACATCATTTAGAGCCATCTTTTGTTTCTTAACTTGTCCCATTACCTCTCCTTTTGCCTTGCACCATCATCCCTTTTGTCAGCCAGTCTCTCCTGCCTTCCATCCTATCACAGACCTTCCCTTTGTTCTTTCCTCCCCATCTCCCTGCCCCTGCTTAAAAATCTCTCCTCCCTAACCTTTTCCAGTTCTGACGAAGGGTTCGACTCGAAACGTTGTCTCTGTTTCTCTCTCCTCGATGCGGCCTGACCTGCTGAGTGTTTTCAGCACTTTCCATTGTTATTTCATCTGTTTTTAGTAATGCTTGTTGAGGGATAAATATTGGACCAGGACACTGGAGAGAACACCCCTGCTCTTCTTCCAAATAGCGCCATGGGATCCTTTCTCTCCACCTGAGAGGGCAGATGAGGTCTCAGTATAACCTCATCTGAAAGACGGCACCGCACTCCCTCAGCACTGCACAGGAGTGTCAGCCTGGATTATGGGCTCAAGTCTCTGGAGTGGGACTTGAACCCACGACCTTCTGACTCAAAGGTGAGAGTGCTACCACTGAGCCACAGCTGACACCAATAAGGTAGCTTTTTGCGTGATCATTAGTGTATTTTACAAGTAAACGCTTTCTCTTTTGGCCAGATGTCTCCCCAGCTCTTCCCGAAGTGCTGACTCTTGCCGGGTACTGTTCCCTGGGTGTCAGCAACTCACCGGTACCTCACCCGTGAGGGCACTCCTCATGTGCTGGCTACAGTAGTGTTATGTCACTGGACTAATAATCCAGAGAACAGTAGCTTAAAATCCTCTGTGCCAGTTTGAGAATTTGAATTTGGATTTAAAAATCTGGAAATAAAAAGCTGGCATCAGTAAAAGTGACCATGTAGACTGTTGGATTGTCTTAAAAACCCAACTGGTTCACAGTGCCCTTTAGGACAGGAAACCTGCCGTCCTTACCCGGTCTGGGCCTATATGTGACTCCAGCCCCACATCAACTCTTAACTGCCCTCCGAAGAGGTTTACAATTGACTCAGTTGCATTGTAAAGGAGAAGGCCGACCAGCACCTCCTCAGGGTAACTAGGGATGGGCATTAAATCCTGGCCTTGCCAGAAACGGCCCGCTTCCGAAAATCAATTCAAAAAAAGATGGCAAGCAGTGAACCATTCTCTGCTCTCTGGCCCGCAATCAGGCAGAATAGCAGGGGAAAAGAGGATGCAATCAGGTAGTGAGGCCCACTGCTACCTCAGAGCCCTGGTCTGAATTTCCCTCCCCCTTGCCCCCACCCTGTCTACTGGGGGCAAATGGGCAGCTGGGTGGGGGTGGGGCAGATTCCTGGCCCATTTCCCTTCCGTTCACCTCTTTCCCTTCTGGGACCGCCTGGCTATCCAAGCGTAGGGAATGATCTCCCATGTGGTAAATGGAGAGAGAGGGCCCAGCAGAGACTTCCCCCTCCTTCTGACCAGGCCACTCTTCAGGGCCCTGCGGCCCCTTTAATGCTGCCTTCCAGCTCTTCACATGCTCCGCCTGTACCTTCATTGTCCCAGCTGCCATTGGTGGGCTCCTGACTCCCGATGGGAATGCCGAATGATCTCCAACACAGGTAACTGGGCCGAGGTTATGGGGTCGTAGGGCAGAGGTCTTTCCCTGACCCTGTAAGGGTGGGAGTAGGAAAATCCAACACTGACATCCACACACATGCTCTTTCATTTGAAACAGGCTTCATTTGAACCGGGCTGGGACCAGTGTCCTGGCAAATCGAATAACTAGGGCTGTAGATAGGGCTTTAAACTAAATAGTTGGGGGGGGGGGAGGGATACGCTGAGCGGAAATTTAAAAAGTCAAAGAAAAATGAGAAGGCAAAAATGCAGGGTAGCAATAGGGGTAATAAGAGGTGGTGCAGCTCTGTTAATAAGGGATGAGATCAGTGCAGTATTGAGAAATTATATTGGCCTAGAAGATCAAGATGTAGAATCAGTTTGGATGGAGATAAGAAATAATAAGGGTAAGAAGTCACTGGTGGGAGTGGTCTACAGGCCCCTAAACAGTAGCCACACTGTAGGACAGAGTATAAATCAAGAAATAATAGAGGCTTGTAAGAAAGGTACGGCTATAATCATGGGAGATTTTAATCTTCATATTGATTGGACAAAGCAAATTGGCAAATGTAGACTAGAGGAATACAGGATGGTTTCTTGGAACAATACGTCGTGGAACCAACCAGGGAGCAGACTATTTTAGATCTGGCAATGTGTAATGAGGCTGGATTAATTAATGATCTCGAAGTGAAGGATCCTCTTGGGAAGAGTGATCAGCATGGTAGAATTTCAAATTCAGTTTGAGGGTGAGAAAGCTAGGTCTCAAACTACTGTCCTGAACTTAAACAAAGGTAATTACAAAGGTATGAAGGCAGACTTGGTTAAAGTGGACTGGGAAAATATATTACAGGGTAAGACTGTAGAAAAGCAATGGCAAACATTAAAGGAGATATTTCACAACTCTCAGCAAAGATATATTCCAGTGAGAAAGAAAGGGGGCGATTTTGCCAGCCCTGGGGAAGTGGGAATGGAGGCGGGACTATCGGGAAATTGGCAGAATTTGGGGGCGGGAGCCCAACCCACCTCCATGCCATCTTTTCAGGAGGCGGGTAGCTGTCTCGCACCGGGCACCTTCTCCTTGGAGGTGGGAAGGGATTACAACCACTTAACTGCCTGGTAACAGGTAGTTAACAGGCAGAAAATAGGATTATCCCCTTTTTGCCCTCACAAGCGCGACTTCCCGAAGGCTCCAAAACATGGCCGCTCAGCGAGGCGAATAGTGGGTCTGCGGGGGTCGGGGGGTACAAAAGTGTGGTTTGAAGGTAAATGATGGGTGCAAGAGTGTAGAGGTGAGTATCTGAGGTAAGTGGAAAGTGTTTTTAAAAGTGAACTTACATTTGTTTCTTCCTGCAGGCTTCAGTCGGTTTGTATGCGGAAAGCAAAAGATAGGAAGGAGAAAATCAAAAGTGGCAGTCAGAGAAATCAACGGTTTAAATCAAACATGGCCACAGTAAATAATAATTCTAATAGGTCTAAGAGCGTTAAAAAAACAAGCCTGAAGGCTTTGTGTCTTAATGCGAGGAGCATTCGTAATAAGGTGGATGAATTAGCTGCGCAAATAGAGGTAAACGAATATGATTTGATTGGGATTACGGAAACATGGCTCCAGGGTGGCCAAGGCTGGGAAGTGGCCAAGGCTGGGAACTCAACATCCAGGGGTATTCAATATTCAGGAAAGATAGGCAAAAAGGAAAGGGAGGTGGGGTAGCATTGCTGGTTAAAGAAGGGATTAACACAATTGTAAGGAAGGATATTAGCTCTGATGATGTGGAATCTGTATGGGTAGAACTGAGAAATACCAAGGGGCAGAAAACGTTAGTGGGAGTGGTATATAGACCTCCAAACAGTAATGCAGAGGTTGGGGATGGCATTAAAAGGGAAATTAGAGAAGCGTGCAATAAGGGCACAGCAGTCATCATGGGTGACTTTAATCTACATATAGGTTGGGCTAACCAAATTAGTAACAATACTGTGGAGGAGGAATTCCTGGAGTGTATACAGGATGGTTTCCTGGACCAATAGAGATCAGGTCATATTAGACTGGGTATTATGTAATGAGAAAGGATTAATTAGCAATCTTGTTGTACGAGGCCCCTTGGGTCGGAGCGATCATAATATGATCGAATTCTTCATTAAGATGGAGAATGAAGTAGTTGACTCAGAGACTGGGGTCCTGAATTTAAATAAAGGAAACTACGATGGTCTGAGGCGCGAGTTGGGTAGAATTGATTGGGGAATGTCACTCAAAGGGTTGATGGTGGATAGGCAATGGCAAACATTCAAAGACCGCATGGATGAAGCACAGAATTTGTTCATCCCAGTTTGGCATAAAAATAAAACAAAAAAGGTGACTCAACCGTGGCTAACAAGGGAAATTAGGGATAGCATAAGATCCAAGGAGAGGACATATAAATTGGCCAGAAAAAGCAGTAAACCTGAGGATTGGGAGCAGTTTAGGATTCAACAAAGGAGAACAAAGGGATTAATTAAGAAAGGGATAATAGAATATGAGAGTAAGCTTGCAGGGAACATAAAAACTGACTGTAAAAGCTTTTATAGATATGTGAAGAGAAAATGATTGGTGAAGTCAAGCGTAGGTCCCTTGCAGTCAGAATCAGGGGAATTAATAATGGGGAACAAAGAAATGGCAGACCAATTAAATACATATTTTGTTTCTGTCTTCACAAAGGAGGACACAAATAACCTTCCAGAGATGTCACGGAACATAGGGTCTGATGAAAGGGAGGAACTGAATGAAATCAGTATTTGTAGGGAAATGGTGTTAGGGAAATTGATGGGATTGAAGGCCGATAAATCCCCAGGGCCTGATAATCTACATCCTAGGGTACTTAAGGAAGTGGCCCTAGAAATAATAGATGCATTGCTGATCATCTTCCAACATTCAATGGAATCTGGAACAGTACCCATGGATTGGAGGGTTGCTAATGTAACCCCACTATTCAAAAAAGGTGGTAGAGAGAAAATGGGGAATTACAGACCGCTAAGCCTGACATCAGTAGTGGGGAAAATGCTAGAGTCCATTATAAAAGATGTAATGGCAGAGCACTTGGAAAACAGTGACAGGATCGGACAAAGTCAACATGGATTTACAAAAGGTAAATCGTGCTTGACTAATCTACTGGAATTTTTTGAGGATGTAACTGGTAAAATAGATAAGGGAGAACCAGTGGATGTGGTGTATTTGGACTTTCAGAAGGCTTTTGCTAAGGTCCCGCATAAGAGATTAGCATGTAAAGTTAAGGCACATGGGATTGGGGGCAAGGTATTGACTTGGATAAAGAACTGGTTGGCAGACAGAAAGCAAAGAGTTGGGATAAACGGGTCTTTTTCTGAGTGGCAGGCAGTGACTAGTGGGGTACCGCAGGACCCCAGCTATTCACAATATATATTAATGATCTAGACAAGGGAACTAGATGTAATATCTCCAAATTTGCAGATGACACAAAGCTGGGTGGGCATGTGTACTGTGAGGAGGATGCCGAGAAACTACAGGATGATTTGGACAGGTTGGGTGATTGGGCAGAAGCATGGCAGATGCAATATAATGTGGATAAATGTGAGGTTATCCACTTTGGTGGCAAAAACAGGAAGACAGATTATTTTCTGAATGGCAATAGATTGGGAGAAGGGGAAGTGCAACGAGACCTGGGTGTCCTTGTGCACCAGTCGCTGAAGGTAAGCATGCAGGTGCAGCAGGCGGTTAAGAAGGCAAACGGTATGTTGGCCTTCATAGCGAGAGGGTTTGAGTACAGGAACAAGGATGTCTTGCTGCAGTTGTACAGGGCCTTGGTGAGACCACATCTTGAGTATTGTGTGCAGTTTTGGTCGCCTTATCTGAGGAAGGATGTTCTTGCCATGGAAGGAGTTCAGCGAAGATTCACCAGGCTGATACCTGGGATGGCAGGAATGATGTATGAGGAGAGATTGGGTCGATTGGGCTTGTACTCGCTGGAGTTTAGAAGAATGAGAGGGATCTCATTGAAACTTATAAAATTCTGACAGGACTGGACAGACTAGATGCAGGAAGGATGTTCCCGATGGTCGGGGAGTCCAGAACCAGGGGTCACAATCTAAGGATAAGGGGTAGGCCATTTAGGACAGAAATGAGGAGGAATTTCTTCACCCAGAGAGTGGTGAACCTGTGGAATTCTCTACCACAGAACTCAGTAGAGGGCAATTCATTAAATATATTCAAGAAGGAGTTGGATATATTTCTTAAGGCTAAAGGGATCAAGGGGTATGGGGAGAAGGCAGGGACCGGGTACTGAATTTGGATGATCAGCCATGATCATTGAATGGCGGAGCAGGCTCGAGGGGCCGAATGGCCTACTCCTGCTCCTATCTTCTATGTTTCTATGTTTCTATGTGTCTCGGACCTCCGTGTTGGGAATGACAGGTGGCCGTTGCATTCTCAGATGCAACAAACATCTCAATTCTGTTAAAGAATGAAGTTTGATGGGGTCTTGTATGCAAGACCTCATTAAACTGCAGAGAATGTCACTGTTTGATAGCTTCACAGAGCTGTCATACGATGACAATTCATCTGTCAAGAATTTTTGACAGTTGAAACTTCATATGTTGACGTGCTCTGCAACCGGCTTTCCCTTAATTGGCCTGCTGAGACCGCTGGGCGGGCTTAACAAGGTCAATCAAGGGAAAATAGCATGGGCTGGCCACAAATCGATGGAGGCGGAACATCGACCCGACAAGCAGCGGTCCCGCCTCCAACGCGCCCCCAGTCACAAATTCGCCCCCAAAGACTCTAAGAGAAGGATGAACCATCCGTGACTAACTAAACAAGTAAAGGATGGTATAAAATTGAAAACAAAAGCATACAATGTTGTGAAGAATAGTGAAAGGCCAGAGGATTGGGAAATTTTAAAAACCAGCAAAGGCCGACTAAGAAAATGATAAAGAGAGAAGATAGCTTATGAGCGTAAGCTAGCAAGAAATATAAAAAGAGACAGTAAGAGCTTCTACAGATATATAAAAAGGAAGAGAGTAGCTAAAGTAAACATTGGTCCCCTAGAGGATGAGTCTGGGGAAATAATAAAGGGAACCAGGGAAATGGCAGACACTTTGAACAAATATTTTGTATCGGTCTTCACGGTAGAAGACACTAAAAGCATCCTAATAATGGATAATCAAGGGGCTATTGGGGTGTGTGTGTGGGGGGGTGGGGAACTTAAAACAATCACTATCACTAGAGAGAAAGTACTAGGCAAACTAATGGGACTAAAGGTGGACAAGTCCCCTGGACCCGATGGCCTGCATCCTAGAGTCTTAAAAGAGGTGGCTGCAGAGATAATGGATGCATTGGTTGTAATCTCCCAAAATTCCCTGGACTCTGGAGAGGTCCCAGTGGACTGGAAAACTGCAAATGTAACGCCCCTATTTAAGAAAGGAGGGAAACAGAAAGCAGGCAACTATCGACCAGTTAGCCTAACATCTGTCATTGGGAAAATGCTGGAGTCCATCATTAAGGAAGTGGTAGCAGGACATTTAGAAAATCATAATATAGTCAAGCAGAGTCAGCTGATTTTATGAAAGGGACATCATGTTTGACAAATTTGCTGGAATTCTGTGAGGATGTATTGAGCAGGGTGGATAAAGACAAACCAGAAGATGTCGTGTATTTGGATTTCCAGAAGGCATTCGATAAGGTGCCACATAAAAGCTTACTGCACAAGATAAGAGCTCACGGGGTTGGGGGTAATATATTAGCATGGATAGAGGATTGGCTAACTAACAGAAAACAGAGAGTCGGGATAAATGGGTCATTTTCAGGTTGGCAAACTGTAACTAGTGGGGTGCCACAGGGATCAGTGCTGGGGCCTCAACTATTTACAATCTATATTAATGACTTGGATGAAGGGACTGAGTGTAATGTAGCCACATTTGCTGATGATACAAAGATAGGTGGGAAAGTAAATTGTGTGGAGGATGCAAAGAACCTCCAAAGGGATATAGATAGACTAAGTGAGTGGGCAAAAATCTGGCAGATGGAGTTTAATGTGGGAAAATGCAAGGTTATCCACTTTGGTAGGAAGAATAAAAAAGCAAATCATTATTTAAATGGGGAGAGATTACAAAATGCTGAGGTACAGAGGGATCGGGGGTCCTTGTAGATGAATCACAAAAAGTTAGCATGCAGGTACAGCAAGTAATTAGGAAGGCAAATGGACTGTTGGCCTTTGTTGCAAAGGGAATGGAGTATAAAAGTAGGGAAGTCCTGTTACAACTGTACAGGGTGTTGGTGAGACCACACCTGGAGTACTGCGTACAGTTTTGGTCTCCTTATTTAAGGAAGGATATACTTGCATTGGAGGCAGTTCAGAGAAGGTTCACGAGGTGGATTCTGGAAATGAAGGGGTTGTCTTATGAAGAAAGGTTGAGCAGGTTGGGCCTATACTCATTGGAGTTTAGAAGAATGAGAGGAGATCTTATTGAAACATAAGATTCTGAAGGGGCTTGACAGGGTAGATGCAGAGAGGATGTTTCCCCTCGTGGGGGAATCTAGAACTAGGGGGCATAATTTCAGAATAAGGAGGCACCCCTTTAAATCGGAAATGAGGAGGAATTTCTTCTCTCAGAGGGTCGTGAATCTTTGGAATACTCTTCCCCAGAGAGCTGTGGAGGCTGGGTCATTGAATATATTTAAGGTGGAGATAGACAGATTTTTGAAAGGTAAGGGAGTCAAGGGTTATGGGGAGTGGGCAGGGAAGTGGAGTTGAGGCCAAGATCAGATCAGCCATGATCTTATTGAATGGCGGAGCAGGCTCAAGGGGCCAAATGACCTACTCCTGCTCCTATGTCTTATGTTCTTATGTTCTTTCCACTGAATGTCACTGAGCAGTCATCCAGAGTGGGAATCCTGCTTAGTTTTCACCTCCTTAGCTCTGCACCCAACTGCGACCCAGCCTAAGATCAGCTAACAGCACAGACCGGAGAAGCAGGTTTGTTCTACATAGTGTAGAGAAGGTTAAGAGGAGGTTTCAGAATCATAGAAATTTACAATAGAGAAAGAGGCCATTCAGCCCATCTTTTCCGTGCCGGCCAACAAAGAGGTATTCAGCCTAATCCCACTTTCCAGCACTTGGTCTGTAGCCTTGTCGGTTACGGCACTTCAAGTGCATATCCAAGTACTTTTAAAATGTGGTGAGGGTCTCTGCCTCTACCACCCTTTCAGGCAGTGAGTTCCAGACCCCCACCACCCACTGGGTGAAAAAGATTCTCCTCAAATCCCCTCTAAACCTTCGACCAATTACTTTAAATCTGTGTCCCCTGGTTATTGACCCCTCTGCTAAGGGAAATAGGTCCTTCCTATCCATTCTATCTAGGCCCCTCATAGATTTATACACCTCAATTAGGTCCCCCTCAGCCTCCTGCGTTCCAAAGAAAACAACCCCAGACTATCCAATATTTCCTCATAGCTAAAATTCCCCAGCCCAGGCAACATCCTTGTAAGTCTCCTCTGCACCCCCTCTAGTGCAATCACATCCTTCCTGTAATGTGGTGACCAGAACTGCACACAGTACTCTAGCTGTGGCCTAACTAGTGTTTTATACAGTTCAAGCATAACCTCCCTGCTCTTATATTCTATGCTTCGGCTAATAAAGGCAAGTATCCCATATGCCTTCTTAACCATCTTATCTACCTGTCCTGCTACCTTCAGGGATCTGTGGACATGCACTCCAAGGTCCCTCTGATCCTCTGCACTTCTCAGTGTCCTACCATTACAGTGTATTCCCATGTGTAATGTATATACCTTTAAGGGGGGTGTTGAGTCTGTGTGTCCCAGTTGTGCTTAGGATCAATCACTGGACACAGACAACAAGAATAACTTTTAACAGGTCTTTACTATTCGGAGGTCAGGGCTGAACTGCCCAGCAAATCCCGACACAACACTTATATACCGGTGTGGTCACCACTGGTATTACAGTATTACAGTATACAGCAGCCAAGAGAAAGTAGTACATCTCTTAAGGTAGTTCTCTTAAGGTGGAACAGGTTACATACACCACAATCCTCCCTTTTTAGCTTAACAGTTATATCCCCATTTAACATAACATAATAACATATATATACAACTTCATGCAAAACAGTTCAAAGATTCAGTCTCTGAGGAGGCCTCCTGATTCGAGTTGGATAACGCCTTTCAGGGGTCTCTGATTCTCGTTGCTGGGGTGACTCATCTAGTTGGTCTCTTATGGATTGGACATCATCATCAGGTACATTCACTTCTGAGGTAGATGCTTCAGGTTCACTAACTTCTTCACGGTTGTCTCTGCCGTAACCATGGGTTCGACCCTTGTTCTCGATTCTACCAGTTGGTCAGCATGACGCCGTATTACATTTTCACCAATATCTACCGTGTACAGCAGGGGTCCTTGTCTGGCCCGAATTGTTCCAGATTGCCATTTCTCGTTTTTATAGTCCCGGGCTAACACTGGTTGTCCTATTTCGAAACTCCGAGTGGTCTTGTTATTTATATGCTGGAACTGTTTGTTTTCAACTTCCCTCCGCACATTTGGTTTTAACAAGTCCAACCTGGACCGCAACCTCCTGTTACAGAACATCATGGCAGGACTTTGGTTCGTCACTGCATGAGTGGTGTTTCGATATGCCAGTAGGAATTTGTCCACCTTGTGTTGTAGTGGAATCTGATCTTCGCTCATGGCCTTTATTGCTTTTTTAAACGTTTGTACAAATCTCTCGGCCAACCCGTTTGTAGCCGGATGATATGGGGCAGAGGTATAATGTTTCACCCCATTCTTCTTCATGAATTTCTGGAATTCTTCTGACACGAACTGCGGTCCGTTGTCTGAACATATTTGTTCTGGCAATCCATTTCTTGCAAATATCGTTCTTAGCACCGCGATCGTCTTTTCCGAGGTAGTGGTAGTCATCTTAATCACTTCTGGCCATTTAGAATGTGCGTCCACCGCAATTAAAAACATGGAGTCCACGAATGGACCAGCAAAGTCAATATGTACACGTTGCCATGGGGTTGAAGGCCATTCCCATGGATGCAGCGGTGCAATCGGAGGTGCATTTTGCACTTTTTAGCACCCTGAGCAGCTTTTCGTCAGATCCTCTATCTGTTGGTCGATACCCGGCCACCACACATAAGACCTAGCAAGGCTTTTCATCTTGACTCCCCCCAGATGACCTTCATGCAGTTCCTTTAGAACTCTCTCTCTTAACTTAGGAGGAATAATCACCCTTGTTCCATACATCAATGTTCCTTGACAGACGGACAGCTGTTCTTGTCTTGCTGAGAATGCCGGTAACAGTGGATCACCATGTGCTGGCCATCCCTTCACTGTCACTTCGTAGACCCGGGACAGTGTTGGGTCGTTCCTGGTTTCTCTTTCAATACTTGCATTGGTGACTGGTAAACATTCGATGATGGTCGAGTGAAATAACTCAACAGGGTCAACCGTCGGTGCCTCCTCCTCTGTAGGTAGTGGCAGGCGCGACAGCCCATCAGCATTACCATGCTGCTTTGTACCTTTGAATTCAATCTGATATTGATGTGCCCCTAGGAAAAGGGACCATCTCTGGAGTCTCTGTGCTGTCATCACCGAAACACCCTTCTTAGGGTTAAAAATGGATACCAACGGCTGGTGGTCTGTCAGAAGCGTGAACTTTTGGCCCTGCTGGTAATGATTAAACTTCTTTACTCCCCACACAAGGCTGAGAGCCTCCCTATCTATCTGAGCATAGTTGTGCTCAGCGGAGGTCAATGATCTGGATGCGAACGCAACTGGCCTCTCCAGGCCATTTGGCAACTTGTGTGAGAGTACTGCCCCAATACCATATGGAGAAGCATCACAAGCCAAACGAATAGGCAGCGTTGGGTTGAAGTGAGCCAACACTTCCTCTGAGGTGATCAATGCCTTGCTTTTGCGAAAGGCCCTCTTACAGTCCTCGCTCCACTTCCATGGTACTCCCTTCTGCAAAAGAGCGTTCAACGGGTGCAGCACCGTGGATAAATTTGGCAGAAACTTATGGTAATAGTTAATCAACCCTAGGAACGACCTCAACTGGGATACATTATCCGGAGCGGGAGCCTTCACAACAGCTTCGATCTTGTCAGGAGACTTATGATGCCCCTCCTGGTCAATGACATGACCACAGTACGAGATCCTCTTCTGAAAGAACTCACATTTCTGGCGATTAACTCGAAGTCCATATTCTTTCAATCTGGTGAGCACCAGTTCCAAATTTGCAAGGTGTTCCTCGTCATCATCTCCTGTAATCAGAATATCGTCCAGGTAACATTGTGTGCTGGAATTCCCTGTAATACCTGCTCCATGGCCCTCTGCCAAATTGCTGGCGCCGATGCCACTCCAAAAACCAGTCTATTATACCGGTACAAGCCTCTATGCGTGTTGATCGTGAGATACTGGCGTGACTCTTCCTCAACTTCCATCTGTAAGTACGCCTGCGCCAGGTCTATCTTGGTGAAGTGTTTCCCGCCAGACAACGAAGCGAAGATATCCTCAATCCGCGGAAGCAGATACTGCACCGTGTGAAGCACTGGATTAACAGTGATCTTGAAATCTCCACAGATTCGAACCTTCCCCGGTTCCCCCGGCTTGTTGCTCGATGAACGCTTCATGACGGGAACAATGGGCGTGGCCCACTCACTCCAGTCTACCTTAGACAGTACTCCTGAACGTTCTAGCCCTTCCAGCTCAGCTTCCACAGCAGGTCGTATCGCATAAGGTACCGGTCTGGCTTTGAAAAATTTCGGGTTTGCATGTTCTTCAACCTTGATGTTTGCCGTAATTCCTCTCAGTGTTCCCAGTCCCTGTTGGAACACCTCTTTAGCACCGTCCAATATTCTGGACAATCGTTTAGGTTTGACATCTTTTTACCGGAATCTACCGTTAGTGCTTTTAAGGAATGCCAGTCCATATTTATTTTCCTAATCCACTCCCGTCCCAGTAGTGGTGGACCTCCCTCAGGTAGCACATATAAGTCCATTCCTCGGCTTTCTTTGCCCTTGTGGACCACCTTTACCTCTATCTTCCTGATGGGGTATACTCTTTGCCCCGTGTATGTTTTCAATACAATCTCCGTATCCTGTAGGGGAATATGTGGGAATAACCTTTTGTAATCTTGCTTATTCATGACCGTCAATGCCGATCCAGTGTCCAAGTCCATCTTCACTTGGAATCCTGCTATCTGAAGTGTGACCCAAATTGTTTGGAGGTCTGCTTCCTTACCAACATTGTGCACTCTTAGACTACCCAGTTCATTACTGCTGGAGTCTGAATCTGACTTCTGTTCGTTCGAACTGTTCTCTGTCACCTTGTGTACCTTTCTGTACTTTTCCTGCGGTGACCTTTTGTTGCTGGTCTTCTTTCCTGACCGGCATACTTTAGCTATGTGACCAAGCCTGCCACATTTTCTGCATTCCTGATTTTTGAACCAACACTGGTTCTGATCGTGCGTTGTCTTTCCACAACGATAACATTTTACTGTACCCAAGACCATTTGGTTGGTGCTGAGTTCCGGTGACCGTAGCTGCATTTCCACTGTGCCTCTCGCTGCGGCTTCTTGCGATGCTGCAATAGTGACAGCTTTATCAAGCGTAAGATCATTCTCCTCAAGCAGTCGCTTTTGTGTTCCTTCTTTTAACAATCCACACACAAATTTATCTCTCAGCGCATCTGCTAGTCCTGTTCTAAACTGACAGTACTTCGATAGCTTACGCAGTTCAATTAAAAATTCAGCGTTGCTTTCGTCTTTCAACTGCGTTCTTCTGTAAAATTTAAATCGTTCCGCTATCATCAGCGGCGTGGGGTTTAAATGATTTTTCAGGACAGTAACAATATTCGCGAAAGTCTGATCCGCCGGTTTATTTGGTGATAGAAGGTGCTTCAATAGCCTGTATGTCTTCGCACCCATTGAGCTTAATAAGATTAGTGCTTTCTCATCATCTGGTACCTTATTTGCTTTACAATAAACTTCCATGCGTTCTACATACGTGGTCCAATCTTCGATATCGCTATCAAAGGTATTAATGCTCCCATGTTTAGGCATCCTTGCAAGTTTTAAAATTTTTCTTTTTCTCAAAATGGCGGCTTCCCGCGCTTGTCTTCTTCCCCCCCGCCTACTAAAATGGCGGCTTCCCGCGCTTGACGGTCTTTCCCGCGCTCGTCTTCTTCCCCCGCCGACTACAATGGTGGATTCCCGCGTTTGCCTTCTTCCCCCGCTGGCTGCAATGGCGATTGCCGAGCTGCTGCCGTTCTCGCCTCCCCCAGCGGTTCTCAATTCCCCGACGCTGCTTTGCCTCGCAGCCCTGCTTGCAGCCCGGTCCTTTACACCGGCTGCGTTTGATTTCTACGCGGCTCTTGTGCCTTAAGCTGCCCCAGTCGCTGCGCCTCTCGGCCTCGATTGCAGCGCGGCCCTTTTTACCGGCCGTGGTCGAGTTCTCCGCCCTTATTTCTCTGTTTTCCCTCCCCTACTCCACAGCCAACGCGGCCGACTTTCTGCTCGTGTCACTGATCGGCTTACCCACCACCATGGTAGAAGGGATGAGCAGAATTTTTTTAAATTTTTTTTTTTAACCCGGGTTCTCGATGCCTCCCGTGCGATGGTGCTCAGCAGGATGATGAGGGCGGATGCCTCTTCTCAACGCCCGTTCTGAGGACGAAGCTGCCTTGGATGTAAAACTGCCGCAGGGTAAGATCGGACTCATCGCCACTGTTGAGTCTGTGTGTCCCAGTTATGCATAGGATCAATCACTGGACACAGACAACAAGAATAACTTTTAACAGGTCTTTACTATTCGGAGGTCAGGGCTGAACTGCCCAGCAAATTCCGACACAACATTTATATACCGGTGTGGTCACCACCGGTATTACAGTATTACAGTATACAGCAGCCAAGAGAAAGTAGTACATCTCTTGAGGTAGTTCTCTTAAGGTGGAACAGGTTACATACACCACAGGGGGAACTACTTTATACAGCTGATGTATACTATAGTACCGGCAGTGACCACACCTGTATATAACACTGAGTAGTAATCTGTACAGTTCAGTTCCAGAGTGAGCCACGTTGAGTAAACACCTGTTGTACCGTTCTCCTGCAGTCTGTGTCTTACTACTGACGGACACACCATTGGCGACGAGGCAAATTCAATCCTACCTGCAACTCTGCATCACCTCCCAGGGATTCGTTCCTGGAGACCAGTAGATTGGAGGTCAAGGCCAGAGACACGGGCGTCGACCATGGGCAACCGCCCAGTCATCCAGCAGAGACTCGAGAATTGCAGGGGAGGCTGTTGAGAGCCAGGCTTGGCTTTCCAGTCGCGGTGGTCCAGCGAAACGGGCTGGCAACAGGTAGTGCGCAGACCCTTCCCGGACAGCGGCGGCCTAGAGCCTGACCGAGCGGCACAGCAAAGGGCCGAGCAGCGTCGACGGGAGAGAGAGAGAGAGGGCAGAGCGCACAGGGCGCAGCCGGTGTTCAGGGGCTGAGCAGCGTCGAGGAGAGGGAGAGAGATGCGCAGAAACCCGCGAGGCGCCGCCATTGCCACGAGGACTGCTGAGAGCGGCGTTGGCAGCAGCGCAGGAGAAGCACGCGAAACCTACAGGGCGCCGCCATTGCCATGAGGACTGCCGAGAGCGGCGTTGGCAGCAGCGGGGGAGGAAGGAAAGCGCGGGATATGCCATTTTAAGCCATTTTAAACTACACCCAAAATGCCGAAGAGTGGTAGTATCACCGCATTTGAAAATGAAGTCGAAGATTGGACTACATATGTCGAACGAATAGAGGTATACTGCAAGGCAAATGAGGTGTCAGATGACAAGAAAGCGCCGGTATTGTTAAATTTAATGGGTGCAAAGACGTATGGCTTATTACAAAATCTAGTAACCCCAGCGAAGCCAGTGGAAAAGAGTTTTGGAGACATAGTGACGATACTACAGGAACATTTAAACCCCACACCGCTGCTGATAGCAGAAAGATTCAAGTTTCACAAACGGAACCAGCATAAGGATGAAAGCAATGCTGAATATTTAACAGAACTGCGCAAACTATCGAAACACTGCCAGTTTGGAACGGGACTGGCAGATACCTGAAGGGACAAGTTTGTGTGTGGGCTTCAAAGTGAAGGAACCCAGAAACGGCTTTTATCTGAAAAGGACCTTACGCTGGACAAGGCTTTCAGCATTGCGGTATCATATGAAGCAGCAGCATGGGGCACTGCAGAGATACAACAGAGACCGCAAGAATATGGCACAAACAAAATGTCATACAGAACAGAGAAGTGCTATCGCTGCGGCAGAACAACACACAACCACAATGATTGCTGGTTCAAAGACAAAGTGAGCAGACAGTGTGGAAAAGTAGGACACATAGCACGAGTCTGCAGGTCGGGAAAGAAAACCAGCAATAAGAAATCTCCAAAAGAAAAGTACAAGAAAGTACATAAGGTGACGGAGAATAGTTCAGACGAACAAAAGAGTGATACCGACTCCGAAAGCAGGGAGCTGAGTTGTCTGAAACTACATAATGTGATCAAAACAGAGGATCACCGAACCATTTGGGTCACTCTCAAGATAGCAGGAGTCCAGGTAAAAATGGAATTGGACACAGGATCAGCCCTAACAGTCATAAACCGACGGCACTACGAGCGGCTATTCTCACACATACCCTTGAGAGACACAAAAATTATTTTGAAGACGTACACGGGGCAAAAAGTCTACCCCAAAGGAAAAATAAGGGTGACCGTTATATATAACGGTAAGGAAACACCAAAACTAGACCTGTATGTATTGCAAGATGGAGGACCACCATTATTGGGACATGAATGGATTCGGAAAATACAGCTGGATTGGCATTCCATACAAGCACTGACTGTGGCTGCCAAAAAGGATGACGACGTCACACCTGGGCGACTGTCAAAGATCCTAACCGACGCGAAAGAAGTGTTCCAGCAAGGACTCAGAACACTAAAAGGCATGACAGCAACAATTAAAATCGAAGAAAACGCAAGCCCAAAATTTTTTAAGGCCAGACCGGTACCTTATGCAATCCGCCCAGCTGTCGAAGCAGAGCTGCAGAGTTTGGAACGTTCAGGAGTACTGTCCAAGGTAGACTGGAGCGAGTGGGCTACACCCATCGTCCCTGTGATAAAAAAGTCGTTGAGCAGCACACCTGGGGAACCAAGGAAGGTTCGCATCTGTGGGGACTTTAAGGTAACAGCGAACCCAGTCCTTCACACCGTGCAATATCCACTTCCGCGGATTGAAGATATTTCCGCCTCACTATCTGGAGGGAAACGCTTCACTAAGATTGATCTGGCCCAGGCGTATTGGCAAATGGAGGTAGAAGAAGCATCAAAAAAATACCTCACAATCAACACCCATAAAGGTCTCTACCAATACAACCGGCTGGTATTCGGGGTAGCATCAGCTCCGGCTATTTGGCAAAGGGCAATGGAACAAGTCCTGCAAGGGATCCCAGGGACCCAGTGTTATTTGAACGACATCCTGGTCACGGGCGAAAATGACAGTGATCACCTCGCCAACCTGGAGCAGGTGCTCACTAGATTGAAGGAATATGGGCTCCGAGCTAACCACCCCAAATGCGAGTTTTAAAAAAATCAGATCTTGTATTGTGGCCACGTTATCGATAAAGAGGGGTTACATAAGTCCCCAGAAAAGATTGAGGCAGTAGTCAAGGCTCCAGCATCGGAAAACATGTCACAACTGAGATCATTCCTCGGGCTGGTAAACTACTACCATAAGTTCTTGCCAAATTTGTCTACAATACTACACCCACTGAACACCCTACTGCAAACTGGAGTGCCATGGAAGTGGAGTGACGAATGTAAACGAGCTTTCCAGAAGAGCAAAACAATAATCACATCGAAAGAGGTATTGGCCCATTTCAACCCAGCACTATCAATTCGGTTGGCGTGTGATGCGTCACCCTACGGCATTGGAGCGGTGCTGTCGCACAAATTCTCGGACGGCTCAGAGAGGCCAGTAGCCTTTGCGTCACGATCACTAACCTCAGCCGAGCGTAACGACGCCCAGATTGACAGGGAGGCCCTCAGCCTAGTGTGAGGAGTGAAAAAGTTCAATCACTATCTGCACGGGCAGAAATTCACCTTGCTGACTGACCACCAGCCTCTTGTCTCCATTTTTAATCCGAAGAAGGGCGTTCCGGTGATGACTGCGCAACGACTACAAAGATGGTCACTCTTTCTAGGGGCGCACCACTATGAGATTGAATATAAGGGCACAAAACAGCATGGAAATGCTGATGGGCTATCACGCCTGCCACTGCCTACTGCGGAGGAAGCACCAGCAGTGGATCCTGTCGAAATATTTAATTCGACTATAGTTGAATACCTACCGGTAACTAACGCTCGTATAGAAAAGGAGACCCGAAATGACCCGACACTGTCTCGGGTATATGATTTGACGGTGAAGGGATGGCCAGCACATGGCGACTCACTGTTGCCAGCATTCTCGACAAGAAGAGAACAGCTGTCAGTGTGCCGGGGGACCTTGTTGTGTGGATCCCGAGTGGTAATTCCACCCAAGTTAAGGGATAGAGGGCAGGAGGGGTAAAAATGAAAAGCCTTGCCAGGGCTTATGTGTGGTGGCCGGGAATCGATAAACAAATCGAGGACCTGACCAAGAGCTGCTCAGGATGCCAGGAAGTCCAAAATGCACCACCACATGCCCCTCTACACCCATGGGAGTGGCCCTCATGTAGGATTCGCAAAATTGGTTTTCATTTTAATAAGGGTTAAATGGCAGAAGAGGCCGTGATTCTAAGACTGTTTTAAAAGAAGCCCAGAAAAAGGGGGCATACAAAATGGCCGCCATACCATGTGACCAACTTATTGGGACACTTTAAAATGGTTCCTGCGCAACCTCAGACAGCTATGTGGATTGAACCCTTAGTAAGTTCTGGAAGCCGTTTTCTGAGAGAACGAAACCAGAACCACAGGCATGCATATGGATTAGATGCAGATCCACTCAAGATCGGCCTGGAGACAGAGGCCATCAAGATGCTGCCCCAGACAAAAGGGGACAATTTCATTTTCATGAGAACAGCACCCAGGACTAGATAACGAGATCAGCAGGACATTCAAAACAATGAAAGCCATTTCCAACCAGAGATGGGCCTGTTACCAGCCGCTTAAAATGATTTTAAATATAATAACTGCCCCGCTGTGCTCAAAGCCCGCCAAAGTTAAAACAAAGACTAACCTGATTTTGGGCGGGAAATGAGGCCTCGGGAAGAAAGGTATAACTGAAGAGACCTTTCAGCAGTTGGAGCACAGAGCGCAGCACCCCGGACACGCAGCTTGAGGAGGAAGAAACAGCTTGGAAGAAGACGCTGGAGGAAGTTTGAATCAACAAGCTCGGACAGTCACAAAGAAAGCTGAGAAAAAGGACAGTTTAAAATCGGACAGTCGTTGCAGCCCCAGCAGCCTGTCCAGCTTTTGAGCTGGGCAAAGAGGAGCTGGCTTGGGGAAAGATCAGTGGACTCTGCTCCACCGTTGGAGAAATCAGAAGGACAATTCTGACTGTATAAAGAGTCATTTCGGAACCAGCGTCCCGCCCCGAGGAAGACCATCGGGAGATCATCGACCATCCCCGGGCCGTAGCTGAAGGTAGAAGGGGCCACACCAGCCCAAGGCTCCCCTGACCAGGGTCGAGCCGACGATCCTTGACCTCGCCGACATCTAGGCCCGCCGGTGTCCAGCCGCCCCCGACCCCCACCTCAGGAGAGAGGTGAGGCGCAGCTCGCAGGAGCTCCACGATCCACGTGGAGACAAGACGCCTGAAAGGACCAAACACAGACTCGTTTTCAAAACCTTGCACTTCCTAGTGGGATTGGTGAGCATGTTTCTGGCCCTTCACAATCAGATCTAGATAGGTTTAATAAGGGGGTGGATTTAAGGGTACAATTAACATGAGTTGTTGTCCCTCGATGTTCCGTGTGTTTCCTTATTTCATGATGATCTTTGTAGAGTATAAGATGCCTGTATTTGCTTTAGTTAGAACTGTGTCGTTATGATTTGTTTGTGTGTTTTTCCCTCCCATGTACTCCCTTATCTGCTTGCATTTGATTTGATAATTTTCCTTATGCAATAAAATTTCATGTTGTTTCATCAAACTTGGTCTACAAGAGTTTTCTCTGCATTGCAGTTCCTGCGCCTAAGTCCAGAGTATAGAATCTAAGGGGTGAGTGGGTCGAACCACTCAAGGTTTTACTGTGCAAGAGAGAGAGGCCTCTAGAGAGAGAAACCTCTGGGAAACCTCTCGAGGAAAACCCCTTACACTCATCTCCATGGCAACGGGTGCATATTGATTTTGCTCGTCCATTCATGGACTCAATGTTTTTAATAGCCGTGGATGCGCACTCGAAATGGCCTGAGGTCATCAAAATGTCCTCCACCACCACGGAGAAAACTATTGCAGCCCTGCGGACCATTTTTGCCAGGGACGGCTTGCCAGAACAGATTTGCTCCGATAACGGACCACAGTTTGTGTCCGAAGAGTTCCGGAGGTTTATGAAGAAGAATGGGGTAAGGCATTACACATCAGCCCCGTATCATCCAGCCACAAATGGATTGGCTGAGAGGTTCGTACAAACCTTTAAGAAGGCAATAAAGGCTATGTACAATGACAACATTCCGCTGCAGCATAAGGTGGACAATTTCCTGTTCGCCTACCGGAATGCGACACATGCAGTCACCAACCAGGCCCCGGCCATGATGTTCTTTAACCGAAGGTTAAGATCTCGCCTAGATTTGCTCAGACCAAACGTACGAAGAGATGTTGAGAGTAAGCAATTCCAGCACATCCATGAGAAGCCAACAAGGAGCTTCAATGTAGGGCAACCAGTCTTGGCCCGCAACTACCGAACAGAAAAATGGCAGCCAGGAACGATATGCACACGGCAGGGCCCACTAATGTACACAGTGGACGTTGGGGAGAACATCGTGAGATGCCATGCTGACCAGATCCTAGAGTCACAGAAACAAGTCAACCCCATGCCTCGCCCATACGTACCTGGTGAGGAACCCGACGTACAGGTCGCATCTACCCCAGAAACAGTAGCATCGGAAGCTGATGACCCAACCGACGACAGGGTGCCAGAATCGCCTCCGCACCAAGAGCGAGACACTCGGGAAAGGCGCTATCCAGAAAGGGTAAGAAAGCCTCCCCAAAGACTGAAGATATAAATGGACTATTTTCAGCTAACGTTGTATGTTAAAAGTGTTAATTGTAATTAGTTTGATATTTAATTGTTAAATGAGTGTTATGGTACTGTTAATCTAAAAGGGGAGGAATTGTAATGTATATACCTTTAAGAGGGGAACTACTTTTTACAGCTCATGTATACTGTAGTACCGGCAGTGACCACACCTGTATATAGCACTGAGTAGTAATCTGTACCGTTCAGTTCCAGAGTGAGCCACGTTGAGTAAACACCTGTTGTACCGTTCTCCTGCAGTCTGTGTCTTACTACTGACGGACACAACACCATGCCTTGTTAGCCCTCCCCAAATGCATTACCTCACACTTATCCAGATTGAATTCCATTTGCTACTGTTCTGCCCACCTGACCAGTCCATTGATATCTTCCTGCAGTCTGCAGCTTTCTTCTTCATTATCAACCTCACGGCCAATTTTTGTATCATCTGCAAACTTTTTAATCGTACTTCCTACATTCAAGTCCAAATCATTGATATATACCACAAAAAGCAAAGGACCCAGTACTGAGCCCTGCGGAACCCCACTGGAAACAGCCTTCCAGTCACAAAAGCATGCTTCGACTATTACCCTTTGTTTCCTGCCTCTGAGCCAATTTTGGATCCAACTTGCCACTTTGCCTTGGATCCCATGGGCTTTTACTTTCATTACCAGTCTGCCATGCGAGACCTTATCAAAAGCCTTGCTAAAATTCATATAGACTACATCAAACGCACTACCCTCATCGACCCTCCTTATTACCTCCTCAAAAAATTAAATCAAGTTAGTCAGACACGACCATCCCTTAACAAATCCATGCTGACTGTCCCTGATTAGTCCGTGTCTTTCTAAATGAAGATTTATCCTGTCCCTCAGAATTTTTTCCAATAATTTTCCCACTACCGAGGCTAGGCTGACTGGCCTATAATTACTCGGTCTATCCCTTTTTCCCTTTTTAAACAAAGGTACCACATTAGCAGTCCTCCAGTCCTCTGACACCACACCAGTAGCCAGAGACTATTGGAAAATGATGGTCAGAGCCTCTGCTATTTCCTCTCTTACTTCTCTTAACAGTCTGGGATACATTTCATCCGGGCCTGGGGATTTATCCACTTTCAAAGATGCTAAACCCCTTAATACTTCCTCTTTCACGATGTTTATTTTATCTAATATTTCACATTCCTCCTCCATGATTGCAATGTTGGCATTAGCCCTCTCTTTTGTGAAAACAGACGCAAAGTATTCATTAAGAACCATACCCATGTCTTCCGCTTCTACACACAGGTTACTTTTATGGTCACTAATAGGCCCTACTCTTACTTTAGTTATCCTCTTGCGCTTAATGTATTTATAAAACATCTTTGGGTTTTCCTTGATGTTACTTGCCAATATTTATTCATGCCCTCTCTTTGCTTTCCTAATTTCATTTTAATTTCACCCCTGCACTTTCTACACTCCTCTAGGCTTTCTGCAGTATTGAGTCCTCGGTATCTGTCATAAGCTTCCATTTTTTTCTTTATCCTGCCCTGTATGCCCCTTGACATCGAGGCTAAAAAAGTTCTCCTGAATGCATTTTAAGAATTCTGCTCCCTCTGTGTCTTTCACACTAATTTTATCCCAGTTAATATTAGGGAAGTTGAAATCCCCTACTATTACTACCTTATTTTTGCACGTCTCAGAAATTTGCCTACATATTTGTTTTTCTATTTCCCTCTGACTGTTTGGAGGTCTATTGTACACTCCCAGCAGTGTGATTGTCCCTTTTTTGTTTTTCAGTTCAATCCATATGACCTTCTAAGATATCCTCCCTCCTCACAGCTGTAATTGATTCTTTAATCAACATTGTGACCTTTCCTTCATTTTTATCCCACACTCTATCTCATCTGAAAAACCTGTAACCAGGAATGTTGAGCTGCCATTCCTGCCCTTCTTTCAGCCATGTCTCAGTAATAGCTATAATATCATACTTCCACATGTCTGCCTGTACCCTCAGCTCATCTGCTTTATTCCTTGGACTCCTTGCGTTGAAGTATATACCATTTAGCACCGCCAAACTCCCTTGTTGTCTATTTTCTAGCCTTTGTTGCCTCTGCCTTCCAAACTCACTTACTAATTTTCTGCCTTCCATTTCCAGCTTTGCTTCTCTCCCTTCTGAATCCACTCTCAGGTTCCCATCCCCCTGCCAAGCTAGTTTAAACCCTTCTCAAAAGCACTAGCAAACGCCACCGCGAGGATATTGGTTCCGGCCCTGTCCGGCTTGTACAGGTCCCACCCCCATTAGAAACGGTCCCAATGCCTCAGGAATCTAAATCCCTCCCTCCTGCACCATCTCTCCAGTCATGCATTCATCTGCTCTATCTTCCTGTTTCTGTACTCACTAGCACGTGGCACCGGGAGTAATCTGGAGATTACTACCTTTGAGGTCCTGCTTTTTAATCTCTTTCCTAGCTCCCTAAAATCTGCCTGCAGGACCTCATCTCTCTTTCTATCTGTGTCGTTGTGGACCACGACCTCTGGCTGTTCACCCTCCCCCCTCAAAATGTCCTGCAGTCGTTCAGTGACATCCTTGACCCTGGCACCAGGGAGGCAACATGCTTGCCTTTATTAGCTGTGGCATAGAATACAAGAGCAGGGGGTTATGCTTCAACTGTATAAAACACTAGTTAGGCCTCAGCTGGAGTACTGCGTGTAGTTCTGGTCACCCCATTACAGTAAAGATGTGATTGCACTAGAGAGGGTACAGAGGAGATTTACAAGGATGTTGCTGGGAGTAGAGAATCTTAGCTATGAGGAAAGACTGGATAGGCTGGGTCTGTTTTCCTCGGAACTGAGGAGGCTGAGGGGAGACCTTATTGAGGTGTATAAAATTATGAGGGGCATAGATAAGGTGATAGAAAGGACCTATTTCCCTTAGCAGAGGGGTCAAAAACCAGGGGGCACAGATTTAAAGTAATTGGTGGAAGGTTTAGATGGGATTTCAGGGGAAATTTCTTCACCCAGAGGGTTGTGGGGGTCTGGAACTCACTGCCTGAAAGGGTGGCAGAGGCAGGAACCCTAACCGCATTTAAAAAGTACTTGGATGTGCACTTGGGATGCTGTAACCTGCAGGGCTATGGACCAAGAGCTGGGAAGCGGGATTAGGCTGGATAGCTCATTGTTGGCCGGCGCTGACACAATGGGCCGAAATGGCCTCCTTCCGTGCTGTAACTTTCTATGATTTTATGATTCTACCATCCTGGAGTCACGCCTGTCTGCTCCCCTAACTATCGAATGCCCTACCACTATTGCTCTTCCACTCTTTTTCCTCCCCCGCTGTGCAGCTGAGCCACCTGTGGTGCCGTGGACTTGACTCTGGCTGCACTCCCCAGTATCTCACCAGTATCCAGAACTGAATACTGGTTAGCGAGCGAGATGCACTCAGGGGACTCCTGCACTACCTGCTTGGTCCCCCTCTTCTGTCTGGCGGTCACCCATTCCTGTTCTGCCTGCATACTCTTAAGCTGCGGGGTGACCACCTCCAGAAACATGCCAACCACGTAACTCTCAGCCTCGCGGATGCACCGCAGTGACTCCAGCCGCTGCTCAAGCTCCGAAACCCGGAGCTCGAGCTGCTGTAGCTGGTGACACTTCCCGCACATGTGGTCGTCCAGGACACGAGAAGCATCCAGGACTTCCCACATGGCTCAGGATGTGCACGCCACGGGACTGAGCTCCTCTGACATGACTTTAATTTATAGACTATTAACTTGAAACACTTACCAGCTACTCACCAATCAGCTCCTTCCCTTGTGCCGATGTCACTTTTTAATTTTGACGTCACTCTTTCAAATTCTGCCTTTGTTGCGTTGCTCCCACTCAGGTCCGCTGCCTCTGCTGTGGACCTGATAGAGGTGTTCAAAATTATGAGGGGTTTGATAAAGTAAATAAGGAGAAACTGTTTCCAGTGGCAGAAGGGTTGGTAACCAGAGGACACAGATTTAAGTTAATTGGCAAAAGAACCAGAGGTGAGATGAGGAGAAAGATTTTTTTGCAGTGAGTTGTTGTGATCTGGAATGCGCTGCCTGAAAGTACGGTGGAAGCAGATTCAATAGTAACTTTCAAAAGGGAATTGGATAAATTCTTGAAAAGGAAAAAATTTACAGGACTATGGGGAATGAGCAGGAAGAGTGGGACTAATTGGATAGACCTTTCAAAGAGCCGGCACAGGCACAATGGGCCGAATGGCCTCCTTCTGTGCTGTATCATTCTATGATCATTGCAACAGACAGGATTTGCTTCTTTTGGGCAAGATCAGCTTCAATGTTTGTGCCGGGTACAGTTTTCAGACTCAATATCGAATCTTATACACCATTACCTGGAGCAGACACTATAGCCCTGATTTTCACTGGGGACAAGGGGCGAGTGTGGGGGTCAGTGGGGCTGAGGATCAGACTCACTTCAGGCCTGTTGACATGGGGCTCGGGGGGAGAGTGTGGAAGAGAGTGCGGGGGGAGAGTGCGGGGACAGAATGACGAGAGTGCAGGGGGAGAATGACGAGAGTGCAGGGGGAGAGTGCGGGGGAGAGTGCAGAGGGAGAGTGCGGGGCGAGAGTGCGGGGGGAGAGTGCGGGGGGAGAGTGCGGGGGGAGAGTGCGGGGGGAGAGTGCGGGGGGAGAGTGCGGAGGAGAGTGCGGGGGAGAGTGCGGGGGAGAGTGCGGGGGAGAGTGCGGGGGAGAGTGGGGGGGAGAGTGTGGGGGGAGAGTGTGGGGGGAGAGTGCAGGGGGAGAGTGAAGGGGGAGAGTGGGGGGGAGAGTGTGGGGGAAGAGTGCGGGGGAGAGTGCGGGGGAGAGTGCGGGGGGAGAGTGCGGGGGTAGAGTGCGGGGGGAAGAGTGTGGGGAGAATGTGGGGGGTTGTGCGGGGGCGAGAGTGTGGGAGAGGGGATAATGCTGGGGGAGAGTTCAGGGCAGAGTGCGGGGGCGAGGGGAGAGTGCGGGGGGAGTGCAGGGGGGAGAGTGCGGGGGGCGAGTGCGGGGGGAGAATGATGAGAGTGCGGGGGTAAGTGCGGGGGCAGAATGCGGGGGAGAGAGTGCAGAGGGGAAGTGCAGGGGAGAGAGGGCGGGGGAGAGTGCGGGGGAAGAGTGCGAGGGAAGAGTGCGGGGGAAGTGTGCGGAGGGAGAGTGCGGGGGAAGAGTGCGGGGGAAGAGTGCGGGGGGAGAGTGCGGGGTGAGAGTGCGGGGTGAGAGTGCGGGTGGAAGAGTGCGGGGCTAGAGTGCGGGGGAAGAGTGCGGGGGGAAGAGTGTGGGGCGAGAGTGCGGGGGGAGAGTGCGGGGGAAGAGTGCGGGGGAAGAGTGCGGGGGGAGAGTGCTGGGTGAGAGTGCGGGGGGAAGAGTGCGGGGCGAGAGTGCGGGGGGAGAGTGCGGGGGGAGAGTGCGGGGGGAGAGTGCGGGGGGAGAGTGCGGGGGAGAGGGGAGAGTGCGGGGGCAGAATGACGAGCGTGCGGGGGGAGAGTGTGGAAGAGAGTGAGGGGGGAGATGGCGGGGACAGAATGATGAGAGTGCAGGGGGAGAATGACGAGAGTGCAGGGGGAGAGTGCAGGGGGTGAGTGCGGGGGAGAGGGGAGAGTGTGGGGGGTAGTGCAGGGGGGAGAGTGTGGGGGAGGGGAGAGTGAGGGGGGAGAGTGCAGGGGGTGAGTGCGGGGGAGAGGGGAGAGTGTGGGGGGTAGTGCAGGGGGAGAGTGTGGGGGAGGGGAGAGTGCGGGGGAGAGTTCAGGGGAGAGTGCGGGGGAGAGGGGAGAGTGCGCGGGTGCGTGCAGGGGGGAGAGTGCGGGGGGGAGTGCGGGGGGCGAGTGCGGGGGGAGAGTGCGGGGGGAGAGGGGAGAGTGTGGGGGGTGAGTGCGGGGGGAGAATGATGAGAGTGCGGGGGGAGAGTGCGGGGGAAGAGTGTGGCAGAAGAGTGCGGGGGATGAGTGCGGGGGAAGAGTGCGGGGGAAGAGTGCGGGGGAAGAGTGCGGGGTAAGAGTGCGGGGGAAGAGTGCAGGGAAGAGTATGGGGGGAGAGTGCGGGGGAAGAGTGCGGGGGAAGATTGCGGGGGAAGAGTGCGGGGGGAGAGTGCGGGGGAGAGTGCGGCCGGAGAGTGCGGGGGAAGGGTGCGGGGGAAGAGTGCGGGGCGAGAGTGCAGGGGGAGAGTGCGGGGGGAGAGTGCGGGGGGAGAGTGCGGCGGACGAGTGTGGGGGAAGAGTGGGGGGGAGAGTGCGGGGGTAGAGTGCGGGGGAGGAGTGCGGGGGTAGAGTGCGGGGGGGATGAGAGCGGGGGAGGAGGGGAGAGTGTGGGAGGTAGTGCGGGGGAGAGTGCCGGGTAGGGAGAGTGCGGGGGGAGAGTTCAGGGGAGAGTGCAGGGGAGAGTGGAGAGTGCGGGGGGGAGTGCAGGGGGGGTGAGTGCGGGGTGGGAGTGCAGGGGCGAGTGAGGGTGCAGAGTGCGGGTGGAGTGTGCGGGGGGAGAGGGGAGAATGCAGGGGGCGAATGCGGGGGGAGAGTGATGAGAGTGCGGGGGAGAGTGTGGGGGCAGAGTGCGGGGGGAGAGAGTGCGGTGGGAGAGAGTGCGGGGGAGAGTGCGGGAGGAGAGCGTGGGGGAAGAGTGCGGGGGAGGAGTGCAGGGGGAGACTGTGTGGGAAGAGTGCGGGGGAAGAGTGCGGGGGGAGAGTGCGGGGGGAGAGTGCGGGGGAAGAGTGCGGGGGGAGAGTGCGGGGGGAGTGTGCGGGGGAGAGTGTGGTGGAAGAGTACAGGGGGAGAGTGCGGGGGGAGAGTGTGGGGGAAGAGTGCGGGGGGATAGTGCTGGGGGAGAGGGGAGAGTGCGGGAGCAGAATGACGAGAGTGCGGATGAGAATGACGAGAGTGTGGGGGGAGAGTGTGTGAGAGAGTGCGGGGGGAGAGTGCGGGGACAGAATGACAAGAGTGCAGGGGGAGAGTGCGGGGGTAGAGTGCAGGGGGAAGAGTGCGGGGGGAGAGGGGAGAGTGTGGGGGTAGTGCGGGTGGAGAGTGCGGGGAAGGGGAGAGTGTGGGAGGAGAGTTCAGGGGAGAGTGAGGGGGAGATGGAGAGTGCGGGGGGGAGTGCGGGGGGAGAGTGCAGAGGGGGGAGTGTGGGGGGCGAGTGCGGGTGGAGAGTGCAGAGGGAGAGTGCGGGGGGAGATCGGAGAGTGCGGGGGGAGAGTGCGGGGGGAGAGTGCGGGGGGAGAGTGCGGGGGAAGAGTTCGGGGGGAGAGTGCGGGGGGAGAGTTCAGGGGAGAGTGCGGGGGGGAGGGGAGAGTGCGGGGGGGCGTGCAGGGGGGAGAGTGAGAGGTGGGAGTGCAGGGGGCGAGTGCGGGTGGAGAGTGTGGGGGGAGTGTGCGGGGGGAGATTGCGGGGGATGAGTGCGGGGGGAGAGTGATGAGAGTGCGGGGGGAGAGAGTGCGGGGGTGAGTGCGGGGGGAGAGTTTGGGGGAAGAGTGCGGGGGAAGAGTGCGGGGGGAGAGTGCAGGGCAAGAGTGCGGGGGAAGAATGCAGGGGGAGAGTGTGGGGGAAGAGTGCGGGGCGAGAGTGCGGGGCGAGAGTGCGGGGGGAGAGTGCGGGGGGAGAATGCGGTGGAAGAGTGCGGGGGGAGAGTGTGGAGGAAGAGTGCGGGGGGAGAGTGTGGGTGAAGAGTGTGGGGGAAGAGTGCAGGGGGAGAGTGCGGGGGGAGAATGCGGTGGAAGAGTGTGGGGGAAGAGTGCGGGGGAAGAGTGCGGGGGAAGAGTGCGGGGGAAGAGTGCGGAGGGAGAGTGCGGGGGGAGAGTGCGGGGGAAGAGTGTGGGGGAAGAGTGCGGGGGAAGAGTGCGGGGTAGAGTGCAGGGCAAGAGTGCGGGGGAAGAGTGCGGGGGGAGAGTGCGGGAGGAAGAGTGCGGGGCGAGAGTGCGGGGGGAGAGTGCGGGGGGAGAATGCGGTGGAAGAGTGCGGGGGGAGAGTGCGGAGGAAGAGTGCGGGGGGAGAGTGCGGGGGGAGAGTGCGGGGGGAGAGTGCGGGGGGAGAGTGCGGGGGGAGAGTGCGGGGGGAGAGTGTGGGGGGAGAGTGCGGGGGGAGAGGGAAGAGTGCGGGGGCAGAATGATGAGAGTGCGGGGGGAGAGTGTGGAAGAGAGTGCGGGGGGAGAGTGCGGGGACAGAGTGACGAGAATGCAGGGGGAGAATGACGAGAGTGCAGGGGGGAGAGTGCAGGGGGAGAGTGCGGGGGAAGAGTGCGGGGGGGAAGAGTGTGGGGAGAGTGTGGGGGGTTGTGCGGGGGCGAGAGTGTGGGAGAGGGGATAATGCTGGGGGAGAGTTCAGGGCAGAGTGCGGGGGAGAGGGGAGAGTGCGGGGGGAGTGCAGGGGGGAGAGTGCGGGGGGCGAGTGCGGGGGGAGAATGATGAGTGTGCGGGAGAGAGTGCAGGGGGGAGAGTGCGGGGGTAGAGTGCGGGGGAAGAGTGCGGGGGAAGAGTGCGGAGGGAGAGTGCGGGGGGAGAGTGCGGGGCAAGAGTGCGGGGGAAGTGTGCGGGGGAAGAGTGCGGGGGAAGAGTGCGGGGGGAGAGTGCGGGGGGAGAGTGCGGGGGGAGAGTGCGGGGTGAGAGTGCGGGGTGAGAGTGCGGGGGGAAGAGTGTGGGGCGAGAGTGCGGGGGGAGAGTGCGGGGGAAGAGTGTGGGGGAAGAGTGCGGGGGAAGAGTGCGGGGGAAGAGTGCGGGGGGAGAGTGCTGGGTGAGAGTGCGGGGGGAAGAGTGCGGGGCGAGAGTGCGGGGGGAGAGTGCGGGGGGAGAGTGCGGGGGGAGAGTGCGGGGCGAGAGTCCGGGGGGAGAGTGCGGGGGAGAGGGGAGAGTGCGGGGGCAGAATGATGAGCGTGCGGGGGGAGAATGTGGAAGAGAGTGCGGGGGGAGAGTGCGGGGACAGAATGATGAGAGTGCAGGGGGAGAATGATGAGAGTGCGGGGGGAG
Source organism: Somniosus microcephalus (assembly GCF_052327205.1). Classification (NCBI taxonomy): domain Eukaryota; kingdom Metazoa; phylum Chordata; class Chondrichthyes; order Squaliformes; family Somniosidae; genus Somniosus; species Somniosus microcephalus. Next base: position 69,326,875 of record NC_140999.1, on the reverse strand, counting down.
AGTGCAGGGGGTGAGTGCGGGGGAGAGGGGAGAGTGTGGGGGCTAGTGCAGGGGGGAGAGTGTGGGCGAGGGGAGAGTGAGGGGGGAGAGTGCAGGGGGTGAGTGCGGGGGAGAGGGGAGAGTGTGGGGGGTAGTGCAGGGGAAGAGTGTGGGGGAGGGGAGAATGCGGGGGGCGAGTGCGGGTGGAGAGTGCGGGGGGAGAGGGGAGAGTGTGGGGGGTGAGTGCGGGGGGAGAATGATGAGAGTGCGGGGGGAGAGTGTGGGGGAAGAGTGTGGCAGAAGAGTGCGGGGGCAAGAGTGCGGGGGAAGAGTGCGGGGGGAGAGTGCGGGGAGAGAGTGCGGGGGGAGAGTGCGGGGGAAGAGTGCGGGGGAAGAGTGCAGGGAAGAGCACGGGGGAGAGTGCGGGGGAAGAGTGCGGGGGAAGATTGCCGGGGGAGAGTGCGGGGGGAGAGTGCGCAGGAGAGTGCGGGCGGAGAGTGCGGGGGTAGATTGCGGGGGAAGGGTGCGGGGGAAGAGTGCGGGGGAAGAGTGCGGGGCGAGAGTGCAGGGGGAGAGTGCGGGGGGAGAGTGCGGGTGACGAGTGTGGGGGAAGAGTGGGGGGGAGAGTGCGGGGGTAGAGTGCGGGGGAGGAGTGCGGGGGTAGAGTGCGGGGGGGATGAGAGCGGGGGGGGGAGGGGAGAGTGTGGGAGGTAGTGCGGGGGAGAGTGCCGGGTAGGGAGAGTGCGGGGGGAGAGTTCAGGGGAGAGTGCGGGGGAGAGGGGAGAGTGCGGGGTGGGAGTGCAGGGGCGAGTGAGGGTGCAGAGTGAGGGGGGAGTGTGCGGGGGGAGAGGGGAGAATGCAGGGGGCGAATGCGGGGGGAGAGTGATGAGAGTGCGGGGGAGAGTGTGGGGGCAGAGTGCGGGGGGAGAGAGTGCGGGGGGAGAGTGTGCGGGGGAGAGTGCGGGGGAAGAGTGCAGGGGGAGAGTGTGTGGGAAGAGTGCGGGGCGAGAGTGCGGGGGGAGAGTGCGGGGGGAGAGTGCGGGCGGAGAGTGCGGGGGAAGAGTGCGGGGGAAGAGTGCGGGGGAAGAGTGCGGGGGGAGAGTGCGGGGGGAGTGTGCGGGGGAGAGTGTGGTGGAAGAGTACAGGGGGAGAGTGCGGGGGGAGAGTGTGGGGGAAGAGTGCGGGGGGAGAGTGTGGGTGAAGAGCGCGGGGGAAGAGTTTGGGGGAAGAGTGCGGGGGAAGAGTGCGGGGGGAGAGTGCAGGGCAAGAGTGCGGGGGAAGAGTGCGGGGGGAGAGTGTGGGGGAAGAGTGCGGGGCGAGAGTGCGGGGGGAGAGTGCGGTGGAAGAGTGCGGGGGGAGAGTGGGGAGGAAGAGTGCGGGGGGAGAGTGTGGGTGAAGAGTGTGGGGGAAGAGTGCAGTGGGAGAGTGCGGGGGGAGAGTGTGGGGGAAGAGTGCGGGGGGAGAGTGCGGGGTGAGAGGGGAGAGTGCGGGGGCAGAATGATGAGAGTGCGGGTGAGAATGACAAGAGTGCGGGCGGAGAATGTGGGAGAGAGTGCAGGGGGAGAGTGCGGGGGTAGAGTGCGGTGGAAGAGTGCGGGGGAAGAGTGCGGAGGGAGAGTGCGGGGGGAGAGTGCGGGGGAGAGTGTGGGGGTAGAGTGCCGGGGGAGAGTGCGGGGGGAGAGTGCGGGGGGAGAGCGCGGTGGAGAGTGCGGGGGGAGAGTGCGGGGGAAGAGTGCGGGGGAAGAGTATGGGGGAAGAGTGCGGGGTGAGAGTGGGGGGGAAGCGTGCGGGGCGAGAGTGCGGGGGGAGAGTGCGGGGGGAGAGTGCAGTGGAAGAGTGCGGGGGGAGAATGTGGAGGAAGAGTGCGGGGGGAGAGTGTTGGTGAAAAGTGTGGGTGAAGAGTGCAGGGGGAGAGTCCCGGGGGAGAGTGTGGGGGAAGAGGGGAGAGTGCGGGGGCAGAATGACGAGAGTGCGGGTGAGAATGACGAGAGTGCGGGGGGAGAGTGTGGGAGAGAGTGCGGGGGTAGAGTGCGGGGGAAGAGTGCGGGGGAAGAGTGCGGAGGGAGAGTGCGGGGGGAGAGTGCGGGGGGAGAGTGCGGGGGGAGAGTGCGGTGGAAGGGTGATGGGGGAGAGTGCGGAGGAAGAGTGCGGGGGGAGAGTGTGGGTGAAGAGTGTGGGGGAAGAGTGCGGGGGGAGAGTGCGGGGGAAGAGTGCGGAGGGAGAGTGCGGGGGAAGAGTTTGGGGGAAGAGTGCGGGGGAAGAGTGCGGGGGGAGAGTGTGGGGGAAGAGTGCGGGGCGAGAGTGCGGGGCGAGAGTGCGGGGGGAGAGTGCGGGGGGAGAGTGCGGGGGAAGAGTGCGGGGGATGAGTGCGGAGGGAGAGTGCGGGGGAAGAGTTTGGGGGAAGAGTGCGGGGGAAGAGTGCGGGGGGAGAGTGTGGGGGAAGAGTGCGGGGCGAGAGTGCGGGGCGAGAGTGCGGGGGGAGAGTGCGGGGGGAGAATGTGGTGGAAGAGTGCGGGGGGAGAGTGCGGAGGAAGAGTGCGGGGGGAGAGTGTGGGTGAAGAGTGTGGGGGAAGAGTGCAGGGGGAGAGTGCGGGGGGAGAGTGTGGGGGAAGAGTGCGAGGGGAGAGTGCGGGGTGAGAGGGGAGAGTGCGGGGGCAGTATGATGAGAGTGCGGGTGAGAATGACGAGAGTGCGGGCGGAGAGTGTGGGAGAGAGTGCAGGGGGAGAGTGCGGGGGTAGAGTGCGGGGGAAGAGTGCGGGGGAAGAGTGCGGAGGGAGAGTGCGGGGGGAGAGTGCGGGGGAAGAGTGCGGGGGAAGAGTGCGGGGGGAGAGTGTGGGGGTAGAGTGCCGGGGGAGAGTGCGGGGGGAGAGTGCGGTGGAGAGTGCGGGGGGAGAGTGCGGGGGAAGAGTGTGGGGGAAGAGTGCGGGGGAAGAGTGTGGGGGAAGAGTGCGGGGGAAGCGTGCGGGGCGAGAGTGCGGGGGGAGAGTGCAGTGGAAGAGTGCGGGTGTAGAATGCGGAGGAAGAGTGCGGGGGGAGAGTGTTGGTGAAAAGTGTGGGTGAAGAGTGCAGGGGGAGAGTGCGGGGGGAGAGTGTGGGGGAAGAGTGCGGGGGGAGAGGGGAGAGTGCGGGGGCAGAATGACGAGAGTGCGGGTAAGAATGACGAGAGTGCGGGGGGAGAGTGTGGGAGAGAGTGCAGGGGGAGAGTGCGGGGGTAGAGTGCGGGGGAAGAGTGCGGGGGAAGAATGCGGAGGGAGAGTGCGGGGGGAGAGTGTGGGGGAAGAGTGCGGGAGAAGAGTGCGGAGGGAGAGTGCGGGGGGAGAGTGTGGGGGATGAGTGCGGGGGAGAGTGCGGGGGGAGAGTGCGGGGGGACAGTGCGGGGGAGAGTACGGGGGGAGAGTGGGGGGAAGATTGCGGGGAGAGTGCGGGGGTAGAGTGCGGAGGGAGAGTGCGGGGGGAGAGTGTGGGGGAAGAGTGCGGAGGGAGAGTGCGGGGGGAGAGTGCGGGCGAAGAGTGCGGGGGAAGAGTGCGTGGGGAGTGTGCGGGGGTAGAGTGCGGGGGAGAGTGCGGGGGGAGAGTGTGGGGGAGAGTGCGGCGGAGAGTGCAGGGAAGAGTGCGGGGGAAGAGTGCGGGGGGGGTGAGTGCGGGGGGAGTGTGCGGGGGAAGAGTGTGGGGGAAGAGTGCGGGGGAAGAGTGCGGGGGAAGAGTGCGGGGGACGAGTGCGGGGGACGAGTGCGGGGGTAGAGTGCGGGGTTAGAGTGCGGGGGAGAGTGCGGGGGGAGAGTGCGGGGGAGAGGGGAGTGTGCTGGGGGAATGCAGGGGGGAGAGTGCGGGGGGGAGTGCGGGGGGCGAGTGCGGGGGGAGAGGGGAGAGTGCGGGGGGCGAGTGCAGGGGGAGAATGATGAGAGTGCGGGGGCAGAGTGTGGGGGCAGAGTGCGGGGGTGAGAGTGCAGGGGGGATGTGCGGGGGGAGAGAGGGCGGGGGAGAGTGCGGGGGGAGAGTGTGGGGGAATAGAGCGGGGGGGAGAGTCTGGAGGAAGAGTGCGGGGGCAAGTGCGGGGGGAGAGTGCGGGGGAAGAGTGCGGGGGGAGATTGCGGGGGGGAAGAGTGCGAGTGGAGAGAGGAGAGTGTGGGGTGAGAGTGCGGGGGGAGAGTGTGGGGGCAGAATGACGAGAGTACGGGTGAGAATGACGAGAGTGCGGGGGGAGAGTGTGAGTGAGAGTGCAGGGGGAGAGTGCGGGTGGAGAGAGGGCGGGGGAGAGTGCCGGGGGAGAGTGCGGGGGAAGAGTGCGGGGGAAGAGTGCGGGAGGAGAGTGCGGGAGGAGAGTGCGGGGAAAGAGTGCGGGGGAGCAGTGCGGGGGGGAAGAGTGCGGGGGAGAGGGGAGAGTGTGCGGGGGAGTGCAGGGGGGAGAGTGCGGGGGGGGGGAGTGTGGGGGGCGAGTGCGGGGGAAGAGTGTGGCGGAAGAGTGTGGGGTGAAGAGTGCGGGGGAAGAGTGCGGGGGAAGAGTGCCGGGGGAGAGTGCGGGGGAAGAGTGCCGGGGAAGAGGACGGGGGGAGAGGGGAGAATGCGGGGTCAGAATGACGAGAGTGCGGGTGAGAATGACGAGAGTGCGGGGGGAGAGTGTGTGGGGGAGAGTGCGGGGGAAGAGTGCGGGGGAAGAGTGCCGGGGAAGAGGACGGGGGGAGAGGGGAGAGTGCGGGGTCAGAATGACGAGAGTGCGGGTGAGAATGACGAGAGTGCGGGGGAAGAGTGCGGGGGGAGAGTGCGGGGGGAGAGTGCGGGGGGAGAGTGCGGGGGAGAGTGCGGGGGAGAGTGCGGGGGAAGAGTGCGGGTGAAGAGTGCGGGGGCAGAGGGCGGGGGGAGAGTGCGGGGTGAGAGTGCAGGGGGAGAGAGTGTGGGGGAGAGTGCGGGGGAAGAGTGCGGGGGAAGAGTGCGGGGGTAGAGTGCGGGGGAAGAGTGCGGGGGCGAGTGCGGGGGGCGAGTGCGGGGGAAGAGTGCGGGGGGAGAGTGCGGGGGGAGAGTGCGGGGGGAGAGTGCGGGGGAGAGTGCGGGGGAGAGTGCGGGGGAGAGTGCGGGGGAAGAGTGCGGGTGAAGAGTGCGGGGGCAGAGGGCGGGGGGAGAGGGCGGGGGGAGAGTGCGGGGTGAGAGTGCGGGGGGAGAGTGCGGGGGGAGAGGGGAGAGTGCAGGGGGAGAATTACGAGAGTGCAGAGTGACAGAGCAGGGGGAGATTGCGGGTGTAGATTGCAGGGGGCAAGAGTGCGGGGGAGAGGGGAGAGTTTTGGGGTAGTGCGGGAGGGAGCGTGTGGGAGAGGGGAGAGTGCGGGGGGAGAGTGCAGGGGGAGTGTGCGGGGGGAGAGGTGAGAGTGCGGGGGGAATGATGAGAATGCGGAGGGAGAGTGCGGGGGGAGAGAGTGCGGGGGAGAGTGCGGGGGAAGAGTGTGCGGTAAGAGTACGGGGGAAGAGTGCGGGGGAGAGTGCGTGGGAAGAGTGCGGGGGAAGAGGGTGGGGGAAGAGTGCGGGGCGAGAGTGCGGGGCGAGAGTGCGGGGGGAGAGTGCGGGGGGAGAGTGCGGGGGAAGAGTGAGGGGGAAGAGTGCGGGGGGAGAGTGTGGGGGGAAAGTTTGGGGGAAGAGTGCGGGGGGATAGTGTGGGGGGAGAGGGGAGACTGCGGGGGCAGAATGACGAGAGTGTGGATGAGAATGACGAGAGTGCGGGGGAGAGTGTGGGGGAAGAGTGGGGGGAGGAGTGCGGGGGGCGAGTGCGGGTGGAGAGTGCGGGGGAGAGAGCGGGGGGAGAGGGGAGAGTGCGGGGGGCGAGTGCAGGGGGAGAATGATGAGAGTGCGGGGGCAGAGTGCGGGGGCAAAGTGCAGGGGTGAGAGTGCAGGGGGGAAGTGCGGGGGGAGAGAGGGCGGGGGAGAGTGCGGTGGGAGAGTGCGGTGGGAGAGTGCGGGGGAAGAGTGTGGGGGAAGAATGTGGGAGGAGAGTGCGGGGAAAGAGTGCGGGGGAGCAGTGCGGGGTGGGAAGCGTGCGGGGGAGAGGGGAGAGTGTGGGGGAGAGTGCGGGGGGCGAGTGCGGGGGAAGAGTGCGGCGGAAGAGTGCGGGGTGAAGAGTGCCGGGGAAAAGTGCGGGGCTGAGAGGGCGGGGGAAGAGTGCGGGGGAAGAGTGCGGGGGGAGAGTGCGGGGGGAGAGTGCGGGGGGAGAGTGCGGGGTGCGAGTGCGGGTTGCGAGTGCGGGGGAAGAGTGCGGGGGAAGAGTGCGGGTGTAGAGTGCGGGGGGAGAGGGGAGAGTGTGGGAGGTAGTGCAGGGGAGAGTGCAGGGTAGGGGAGAGTTCAGGGGAGAGTGCGGGGGAGAGGGGAGAGTGCGGGGGTGTAGTGCAGGGGGGAGAGTGCGGGGGCAGAGTGCAGGGGGAGTGTGCGGGGGGAGAGGGGAGAGTGCGGGGGGCAAGTGCGGGGAGAGAGTGATGAGAATGCGGGGGGAGAGTGCGGGGGCAGATTGCGGGGGGCGAGAGTGCGAGGGAGAGTGCGGGGGAAGAGTGTGGGGTAAGAGTGCGGGGGAAGAGTGCGGGGGAAGAGTGCGGGGGAGAGTGCGTGGGAAGAGTGCGGGGGAAGAGTGCGGTGGGCGAGTGTGGGGGAAGAGTGCGGGGCGAGAGTGCGGGGGGAGAGTGCGGGGGGAGAGTGCGGGGGGAGAGTGCGGGAGGAGAGTGCGGGGACAGAATGATGAGAGTGCAGGGGGAGAGTGCGGGGGTAGAGTGCGGGGGGAAGAGTGCGGGGGGAGAGTGGAGAGTGTGGGGGTAGTGCGGGGGGAGAGTGCGGGGGAGGGGAGAGTGTGGGGTAGTGTTCAGGGGAGAGTGTGGGGGAGAGGGATAAGTGCGGGGTGGAGTGCAGGGGGAGAGTGCAGGGGGAGAGTGCAGGGGGAGAGTGCGGGGGGGAGTGCGGGGGGGAGTGCGGGGGGGAGTGTGGGGGGCGAGTGCGGGTGGAGAGTGCGGGGGGATAGTGCGGGGGAGAGCGGAGAGTGTGGTTGGTGAGTGCGGGAGTAGAATGACGAGAGTGCGGGGGGAGAGTGCGGGGGGGAGAATGCGGGGGAAGAGTGCGGGGGAAGAGTGCGGGGGGAAGAGTGCGGGGGGAAGAGTGCGGGGGGAGAGTCCGGGGGGAAGAGTGCGGGGGGAAGAGTGCGGGGGAAGAGTGCGGGGGGAGAGTCCGGGGGAAGAGTGCGGGGGAAGAGTGCGGGGGAAGAGTGCGGGGGAAGAGTGTGGGGGGAGAGTGCGGGGGAAGAGTGCAGGGGAAGAGTGCGGGGGGAGAGTGCGGGGGGAGAGTGCGGGGGGAGAGTGTGGGTGAAGAGTGTGGGGGAAGAGTGTGGGGGAAGAGTGCGGGGGAAGAGTGCAGGGGGAGAGTGCAGGGGGAGAGTGTGGGGGAAGAGTGCGGGGGGAGAGGGGAGAGTGCGGGGGCAGAATGACGAGAGTGCGGGTGAGAATGACGAGAGTGCGGGGGGAGAGTGTGGGAGAGAGTGCAGGGGGAGAGTGCGGGGCTAGAGTGCGGGGGGAAGAGTGTGGGGGGAGAGGGGAGAGTGTGGGGGGTAGTGCGGGGGGAGAGTGCGGGGGAGGGGAGAGTTTGGGGGGAGAGTTCAGGGGAGAGTGCGGGGTGGAGGGGAGAGTGCGGGTGGGAGTGCAGGGGTGAGTGCAGGGGGGGAGTGCGGGGGGCGAGTGCAGGTGGAGTGGGCGGGGGAGAGTGCGGGGGGAGAAGGGGAGAGTGCGTGGGGTGAGTGCAGGGGTAGAATGATGAGAGAGCGGGGGAGAATGACGAGAGTGCGGGGGGAGAGTGTGGGAGAGAGTGCAGGGGGAGAGTGCGGGGCTAGAGTGCGGGGGGAAGAGTGCGGGGGGAGAGGGGAGAGTGTGGGGGGTAGTGCGGGGGGAGAGTGCGGGGGAGGGGAGAGTTTGGGGGGAGAGTTCAGGGGAGAGTGCGGGGTGGAGGGGAGAGTGCGGGTGGGAGTGCAGGGGTGAGTGCAGGGGGGGAGTGCGGGGGGCGAGTGCAGGTGGAGTGGGCGGGGGAGAGTGCGGGGGGAGAAGGGGAGAGTGCGTGGGGTGAGTGCAGGGGTAGAATGATGAGAGAGCGGGGGAGAATGACGAGAGTGCGGGGGGAGAGTGCAGGGGCAGAATGCGGGGGAGAGAGTGCCGGGGGGAAGTGCGGGGGGAGAGAGTGTGGGGGAAGAGTGCGGGGGAAGAGTGCGGGGGAAGAGTGCGGGGGAAGAGTGCGGGGGAAGATTGCGGGGGAAGAGTGCGGGGGGAGACTGCGGGGGGAGACTGCGGGGGGAGAGTGCGGGGGAAGAGTGCGGGGGGCAAGAGTGTGGGGGAGAGGGTAGAGTGTTGGGGTAGTGCGGGAGGGAGAGTGCGGGAGAGGGGAGAGTGCGGGGGAGAGTTCGGGGAGAGTGCGGGGGAGAGGGGAGTGTGCTGGGGGAATGCAGGGGGGAGAGTGCGGGGGGGGAGTGCGGGGGGCGAGTGCGGGTGGAGAGTGCGGGGGAGAGTGCGGGGGAGAGTGCGGGGGGAGAGGGGAGAGTGCGGGGGGCGAGTGCAGGGGGAGAATGATGAGAGTGCGGGGGTGAGAGTGCAGGGGGGAAGTGCGGGGGGAGAGAGGGCGGGGGAGAGTGCGGGGGGTGTGTGCGGGGTAAGAGTGCGGGGGTAGAGTGCGGAAGGAGAGTGCGGGGAAAGAGTGCGGGGGAGCAGTGCGGGGGGGAGAGTGTGGGGGAATAGAGCGGGGGGCAGAGTGTGCGGGAAGAGTGCGGGGGCGAGTGCGGGGGGAGAGTGCGGGGGGAGAGTGCGGGGGGAGAGTGCGGGGGAAGAGTGCGGGGAAGAGTGCGGGGGAAGAGTGCGGAGGGAGAGTGCGGGGGGGAAGAGTGCGAGTGGAGAGAGGAGAGTGTGGGGTGAGAGTGCGGGGGAGGGGAGAGTGCGGGGGGAGAGTTCAGGGGAGAGTGCGGGGGAGAGGGGAGAGTGCGGGGGGGATTGCAGGGGGGAGAGTGCGGGGTGGGAGTGCGGGGGGCGAGTGCGGGGGGGAGAGGGGAGAGTGCGGGGGGTGACTGCGGGGGGAGAATGATGAGAGAGCGGGGGTGAGTGCGGGGGGCGAGTGCGGGGATAAAGTGCGGGGGGAGAGGGGAGAGTGTGGTGGGGAGAGGGGAGAGTGCAGGGGGGAGTGCGGGGGGAGGGTGCGGGGGGAGAGTGCGGGGGGAGAGGGGAGAGTGCGGGGGGTGACTGCGGGGGGAGAATGATGAGAGAGCGGGGGTGAGTGCGGGGGGCGAGTGCGGGGATAAAGTGCGGGGGGAGAGGGGAGAGTGTGGTGGGGAGAGGGGAGAGTGCAGGGGGGAGTGCGGGGGGAGGGTGCGGGGGGAGAGTGTGGGGGGAGAGTGCAGGGGGAGAGGGAAGAGTGCGGGGGCAGAATGATGAGAGTGCGGGGGGAGAGTGTGGGGACAGAGTGATGAGTGTGCACGGGAGAATGACGAGAGTGCAGGGGGAGAGTGCAAGGGGAGAGTGCGGGGGTAGAGTGCGGGGGGGAAGAGTGCGGGGAGAGTGTGGGGGGTTGTGTGGGGGCGAGAATGCGGGGGAGGGGAGCATGCACAGGGAGAGTTCAGGGCAGAGTGCGGGGGAGAGGGGAGAGTGCGGGGGGGCCTGCAGGGGGGAGAGTGCGGGGGGCGAGTGCGGGGGGAGAATGATGAGAGTGCGGGGGAGAGTGCGCGGGCAGATTGCGGGGGAGAGAGTGCAGGGGGGAAGTGCGGGGGGAGAGAGTGCGGGGGAGAGTGCGGGGGAAGAGTGCGGGGGGAGAGTGTGGGGGAAAGTGCGGGGGAAGAGTGCGGGGGGAGAGTGCGGGGGAGAGTGTGGGGGGAGAGTGCGGGGGGTGAGTGCGGGGGTAGAGTGCGGGGGGGAAGAGTGCTGGGGAGAGGGGAGCGTGTGGGGGGGAGTGCAGGGGGGAGATTACGGGGGCGTGTGCAGGTGGAGTGTGCGGGGGGAGAGTGCGGGGGGAGAGGGGAGATTGCGGGGGGTGAGTGCGGGGGGGAGAATGATGAGAGTGCGGGGGGAGAGTGCGGAGGAAGAGTGCGGCGGAAGAGTGCGGGGGGAAGAATGCGGGGGGATGAGTGCGGGGGAGAGTGCGGGGGAAGAGTGCGGGTGAAGACTGCGTGGGGAGAGTGCGGGGGGTGAGTGCGGGGGGAGAGTGTGGGGATAGAGTGCGGGGGGAAAGGGGAGAGTGCGGTGGGGAGAGTGCAGGGGGGAGTGCGAGGGGAGCGTGCGGGGGGAGATTGCGGGTGTAGAGTGCGGGGGGAGAGGGGAGAGTGTGGGAGGTAGTGCAGGGGAGAGTGCAGGGTAGGGGAGAGTGCGGGGGGAGAGTTCAGGGGAGAGTGCGGGGGAGAGGGTAGTGTGCGGGGGGGTAGTGCAGGGGGGAGAGTGCGGGGGGAGAGTGCAGGGGGAGTGTGCGGGGGGAGAGGGGAGAGTGCGGGGGGCAAGTGCGGGGGGAGGGTGATGAGAATGTGGGGGGAGAGTGCAGGGGCAGATTGCGGGGGGAGAGTGTGGGGGGAGAGTGCTGGGGTATAGTGCGGGGGGGAAGAGTGCGGGTGGAGAGAGGAGAGTGTGGGGTGAGGTGCGGGGGAGGGGAGAGTGCGGGGGGAGAGTTCAGGGGAGAGTGCGGGGGAGAGGGGAGAGTGCGGGGGGGAGTGCGGGGGGCGAGTGCGGGTGGAGAGTGCGGGGGGAGTGTGCGGGGGGAGAGGGGAGAGTGCGGAGGGTGACTGCGGGGGGAGATTGATGAGAGAGCGGGGGGAGAGTGCGGGGGGCGAGTGCGGGGATAGAGTGCGGGGATAGAGTGCGGGGGGAGGGGGAGAGTGCGGTGGGGAGAGGGGAGAGTGCAGGGGGGAGTGCGGGGGGAGGGTGCGGGGGGAGAGTGCGGGGGGAGAGTGCGGGGGGAGAGTGTGGGGGGAGAGGGAAGAGTGCGGGGGCAGAATGATGAGAGTGCAGGGGGAGAGTGTGGAAGAGAGTGCGGGGGGAGAGTGTGGGGACAGAGTGACGAGAGTGCACGGGGAGAATGACGAGAGTGCAGGGGGAGAGTGCAGTGGGAGAGTGCGGGGGTAGAGTGCGGGGCGGGGGTAGAGTGCGGGTGCAGAGTGCGGGGGGGAAGAGTGCGGGGAGAGTGTGGGGGGTTGTGCGGGGGCGAGAGTGCGGGGGAGGGGTGAGTGCGCAGGGAGAGTTCAGGGCAGAGTGCGGGGGAGAGTGGAGAGTGCGGGGGGGCCTGCAGGGGGGAGAGTGCGGGGGCGAGTGCGGGGGGAGAATGATGAGAGTGCGGGGGAGAGTGCGCGGGCAGAGTGCGGGAGAGAGAGTGCAGGGGGGAAGTGCGGGGGGAGAGAGTGCGGGGGAGAGTGTGGGGGAAGAGTGCGGGGGAGAGTGTGGGGGGAGAGTGCGGGGACAGAATGATGAGAGTGCAGGGCGAGAATGACGAGAGTGCAGAGGGAGAGTGCAGGGGGTGAGTGCGAGGGTAGAGTGCGGGGGGGAAGAGTGCTGGGGAGAGGGGAGAGTGTGGGGGGGAGTGCAGGGGGGAGATTGCGGGGGGAGTGCAGGTGGAGTGTGCGGGGGGAGAGTGCGGGGGGAGAGGGGAGAGTGCGGGGGGTGAGTGCGGGGGGAGAATGATGAGAGTGCGGGTGGAGAGTGCGGTGGAAGAGTGCGGCGGAAGAGTGCGGGGGGAAGAGTGCGGGGGGAAGAGTGCGGGGGGATGAGTGCAGCGGGAGAGTGCGGGGGGGAGAGTGCGGGGGAAGAGTGCGTGGGGAGAGTGCGGGGGGAGAGTGCGTGGGGAGAGTGCGGGGGGAAGAGTGCGGGGATTGAGTGCGGGGGGAAAGGGGAGAGTGCGGTGGGGAGAGGGGAGAGTGCAGGGGGGAGTGCGAGGGGAGAGTGCGGGGGGAGATTGCGGGGGGAGAGTGCGGGGACAGAATGATGAGAGTGCAGGGGGAGAATGACGAGAGTGCAGGGGGAGAGTGCAGGGGGTGACTGCGGGGGTAGAGTGCAGGGGGGAAGAGTGCGGGGGAGAGGGGAGAGTGTGGGGGGGCGTGCAGGGGGGAGAGTGCGGGGGGAGAGAGCGGGGGGCGAGTGCAGGGGAAAATTGCGGGGGAAGAGTGCCGGGGGAGAGTGCGGGGGAAGACTGCCGGGGAAGAGTGCGGGGGGGAGAGTGCGGGGGAAGAGTGCGGGGGAAGAGTGCGGGGGAAGAGTGCGGGGGAAGAGTGCGGGGGGATAGTGCGGGGGGATAGTGCGGGGGGAGAGTGCGGGGGGAGAGTGCGGGGGAATAGTGCGGGGAGAGTGCGGGGGTAGTGTGCGGGGGGAGAGTGCGGGGGAAGAGTGCAGGGGGAGAGTGCGGGGGGAGAGTGCGGGGGGAAGAGTGTGGGGGGAGAGGGGAGAGTGCGGGGGCAGAATGACGAGAGTGCGGGTGAGAATGACGAGAGTGCGGGGGGAGAGCGTTGGAGAGAGTGCAGGGGGAGAGTGCGGGGCTAGAGTGCGGGGGGAAGAGTGCGGGGGGAGAGGGGAGAGTGTGGGGGGAAGTGCGGGGGGAGAGTGCGGGGGAGGGGAGAGTTTGGGGGGAGAGTTCAGGGGAGAGTGCGGGGTGGAGGGGAGAGTGCGGGGGGAGTGCAGGGGGAGAGTGCAGCGGGGGAGTGCGGGGGGCGAGTGCAGGTGGAGAGTGCGGGGCTAGAGTGCGGGGGGAAGAGTGCGGGGGGAGAGGGGAGAGTGTGGGGGGAAGTGCGGGGGTAGAGTGCGGGGGAGGGGAGAGTGCGGTGGGAGTGCAGGGGGAGAGTGCGGGGGCGGAGTGCGGGGGGCGAGTGCGGGTGGAGAGTGCGGGGGAGAGTGCGGGGGGAGAGGGGAGAGTGCGGGGGTCGAGTGCAGGGGGAGAATGATGAGAGTGAGGGGGCAGAGTGCGGGGGTGAGAGTGCAGGGGGGAAGTGCGGGGGTAGAGAGGGTGGGGGAGAGTGCGGGGGGAGTGTGCGGGGGAAGAGTGCAGGGGTAGAGTGCGGAAGGAGAGTGCGGGCAAAGAGTGCGGGGGAGCAGTGCCGGGGGAGAGTGTGGGGGAATAGTGCGGTGGAAGAGTGCGGGGGGAGAGTGTGGGGGGAGAGTGTGGGGGAAGAGTGCTGGGGTAGAGTGCGGGGGGGAAGAGTGCGGGTGGAGAGAGGAGAGTGTGGGGTGAGGTGCGGGGGAGGGGAGAGTGCGGGGGGAGAGTTCAGGGGAGAGTGCGGGGGAGAGGGGAGAGTGCGGGGGGGAGTGCGGGGGGCGAGTGCGGGGGAGAGGGGAGAGTGCGGAGGGTGACTGCGGGGGGAGATTGATGAGAGAGCGGGGGGAGAGTGCGGGGGGCGAGTGCGGGGATAGAGTGCGGGGATAGAGTGCGGGGGAAGAGGGGAGAGTGCGGTGGGGAGAGGGGAGAGTGCAGGGGGGAGTGCGGGGGGAGGGTGCGGGGGGAGAGTGCGGGGGGAGAGTGTGGGGGGAGAGGGAAGAGTGCGGGGGCAGAATGATGAGAGTGCAGGGGGAGAGTGTGGAAGAGAGTGCGGGGGGAGAGTGTGGGGACAGAGTGACGAGAGTGCACGGGGAGAATGACGAGAGTGCAGGGCGAGAATGACGAGAGTGCAGAGGGAGAGTGCAGGGGGTGAGTGCGAGGGTAGAGTGCGGGGGGAGTGCAGGTGGAGTGTGCGGGGGGAGAGTGCGGGGGGAGAGGGGAGAGTGCGGGGGGTGAGTGCGGGGGGAGAATGATGAGAGTGCGGGTGGAGAGTGCGGTGGAAGAGTGCGGCGGAAGAGTGCGGGGGGAAGAGTGCGGGGGGAAGAGTGCGGGGGGATGAGTGCAGCGGGAGAGTGCGGGGGGAGAGTGCGGGGGAAGAGTGCGTGGGGAGAGTGCGGGGGGAGAGTGCGGGGGGAGAGTGCGTGGGGAGAGTGCGGGGGGAAGAGTGCGGGGATAGAGTGCGGGGGGAAAGGGGAGAGTGCGGTGGGGAGAGTGCAGGGGGGAGTGCGAGGGGAGAGTGCGGGGGGAGATTGCGGGGGGAGAGTGCGGGGCAGAATGATGAGAGTGCAGGGGGAGAATGACGAGAGTGCAGGGGGAGAGTGCAGGGGGTGACTGCGGGGGTAGAGTGCAGGGGGGAAGAGTGCGGGGGAGAGGGGAGAGTGTGGGGGGGCGTGCAGGGGGGAGAGTGCGGGGGGAGAGAGCGGGGGGCGAGTGCGGGGGAAGAGTGTGGCGGAAGAGTGCGGGGTGAAGAGTGCAGGGGAAAATTGCGGGGGAAGAGTGCCGGGGGAGAGGGCGGGGGAAGACTGCCGGGGAAGAGTGCGGGGGGGAGAGTGTGGGGGAAGAGTGCGGGGGAAGAGTGCGGGGGAAGAGTGCGGGGGAAGAGTGCGGGGGAAGAGTGCGGGGGGATAGTGCGGGGGGATAGCGCGGGGGGAGAGTGCGGGGGGAGAGTGCGGGGGGAGAGTGCGGGGGGAGAGTGCGGGGAAGAGTGCGGGGTAAGAGTGCGGGGGTAGAGTGCGGGGGGAGAGGGGAGAGTGTGGGAGGTAGTGCAGGGGAGAGTGCGGGGTAGGGGAGAGTGCGGGGGGAGAGTTCAGGGGAGAGTGCGGGGGAGAGGGGATAGTGCGGTGGGGAGAGGGGAGAGTGCAGGGGGGAGTGCGGGGGGAGAGTGTGGGGGGAGAGTGCAGTGGGAGAGGGTAGAGTGCGGGGGCAGAATGATGAGAGTGCGGGGGAGAGTGCGGGGGCAGAGTGCGGGGGGGAGAGTGTGGGGGAAGTGTGTGGGGGAAGAGTGCGGGGGGAGAGTGCGGGGGGAGAGTGTGGGGGAAGAGTGCGGGGGGAGAGTGCGGGGGGAGAGAGTGGGCGAAGAGTGCGGGGGGATAGTGCGGGGGGAGAGGGGAGAACGGGGGCAAAATGACGAGAGTGCGGATGAGAATGACGAGAGTGCGGGGGGAGAGTGTGGGAGAGAGTGCGGGGGGAGAGTGCGGGGACAGAATGACGAGAGTGCAGGGGGAGAGTGTGGGGGTAGAGTGCGGGGGGAAGAGTGCGGCGGGAGAGGGGAGAGTGTGGGGGTAGTGCGGGGGGAGAGTGCGGGGGAGGGGAGAGTGTCGGGGAGAGTTCAGGGGAGACTGCGGGGGAGAGGGGAAAGTGCGGGGTGGAGTGCAGGGGGAGAGTGCAGGGGGGGAGTGTGGGGGGCGACTGCGGTTGGAGAGTGCGGGGGGATAGTGCGGGGGGAGAGCGGAGAGTGCGGGGGGTGAGTGCGGGGGTAGAATGATGAGAGTGCGGGGGGAGAGTGTGGGGGGAGAATGATGAGAGTGTGGGGGAAGAGTGCGGCGGAAGAGTGCGGGGGTAAGAGTGCGGTGGAACTGTGTGGGGGAAGAGTGCGGGGGGAGAGTGTGGGGGAAGAGTGCAGTGGAAGAGTGCGGGGGGAGAGTGTGGGGGAAGAGTGCGGGCGGAGAGTGCGGGGGAGAGTGCGGGGGGAGAGAGTGCGGGGGAGAGTGCGGGGGAAGAGTGTGGGGGAAGAGTGTGGGGTGAGAGTGCCGGGGGAGAGCGCGTGGGAAGAGTGCGGGGGATGAGTGCGGGGGGAGAGTGAGGGGGAAGAGTTTGGTGCGAGAGTGCGGGGGGAGAGTGCGGGGGGAGAGTGCGGGGGAAGAGTGCGGGGCGAGAGTGCGGGGGAAGAGTGCGGGGGGTGAGTGCGGGGGGAGAGTGCGGGGGGAGAGTGTGGGGGAAGAATGCGGGGAGAGAGTGCGGGGGGAGAGTGCGGAGGAAGAGTGCGGAGGGATAGTGCGGGGGGTGAGGGGAGAGTGCGGGGGCAGAATGACGAGAGTGCGGATGAGAATCACGAGAGTGCGGGGGAAGAGTGTGGGAGAGAGTGCAGGGGGAGAGTGCGGGGACAGAATGACGAGAGTGCAGGGGGAGAGGGCGGGGGTAGAGTGCGGGGGGAAGAGTGCGGGGGTAGAGGGGAGAGTGTGGGGGTAGTGTGGGGGAGAGTGCAGGGGAGGGGAGAGTGTGGGGGAGAGTTCAGGGGAGAGTGCGGGGGAGAGGGGAAAGTGCGGGGTGGAGTGCAGGGGGGGAGTGCAGGGGGCGAGTACAGGTGGAGAGTGCGGGAGGATATTGCGGGGGGAGAGCGAAGAGTGCGGGGGGTGAGTGCAGGTGGAGATTGCGGGGGGATAGTGCGGGGGGAGAGCGGAGAGTGCGGGGGATGAGTGCGGGGGTAGAATGATGAGAGTGCGGAGGGAGAGTGCGGGGGGAGAGTGCGGGGGAAGAGTGCGGGGGAAGAGTGCGGGGGAAGAGTGCAGGAGGAAGAGTGCGGGGGAAGAGAGTGCGGGGGAAGAGTGCGGGGGAAAAGTGCGGGGGGAGAGTGCAGGGGAAGAGTGCGGGGGGAGAATGCGGGGGGAGAGTGCGGGGGAGAGTGCGGGGTGAGAGTGCAGTGGAAGAGTGCAGGGGTAGAGTGCAGGGGTAGAGTGCGGGGGGAAGAGTGCGGGGGGAGAGGGGAGAGTGTGGGAGGTAGTGCGGGGGAAGAGTGCGGGGTAGGGGAGAGTGCGGGGGGAGAGCTCAGGGGAGAGTGCGGGGGAGAGGGGAGAGTGCGGTGGGGCGTGCAGGGGGGAAAGTGCGGGGTGGGAGTGCAGGGGGCGAGTGCGCGGGGTGAGAGGGGAGAGTGCGGGGGGCGAGTGCCGGGGGAGAGTGATGAGAGTGCAGGGGGAGAGTGTGGGGGCAGAGTGCGAGGGGAGAGAGTGCGGGGGAGAGTGCGGGAGAAGAGTGCGGGGGAAGAGTGCGGGGGGAGAGTGCGGGGGGAGAGTGCAGGGGGAGAGTGCGGGGGAAGAGTGTGGGGGAAGTGTGCGGGGGGAGAGTGCAGGGGAGAGTGCGGGGGAAGAGTGCAGGGGAAGTGTGCGGGGGGAGAGTGTGGGAGAGAGTGTGGGGGGAGAGTGCGGGGACAGAATGACGAGAGTGCAGGGGGAGAGTGCGGGGGTAGTGTGTGGGCGGATGTTTGCGGGGGGAGAGGGGAGAGTGCGGGGCTAGTGCGGGGGGAGAGTGCAGGGGAGGGGAGAGTGTGGGGGAGAGTTCAGGGGAGAGTGTGGGGGAGAGGGGAAAGTGCGGGGTGGGGTGCAGGGGGAGAGTGCAGGGGGGGGAGTGCGGGGGGCGAGTGCGGATGGAGAGTGCGGGGGGATAGTGCGGGGGGATAGTGCGGGGGTAGAGCGGAGAGTGCGGGGGGTGAGTGCTGGGGTAGAATGATCAGAGTGCGGGGGGAGAGTGCGGGTGAAGAGTGCGGGGGAAGAGTGCGGGGGGAAGAGTGCGGGGGAAGCGTGAGGGGTAGAGTGCGGGGGGAGAGTGCGGGGGGAGAGTGCGGGGGAAGAGTGCGGGGGAAGAGTGTTGGAGGTAGTGCAGGGGAGAGTGCGGGGTAAGGAAGAGTGTGGGGGGAGACTTCAGGGGAGAGTGCAGGGGAGAGGGGAGAGTGCGGGGGGGGAGTGCAGGCTGGAGAGTGCAGGGGGAAGAGTGTGGGGGAAGAGTGCGGGGGAAGAGTGCGGGGGAAGAGTGCGGGGGAAGAGTGCGGGGGGAGAGTGCGTGGGAAGAGTGCGTGGGAAGAGTGCGTGGGAAGAGTGCGGGGGAAGAGTGCGGGGGAAGAGTGCGGGGGGAGAGTGAGGGGGAAGAGTGCGGGGTGAGAGTGCGGGTGGAGAGTGTGGGGGAAGAGTGCGGGGGAAGAGTGCGGGGGGAGAGTGTAGGGGAAGAGTGCGGGGGGAGAGTGCGGGGGGAGAGTGCGGGGGGAGAGTGTGGGGGAAGAGTGCGGGGGGAGAGTGTGGGCGAAGAGTGCGGGGGGATAGTGCGGGGGGAGAGGGGAGAACGGGGGCAGAATGACGAGCGTGCGGATGAGAATGACGAGAGTGCGGGGGGAGAGTGTGGGAGAGAGTGCGGGGGGGAGAGTGCGGGGACAGAATGACGAGAGTGCAGGGGGAGAGTGCGGGGGGAAGTGTGCGGCGGGAGAGGGGAGAGTGTGGGGGTAGTGCAGGGGGAGAGTGCGAGGGAGGGGAGAGTGTCGGGGAGAGTTCAGGGGAGACTGTGGGGGAGAGGGGAAAGTGCGGGGTGGAGTGCAGGGGAGAGTGCAGGGGGGGAGTGCGGGGGGCGACTGCGGGTGGAGAGTGCGGGGGGATAGTGCGGGGGGGAGAGCGGAGAGTGCGGGGGGTGAGTGTGGGGGGAGAAAGATGAGAGTGCGGGGGGAGAGTGCGGGGGAAGAGTGCGGCGGAAGAGTGCGGGGGGAAGAGTGCGGGGGAACAGTGCGGGGGGAGAGTGCGGGGGAAGAGTGCGGGGGAAGAGTGCGGGGGGAGAGTGCGGGGAAGAGTGCGGGGGAAGAGTGCGGGGGTAGAGTGCGAGGGGAGAGTGTGGGTGGTAGTGCAGGGGAGAGTGCGGGGTAGGGGAGAGTGCGGGGTGAGAGTTCAGGGGAGAGTGCGGGGGAGAGGGGAGAGTGCGGGGGGAGTGCAGGGGGGAAAGTGTCGGGGGCAAGTGCGGGGGGAGAGTGTGGGGGGAGAATGATGAGAGTGCGGGGGAAGAGTGCGGGGGAAGAGTGCGGGGGGATAGTGCGGGGGGTGAGGGGAGAGTGCGGGGGCAGAATGATGAGAGTGCGGATGAGAATGACGAGAGTGCGGGGGAGAGGGGAAAGTGCGGGGTGGAGTGCAGGGGGAGAGTGCAGGGGGGGAGTGCGGGGGGGCGAGTGCAGGTGGAGAGTGCGGGGGGATATTGCGGGGGGAGAGCGGAGAGTGCGGGGGGTGAGTGCGGGGGTAGAATGATGAGAGTGCGGGGGGAGAGTGCGGGGGGGAGAGTGCGGGGGAAGAGTGCGGGGGACGAGTGCGGGGGGAAGAGTGCGGGGGAAGAGTGCGGGGGGAGAGTGCGGGGGGAGAGTGCGGGGGAGAGTGCGGGGGGAGAGTGCGGGGGGAGAGTGCGGGGGAAGATTGTGGGGGTAGAGTGCGGAGGGAAGAGTGCGGGGGAGAGGGGAGAGTGTGGGAGGTAGTGCGGGGGATGAGTGCGGGGTAGGGGAGATTGCGGGGGGTGACTGCGGGGGGAGAGGGGAGAGTGCGGGGGGTGACTGCGGGGGGAAAGTGATGAGAGTGCGGGGGGAGAGTGCGGTGGCAGAGTGCGGGGGAAGAGTGCGGGGGAAGAGTGCGGGGGAAGTGTGCGGGGGAGTTTGCGGGGGAAGAGTGCCGGGGAAGAGTGCGGGGGGAGAGTGCGGGGGAAGAGTGCGGGGGAAGAGTGCGGGGGAAGAGTGCGGGTGGAGAGTGCGGGGGACGAGTGCGGGGGGAGAGTGCGGGGGGAGAGTGCGGGGTGAGAGTGCGGGGGAAGAGTGCGGGGGTAGATTGCGGGGGGAAGAGTGTGGGGGGAGAGGGTAGAGTGTGGGAGGTAGTGCGGGGGAAGAGTGCGGGTAGGGGAGAGTGCGGGGGGAGAGTTCAGGGGAGAGTGCGGGGGAGAGGGGAGAGTGTGTGGGGGCGTGCAGGGGGGAGAGTGCGGGGTGGGAGTGCAGGGGGCGAGTGTGGGTGGAGAGTGCGGGGGGAGTGTGCGGGGGAGAGGGGAGAGTGCGGGGGGTGAGTGCGGGGGGAGAGTGATGAGAGTGTGGGGGGAGAGTGCAGGGGCAGAGTGCGTGGGGAGTGAGTGCGGGGGAGAGTGCGGGGGAAGAGTGCGGGGGGAGAGTGCGGGGGAAGAGTGTGGGGGAAGAGTGCTTGGGGAGAGTGCGGGGGAGAGTGTGTGGGAAGAGTGCAGGGGAGAGTGCGGGGGAGAGTGCGGGGGGAGAGTGCGGGGGGAGAGTGCAGGGGGAGAGTGCGGGGGGAGAGTGCGGGGGGAGAGTGCGGGGGGAGAGGGGAGAGTGCGGGGGGTGAGTGCGGGGGGAGAGTGATGACAGTGTGGGGGGAGAGTGCAGGGGCAGAGTGCGTGGGGAGTGAGTGCGGGGGAGAGTGCGGGGGGAGAGTGCGGGGGGAGAGTGCGGGGGGAGAGTGCGGGGGGAGAGTGCGGGGGGAGAGGGGAGCATGTGGGGGTTAGTGTGGGGGGAGAGTGCGGGGGAAGAGTGCGGGGGAGAGTGCGGGGGGAGAGTGCGGGGAAAGAGTGCGGGAAGAGAGTGCGTGGGCAGAGTGCGGGGGGAGAGTGCGGGGGAAGAGTGCAAGGTAGAGTGCGGGGGGGAAGGGTGCGAGGGGAGAGGGGAGAGTGTGGGAGGTAGTGCGGGGGGAGAGTGCGGGGTAGGGGAGAATGTGGGGGGAGAGTTCAGGGGAGAGTGCGGGGGAGAGGGGAGAGTGCGGGGTGGAGTGCAGGGGGGAGAGTGCGGGGTGGGAGTGCAGGGGGCAAGTGCGGGTGGAGAGTGCGGGGGGAGTGTGTGGGGGGAGAGCGGAGAGTGCAGGGGGCAAGTGTGGGGGGAGAGTGATTGTATTGATTTCTTTGTGGGCTCAATGACGAGACATTTATGAAAGAGAATGTCTTTTAATCTAAAGTCTGTTCAACTCTTTATACAGCTTTACAGGAGACACGATTCTAGTGATCCATCTGGAACGAAACTGAAACCAAACCGACTGCCTTGCTTCTCTCGGTCACATGCCCTCTGCTGGTCAGGCACAAGCAATCAATACATGCAAACATGCTGTTAAGGCATCATAATCGAACAGGCAAATACCATCTCTATTTGCTGATATCATTACATCTCCTTTTCTTAAAACAAAAGTATTTTACTTTTAACTAACAACATGTTTTCTTTGTATTAATCTGCATTTTAACTGTAACACTTAATGAACTTACATTATCATTATCATGATCAAGGTTTTTTAACCTTGCTTTGTGTGTTCACATGAAATATGTCAATACACTAGAACTTGAAGAAAGAATAAGATAACATTACTTCCTTCTATAACAATAGTCCTTAAATTTGCTCAATGAGTCTCTCAGGAGGCTTCACGTGTCTTGAGGATTTTCTGATTGATTGTCCTTGAATCTGAGTTGTTGCCTCAGATGATGTTTTCTCAGCTGTGTGATCAGGTTGTTCAACAGTATCAGTCTCTTGACCTGCTGTGGCTGGTCCCATGAGAAGATCTCGACGATTTCTTCTCAGAACAGCACCCTCATCTGTCTGAATGGTGTATGATCTTGGTTGAACTTCACTCAGGACAGTTCCCTTCTGAGTCCATGTGTTTGTTTTGTCTTTCAACCTTACTTGGTCACCAGTGTGGAGTTCAGGTAGGTTTTGTGTTCCTCTGTCATAGTAGTACTTTTGCTTTTCTTTCTGTTGTTCTTTGAACTTCCTCACTTTCTCCCCCTCTTTTGTTTTCAGGAGGTTCTCTGGGATGGGTAGGTTTGACCTTAGCCGACGTCCCATCAGGTGTTGGGCTGGTGACATACCACACTCGAGCGGCGTTGTGCGGTATACAAGCATGCTCTGGTAGAAGTCAGTTCCACTGTCTTTTGCCTTGTACTTCAGTCTTTTCACTGTGTTTGCGGGCTCTCCTGGGTCAACAGCTCTGGACAACGTGTCTGCTGTATACATCAGCTTACCCGGTGTGTACGCAACATTCAGTTCATCATAGACTGTCTCTCCTTCGCTTTCCACAACGAGGACTCTCTTTACCAGGTTCAGTCTCTCACAGGCTTTTAAACCTAGTATGGCTTGCACATCCTTTGGCACCACGATTAATGCTAGCGTGTGCTCTCTGTCCTTGTGTGTTACTTTGACAATGCATCTTCCTTCCACTGGTATATCAGTACCTGAGTATAGATACATAGATACATAGAAGATAGGAGCAGGAGTAGGCCATTCGGCCCTTCGTGCCTGCTCCGCCATTTAATGAGATCATGGCTGATCCTTTGATTCAGTATCCCGTCCCCGCCTTCTCTCCGTAACCCTTAACCCCTTTTGCCCGTAGAAATATATCTAATTCCCTCTTAAATATATTTAATGAGCTGGCGTACACTGCCCTCTGTGGCAATGAGTTCCACAGGTTCACCACTCTCTGAGTGAAGAAATTCCCCCTCATCTCTGTCCTAAATGGTTTAGCCCTTATCCTTAAATTATGTCCTCTAGTTCTGTTCTCACCCGCCAAGGGAAACATTCCTTCTGCATCCAGTCTGTCTAGACCTGTCAGAATTTTATACACTTCTATGAGGTCCCCTCTCAATCTTCTAAACTCCAGTGTGTACATCCCTAAACTACATAGTCTCTCCTCATAGGTCATTCCCGCCATTCCTGGTATCAGCCTGGTGAATCGCCGCTGCACCCCCTCCATGGCAAGAACATCCTTCCTCAGATGAGGCGACCAAAACTGTACACAGTACTCGAGGTGTGGTCTCACCAGTGCCCTGTACAGCTGCAGCAAGGTATCCCTGTTCCTGTATTCTAACCCTTTTGCTATGAAGGCCAGCATACCGTTTGCCTTCTTGACCGCCTGTTGCACCTGCATGCTCGCCTTCAGTGACTGGTGTACAAGAACACCCAGGTCTCTCTGTACTTCCCCCTCTCCCAATCTATTGCCATTTAAATAATAATTTGCCCTCCCGTTCCTGCACCCAAGGTGGATAACTTCGCACTTGTCCACATTATAGTGCATCTGCCATTTATCCGCCCAATCGCCCAGTCTGTCCAAATCGCTCTGGAGCTTCCTGGTCTCTTCCTCTGAGCCCACCCCACCTCCTAGTTTAGTGTCGTCTGCAAATTTGGAAATGCTGCATCCGACTCCCTGATCCAGGTCATTAATGTAAATTGTGAACAGCTGGGGGCCCAGGACAGATCCCTGTGGTACCCCACTTGTTACTGCCTGCCATTCAGAAAATGAGCCGTTTATTCCAACTCTCTGTTTTCTATCTGACAGCCAGTTCCCTATCCACGCCAAAACTTTCCCCTTTATCCCATGAGCCTCAATTTTCCATGCTAATCTTTTATGTGGGACCTTATCGAAGGCCTTTTGGAAGTCCAGGTACACCACATCTACTGGCTCTCCCCCATCTATTCTACCAGTTACTCCCTCAAAAAATTCCAATAGATTAGTCAAGCACGATTTACCCTTTGTAAATCCATGTTGACTCTGTCCTATCCTGTCCCCATTTGCTAAGTGCTCCGCTATTTCATCCTTAATGATGGACTCCAGCATTTTGCCCACAACTGATGTAAGGCTTACAGGTCTGTAATTACCTGCTTTTTCCCTACCCCCCTTTTTGAATAGTGGGGTAACGTTAGCTACCCTCCAATCCATCGGCACTGTTCCCGAGTCTAATGAATTCTGAAAAATCATCCTTAGTGCATCCGCTATCTCTAGGGCCACCTCCTTCAGTACCCTAGGATGCATGTTATCAGGCCCTGGGGATTTGTCCACCTTCAATCCCTTTAGCTTCCTTAACACCATATCCTTAGAGATATTGATTTGCGTCAGTTCCTCCTTTGCCAATGTCCCTATTTTTCCCGATATCCCAGGGAGGTTTTTTGTGTCTTCCTTCGTAAAGACTGACCCAAAGTATGCATTTAGTTGATCTGCCATTTCCTTATTTCCCATTATATATTCCCCCGTATCTGACTGCAATGGACCAACTTTGGTTTTCACCAGTCTTTTCCTTTTGATATATTTATAAAAGCTTTTGGAGTTAGTTTTTATATTTTCCGCCAGCTTGTTTTCGTAAGCTATTTTGCCCCTCTTGATCATGCCCTTTGCCCTCCTTTGCTCTATCTTAAACTGTTCCCAATCTTCCGCTCTGGCGCTTTTTTTGGCTATTTTATACGCCCTATCTTTGGATTTTATGCTGTCTCTAATTTCCCCTGTTATCCACGGTTGAGTCACCTTTTTAGATTTCCTTTTATGCCAGATTGGTATAAACAATTTTTGCAATTTTGTCATTCTATCTTTAAATGTTTGCCATTGTTTATCTACCTCCAGTCCTCTCAGGAACGTTGTCCAATCAGACCTACTCAGTTCCCGTCTCATGGCATCATAATTCCCCTTGTTTAAATTCAGGACCTTAGTATCCTGTCACTTTCACATTGATTCCATGTATCTTTGGTCTGGGTCTAATTTTCTTAAAATCAGTCTCTGATAGCACATTAACTTGTGCTCCAGTATCCAATTTAAATGGAATGTGTATGTCATTCACTTTTAGTGTCAACATCCAGTCTCTATCTTCTTTTTTGTTTTCAGACACAACATCTACATAGAACTCCTCTATCTCGCTTTCATCTACTGTATGGACCTTGCTTTGTTGCGCTTGGTTCTTACAGCAACGGACATAATGGTTGTTTTTGTTGCAACTATTGCATTTTTTACCATATGCTGGACACTTTTTTGGTGTATGCTGTGTACCGCATCGACTACATGACTTTCGATTGTCCCTTTCATTTTCGTTCGCTGGCCACGCCTCTTTTTTCACATTGGCGCTCTTTTTGTTAAACGGTTTGTATCCGTTCTTTCTCACTGCATCCACATTGCAGCTATTGTCACTGAACAGCTCCTTTGCCTGCGACTTCACAGTTTCTGTAGCCCTACACAGTGCTATGGCTTTTCCCAGGTCTAGATCTTGCTCTCTTAGCAGTCTTTCCCTTAGACCATTATCTGGAATACCACACACCAGTCTGTCTTTTATCAGCGAGTCTGTCAGTCCCCCAAATTCATATGTTTTGCTTCGGTTTCTCAGTTCAGTCACATACTGATCAGTAGTCTCTCCCGTTTTCTGTACACATGTGAAAAATCTGTGCCTCTCAAACGTCACGTTACGTTTAGGTATGCAGTAGGCCTCAAACTGTTCCATTATTTTATCTAGCTTCATTTTGTCTCCATCAACAGCGAATGTGAAGTTATTATACACCTCCAGTGCTTCATCACCCACGACATGTAAGAACAGTGATGATTTCTTTTTATTGCTTTTCTCGTCAGCTCCGATTGCTGATAAATACAACCCCACACGTTGTTTGAATCTCCACCAATTTTCAGCCACATTACCTGTCAACTGAAGCGCTGATTTAACTTCAGACTTTTTCTCTTCATCTCTTTCAATCACTTCTGACACCATGTATTGATTTCTTTGTGGGTTCAATGACGAGACATTTATGAAAGAGAATGTCTTTTAATCTAAAGTCTGTTCAACTCTTTATACAGCTTTACAGGAGACACGATGCTAGTGATCCATCTCGAACGAAACTGAAACCAAACCGACTGCCTTGCTTCTCTCGGTCACATGCCCTCTGCTGGTCAGGCACAAGCAATCAATACATGCAAACATGCTATTAAGGCATCATAATCGAACAGGCAAATACCATCTCTATTTGCTGATATCATTACAGTGATGAGAGTGCGGGGGGAGAGTGCGGGGGCAGTGTGCGGGGGGAGAGAGTGCGGGGGAGAGTGTGGAGGGAGAGTGCGGGGGCAGAGTGCGGGGGGAGAGAGCGCGGGGGAGAGTGTGGGGGAGAGTGCGGGGGAAGAGTGCGGGGGAAGAGTGCAGGGTGAGAGTGCAGGGTGAGAGTGCGGGGGGAGAGTATGGGGGAAGAGTGCGGGGAGAGAGTGCGGGGGGAGAGTGCGGGGGGAGAGTGTGGGGGAAGAGTGCAGGGGGAGAGTGCGGGGGGAGAGTGTGGGGGAAGAGTGCGGGGGGAGAGGGGAGAGTGCGGGGGCAGAATGACGAGAGTGCGGGGACAGAATGACGAGAGTGCAGGGGGAGAGTGGGGGGTAGCGTGCGGGGGGAAGAGTGCGGGGGGAGAGGGGAGAGTGTGGGGGTTAGTGCGGGGGGAGTGTGCGGGGGAAGAGTGCGGGGGGAGAGTGCGGGGGGAGAGTGCGGGGTAAGAGTGCGGGAAGAGAGTGCGGGGGGAGAGTGCGGGGGGAGAGTGCGGGGGAAGAGTTCGGGGTTAGAGTGCGGGGCGGAAGGGTGCGGGGGGAGAGGGGAGATTGTGGGAGGTAGTGCGGGGGGAGAGTGCGGGGTAGGGGAGAATGCGGGGGGAAAGTTCTGGGGAGAGTGCGGGGGAGAGTGCGGGGGGAGTGCGGGGGGAGTGCAGGGGGGAGAGTGCGGGGTGGGAGTGCAGGGGGGAAGATTGCGGGGGGGGAGGGGAGAGTGTGGGAGGTAGTGCGGGGGGAGAGTGCGGGGTAGGGGAGAGTGCGGGGGGAGAGTTCAGGGGAGAGTGCGGGGGTGAGGGGAGAGTGCAGGGGGTAGTGCAGGGGGGAGAGTGCGGGGTGGGAGTGCAGGGGGCAAGTGTGGGTGGAGAGTGCGGGGGGAGTGTGCGGGGGGAGAGGGGAGAGTGCAGGGGGCAAGTGTGGGGGGAGAGTGATGAGAGTCCGGGGGGAGAGTGCGGGGGCAGAGTGCGGGGGGAGAGAGTGCGGGGGAGAGTGCGGGGGAGAGTGCGGGGGGAGAGTGCGGGGGCAGAGTGCGGGGGGAGAGAGTGCAGGGGAGAGCGCGGGGGGAGAGTGCGGGGGAAGAGTGCGGGGGAAGAGTGCAGGGAGAGAGTGCGGGGGGAGAGTGCGGGGGGAGAGTGTGGCAGAAGAGTGCGGGGCGAGAGTGTGGGGGAAGTGTGCGGGGGAAGAGTGTGGGGGAAGAGTGCGGGGGAAGAGTGCGGGGGAAGAGTGCGGGGGGAGAGTGCGGGGGAAGAGTGCGGGGGAGAGTGTGGCAGAAGAGTGCGGGGGGGAGAGTGTGGGGGAAGAGTGTGGGGGAAGAGTGTGGGGGAAGAGTGTGGGGGGAAGAGTGTGGGGGGAGAGTGTGGGGGAAGAGTGTGGGGGAAGAGTGTGGGGGAAGAGTTCGGGGGAAGAGTGCGGGGGAAGAGTGCGGGGGGAGAGTGCGGGGGAAGAATGCGAGGGGAGAGTGTGGGGGAAGAGTATGGGGGAAGAGTATGGGGGAAGAGTGCAGGAGGAGAGTGTGGGGGAAGAGTGTGGGGTAAGAGTGCGGGGGAAGAGTGAGGGAGGAGAGCGCGGGGGAAGAGTGTGGGGGGGAGAGTGTGGGGTAGAGTGCGGGGGGAGGCCGTGGCCGGAGACCCGCGGGATCAGACCCCAGCAGTCAGGTAAGCGGTTGGGGTTGGGGGTGACGGGAGTGGTATGAGAGGCAGTTGGGGGAGCAAGGAGGGACGCCCTGGGCCTAGGTTTCCTTTTGAGGCCTGTAGGAGCAGTCCCTGTTCTCTTGTCCCTTCTGGCCCACACTTATGTCTTGGGCCTGTAAGGAGGAAGGACAGGTTAATATCTTGGGTGTGGGCCCTTCCTCAGAACTTGAATTGAGAGCCTGTGGGAGTGAATTAATGAATGAGGTGCAGAAGAATCAACAGGTATAAAGGATGTTGACTGCTCTCACCGGCGTGGTTAATGGGTTAAACCTACAAGGAGTCAGCAGCAGTGGCGGAGGAGGCCGATACAAAATCAAGGAGTGACGTCACAGGACTGCTGGTAGATGATAGGTGGGTGAGCGTTAGCATTTTATTCTCTCTAACTTAACTAGATAAACTAATTAATATAACTATAAATAATTGTGTGAATAAAGACTTTAACTAAGAGAGCGAGAGAAGCGGCCGGAGATAAAGGTGGGGCCAATATTTAAGACTCTTCGGGGGAGAAATTCATTATAGCCCAGGAATGGGTGCTAAGTTTTGAAAATGCTTCAGACTGCACGCAAAATTCAATCTCATTACACAAAGGACTGGAGTGCTAAATCAAGCGCCAATGGCCTAGCTCTGTGGTGTTAAACTCAAAGCGCTGACCAATATCAGGTGCAGTCTAATCACAAGTCATCATTGCCACAGGCTCTTTCTAGTTCTTAAAGGGGAGGTTCATTGATGCTGCAGAACCTCATTCTCATCATTGCTGGCTGTGCAGCCATCTCAGCCAGCAGCATCAGGTCAAGGAGAAGGAGCCGGACAACTCAAGCAGCCATAATGATGGCAGATCCAGGCCCCAGGGAGAGCCCGCAGATTCTGCGACCATGCATTGGAGGCGTTGGTGTTCGCAGTGGAAAGACGGAGGGCGGTGCTCTACCCGGCAAACGGCAGGATGCCCGCGCCACAAGTCTTCCGCACCATGTGAAGGGAGGTAGCCCAGCATGTCTCAGGCAGCACTGTGGTCCCCAGGACCCACACAGTGCAGGAAGCAATTTAACGACCTCACTCGGGTGGTCAGGGTGAGTCAGTGCTTCAACAAATGCTGCATACCACCATCTGAACCACAGTCTGCACCCACTGCCTAAAGCACCACACCCCCAGCACTCACCCACCAATAATCTCCACCTACTAACACTCACACCCACATCTCTCACAATTACAGCTATTCAACTATGGCAGGCACATCACCCAGACACATTGCTCCACACTCACTCACACACTTTCCTTTCTCTTGCAGGACAAGGTGGCTCACAACAGGAGGGAGCAGGAGTGCACAGGCGGGGGACAAGCTGACACCCATCCACTGTCTGCGCTGGAGACTCGAGTGCTGCACATTATTGAGCACCAGGTGGTGGGCGCCGTGGCCACCGGCGATGCTGACCCCCTTGCGGACAAACCACTGTATGTTCATCCCTACTCCTTCTCACATCCCACTTCCCCCTCACCCCACAAGCCTTTTGCATTTCCAGCGAATCATGCTGAATGTTAGCATTTCGCCCTTCCTGCCCCTCCCCTCACCTTAACCCAAATCTTGTGCCTTTATGCTTTCAGATAATCAGAAAGCACCTGAGGAGCCTGTCTCTGAGGGCACTGTAGAGAGCGAGGCGGGAGAAGAGGAGGAGGAAGAACATACCACATCACTGCATGTCTCATCCGCAGGAACCAGCTCAGATACTGGCACTATGCATTCTTTAGAGGCTAGTATAGTAGCGGGATCTGCACAGGCTGAGGCACCGGGGATGAGTGGGCTGCAGCAAGGCCAGGTGGAAAGGGTAGCTCAGGGGCCAGCAACCTGGAGGGCGAGTTCTGCTGCACAGGACTCAGATGAGCACCTCGAAGGGGAGGCGTTGAGAAGAAGGGTGATGGGCATGCACACGGTGATGATAGGTGCAATGGCAAGGGTGCCTGAGAGTCTCTCGACAATGGTAAGGAGCGTGGAGGAGTCCGCCTCCAACATTGCAAAGAGCTCTGTGCACACCATGGAGCCCATCATTTCCAGCCTGCAAAGGTTGGTAGACTCCCAGAGAGACCGTGGCGACCCAGACCTGATGCCGCGTGTGATGAACGATATGGCAGCTTCCATTGCAGCACAGGTGGAAGCAACGCAATGTCTTAGCGCTGTAATGCAGTCTACACTTGGTGGCATTCAATCTCAGACTGCTCTCATGCAGTCTCAGCTTGATGCCATGCAAGCTCTGACTGCTGCCATCATGGCTGGGTCTACCACCATCGAACGGGGCTTTCACGGTGTTGCAGCAGGCCAGCAATCTGTGCTCCAACAGATTGCACGGGATGCTGAGGTGCTGCCCCGGGGGGAATGGCAGTGGGTCAGTGGAGCAGGAACCTGCTGTCCTCTCTCAGAATGACAGCATTCCTGCTCCCACCACTGGCACTCCGTCATTGCTCGTGTCACTGCCTGTCATCCAGCCAGCCCAGACTGCTGCTGCCTATGCTGAGGTGGTGCAGTCTACAGCCGGGCCTTCCAGGCTCAGAACTGGTCGAGGGAGTCCTGCAAGACCATCTGAAGTCTCCCGCACGGACACTTAGCAGCCTTCCACCAGCCATGCTGCAGCCACTGGGCCAACACATCGTAGGAGCACTAGAGTAGTCAAAGACCGCATGGATGAAGTACAGAATTTGTTCATCCCAGTTTGGCATAAAAATAAAACAAAAATGGTGACTCAACCGTGGAGAGGACATATAAATTGGCCAGAAAAAGCAGTAAACCTGAGGATTGGGAGCAGTTTAGGATTCAACAAAGGAGGACAAAGGGATTAATTAAGAAAGGGAAAACAGAATATGAGAGTAAGCTTACAGGGAACATAAAAACTGACTGTAAAAGCTTTTATAGATATGTGAAGAGAAAAAGATTGGTGAAGTCAAGCGTAGGTCCCTTGCAGTCAGAATCAGGGGAATTTATAATGGGGAACAAAGAAATGACAGACCAATTAAATACATATTTTGGCTCTGTCGTCACAAAGGAGGACACAAATAACCTCCCAGAGATGTCGGGGAACATAGGGTCTGATGAAAGGGAGGAACTGAAAGAAATCAGTATTTGTAGGGAAATGGTGTTAGGAAAATTGATGGGATTGAAGGCCGATAAATCCCCAGGGCCTGATAATCTACATCCTAGGGTACTTAAGGAAGTGGCCCTAGAAATAGTTGATGCTTTGCTGATCATCTTCCAGCATTCGATGGAATCTGGAACAGTACCCATGGATTGGAGGGTAGCTAATGTTACCCCACTATTCAAAAAAGGTGGTAGAGAGAAAACGGGGAATTACAGACCGGTAAGCCTGACATCAGTAGTGGGGAAAGTGCTAGAGTCCATTATAAAAGATGTAATAGCAGAGCACTTGGAAAACAGTGACAGGATCGGACAAAGCCAACATGGATTTACAAAAGGTAAATCATGCTTGACTAATCTACTGGAATTTTTGAGGATGTAACTGGTAAAATAGATAAGGGAGAACCAGTGGATGTGGTGTATTTGGACTTTCAGAAGGCTTTTGATAAGGTCCCGCATAAGAGATTAGCGTGTAAATTTAAGGCACATGGGATTGTGGGCAAAGTATTGACTTGGATAGAGAACTGGTTGGCAGACAGAAAGCAAAGAGTTGGAATAAATGGGTCTTTTTCCGAGTGGCAAGCAGTGACTAGTGGGGTACCGCAGGGATCGGTCCGTGGGCTCCAGCTATTCACAATATATATTAATGATCTAGACAAGGGAACTAAATGTAACATCTCCAAATTTGTAGATGACACAAAGCTGGGTGGGCGTGTGTGCTGTGAGGAGGATGCCGAGAAACTCCAGGATGATTTGGGCAGGTTGGGTGATTGGGCAAAAGCATGGCAGATGCAATATAACGTGGATAAATGCGAGGTTTTCCACTTTGGTGGCAAAAACAGTAAGGCAGCTTATTATCTGAATGGCAATAGATTGGGAGAAGGGGAAGTGCAACGAGGCCTGGGTGTCCTTGTGCACCAGTCGCTGAAGGTAAGCATGCAGGTGCAGCAGGCAGTTAAGAAGGCAAATGGCATGTTGGCCTTCGTAGCGAGGGGGTTTGAGTACAGGAACAAGGATGTCTTGCTGCAGTTGTATGGGGCCTTGGTGAGACCACATCTTGAGTATTGTGTGCAGTTTTGGTCACCTTATCTGAGGAAGGATGTTCTTGCCATGGAAGGAGTTCAGCGAAGATTCACCAGACTGATACCTGGGATGGCAGGAATGATGTATGAGGAGAGATTGGGTCGATTGGGCTTGTACTCACTGGAGTTTAGAAGAATGAGAGGGGATCTCATTGAAACTTATAAAATTCTGACAAGACTGGACAGACTAGATGCAGGAAGGATGTTCCCGATGGTCGGGGAGTCCAGAACCAGGGGTCACAGTTTAAGGATAAGGGGTAGGCCATTTAGGACAGAAATGAGGAGGAATTTCTTCACCCAGAGAGTGGTGAACCTGTGGAATTCTCTGCCACAGAAGGCAGTAGAGGCCAATATATTAAATATATTCAAGAAGGAGTTGGATATATTTCTTAAGGCTAAAGGGATCAAGGGGTATGGGGAGAAAGCGGGGACTGGGTACTGAATTTGGATGATCAGCCATGACCGCATTGAATGGCGGAGCAGGCTCGAGGGGCCGAATGGCCTACTCCTGCTCCTATCTTCTATGTTTCTATGTTTCTATGGCACAGTAATGAGAGGCACTAAGGGATTGCACAAGGGTGAATAGGTAATAATTTTGTTGTAAATATGTGTTCACTGATTATTGATAAGATTATTAATTCAGTTTGGACTAGTTTGTGGTGTCTCTTGTTTCAGCTTTGTGCTGTGATATGGCCTGCGGCAGGGATGGAATGATAGGGATGTGGTGAGCAACAGGGATCTGTGGTTTAATTTACTGGAAACGCAGTCTGATGAGGTGGCCTTCTGGAAGGCCGATTGAGTGGCTGCCTCCTCCCTCACTCCTGTTCCTCCTCCTCCTTATCTTCCTCTTCCTCCTCATCCTCCACTCCCTCTTCCTCCTCCTGAGGTGGTCCCGCAATCCCTGGTGGTAAGGACTGGGCCCTCATGATACCAAGTTGTGAAGCATGCAGCAGACGACGACGAAATGGGACACCCGCTCAGCCGAGTACTGGAGGGCTCCTCCCGAGTGGTCAAGGCAGTAGAACCGTTGCTTGAGCACCCTGATTGTCTGCTGAATGATGTTCCTGGTGGCAGCATGTCTCTCATTATATGAGTGCTGGGCAGGAGTGTTGGGGTTGCAGCGGGGAGTCATGAGCCAGGTGGAGAGCGGATAGCCCATGTCTCCGACCAGCCAGCCATGAGCTTGACATGGTGGCTGGAAGAGTGCTGGCGCACCAGTCTGGCATAGGATGAAGGTATTGTGGCTGCTGCCAAGATAGCGGGCATTCACATTGAGGATTCGCTGTCTGTGGTCGCACACCAACAGCACATTAAGTGAATGGTAGCCTTTGCGGTTTCGGAAGATATCAGGATTGTTATGTAGTGCCCGCAAAGCGACGTGGGTGCAGCCAATGGCGACCTGCACCATGGGGAAGCTCGCTATCCTGGCAAAGCTACATGCACGTTTGTCCTGCCTCTCTCTGGTGATGGGGAAGGAAATGTAATCCCTTCTCCTACTGTAGAGAGCCTTTGTGACCTCCTGGATGCAGCGATGGACAGCGAGCTGCAAGATGTTAGTTATATCTCCTGTTGCAGACTGGAAGGATCCATTGGCGAAGAAATTGAGGGCGATGGTGACCTTGACTGCCACTGAGAGAGCTGTGGTCGCCCTGATCTGAGGCTTGAGGTCTGATTGCAGGAAGTGGCAGAGTTCTCTGACCACCGCCTTGCTGAAGCGGAGCCTTCTAATACACTGCTCCTCGCTGAACTGGAGGTAGGAGAAATGCTCTCGAAATACCCTCGGATGGTAAAGCCTCCTGTTGAGAGCCCTGATGGCCCTCCTCCTCCCTTTGGCCACATGCTCCAGTCTTTCTCGCTGCCTGCGCTCCCTCCACCGTGGATCCTGGAAGGCGAGGTCAACTGCCAGTACAGCCCCCATTAATTTAACCAACACTTTGATATGTTGTGAGAATAAATATAACTAATTGTTAGTAGCCACAACACTCCTGATACTAAACAACCTTTAAATGACTGAATTAAACTGCAATGCCAAACTGACAAGGAAGCAGTGAAACCGCACTAACCCGACAGCTGCGACTCATTACTCATGATCCCTTTAAATTGCACCCCTGGAGCTGGCATCCACCTGCTTGACACCTCCTCTCCCTGTCGCTGTCGGGGCAAGGTTTTAAGGCAGGGGGCGACAATGGATTTGGCAGATCAGGTGCCCAGTGAGCATTGCATGCTCACTGATGCCATGATCTGCCTGGCGCTGAGGTACCCAGCGGTAACACATAGCGGCGGCACTATGGGTGTGCCGGATTTGGCATGCGTCGCTGGATTTGCCTCGTCCTGGTGCTACTGCATCAGTGCCCCATTAGCGCCCCCGCCAGGCGCTAACTGAAGGTGCTAACCAACTGAATTTTTCCCCCTTAGTCTTAAGTTTATTTTTGTAAGTTAGTTACTAGTCGAATCAATAGAGGCATGGCAGGGCATCTCATCCTGCAGAATGCACATCCTGTGCCATGTGGGAAATTCAGGACGCTTCCCGTGTCCTGGACAACCACAGAAAGAATCATAGAAAGTTAGGAGGCCATTTCGGCCCATCGTGTCCGTGCCGGCCAACAAAGAGCTATCCAGCCTAATCCCACTTCCCAGCTCTTGGTCCGTTGCCCTGCAGGTTACAGCATCCCAAGTGCACATCCAAGTACTTTTTAAATGTGGTTAAGGTTTCTGCCTCTACCACCCTTTCAGGCAGTGAGTTCCAGACCCCCACAACCCTCTGGGTGAAGAAATTTCCCCTCAAATCCCCTGTAAACCTTCCCCCAATTACTTTAAACCTGTGCCCCCTGGTTTTTGACCCCTCTGCTAAGGGAAATAGGTCCTTTCTATCCACTTTATCTATGCCCCTCATAATTTTATACACCTCAATAAGGTCTCCCCTCAGCCTCCTCTGTTCCAAGGAAAACAAACCCAGCCTATCCAGTCTTTCCTCATAGCTAAGATTCTCTGCTCCCGGCAACATCCTTGTAAATCTCCTCTGTACCCCCTCTAGTGCAATCACATCTTTCCTGTAATGTGGTGACCAGAACTGCATGCAGTACTCTAGCTGAGGCCTAACTAGTGTTTTATACAGTTGAAGCATAGCCCCCCTGCGCTTGTATTCTATGCCACGGCTAATAAAGGCAAGCATTCCGTATGCCTTCTTAACCACCTTATCTACCTGGCCTGCTACTTTCAGGGATCTGTGGACATGCACTTCAAGGTCCCTTTGTTCCTCTACACTACTCAGTGTCCTACTATTTAATGTGCGGGAAGTGTTGTTGGCTGCAGGAGCTCGAGCTCTGGATTTTGGAGCTTGAGCAGCAGCTGGTGTCACTGCGGTGCATCCGTGAGGCAGAGAGCTTTGTGGAGAGCACGTTTCAGGAGGTGGTCATCCAGCAGCATAGGAGTGTGCAGGTAGAAAGGGAATCAATGAACATCAGACAGACAAGGAGGACCAGACAGGCAGTGCAGGAGTCCCCTGAGTGCATCTCGCTCTCCAACCAGTATTCACTGGTGAGGGAGATGATTCCTCTGGGGAGTACAGCAAGAGCCAAGTTGATGGCACCACAGATGGCTCAGCTGTACAGGGGGGGAGGAGGAAGATTGGGAAGGCAATAGTGGTAGGGGATTCGATAGACAGGGGAACAGACAGGCAGCCGCAGGCGTGATTCCAGGATGGTATGTTGCCTCCCTGGTGCCAGGGTTAAAGATGTGAATGAGCGGCTGCAGAACATTCTGAGGGGGGAGGGTGAACAGCCAGAGGTCGTGGTCCATATCGGTACCAACGACATAGGTAGAAAAAGGGATGAGGTCCTGCAGGCAGATTTTAGGGAGCTAGGAAAGAGATTAAAAAGCAGGACCTCAAAGGTAGTAATCTCCAGATTACTCACTGTGCCACGAGCTAATGAGTATAGAAATAGGAGGATTGAGCAGATGAATGCTTGGCTGGAGAGATGGTGCAGGAGGGAGGGCTTTAGGTTCCTGGGGCATTGGGACCGGTTCTGGGGGAGGCGAGATCTGTACAGGCTGGACGGGTTGCACCTCAACAGAGCCGGGACCAATGTCCTCACGGGAGCAGGGTTGCTAGTGCTGTTGGGGAGGGTTCAAACTAATTTGGCAGGAGGATGGGCACCAGGATGTAGCATTAGAAAGGAGAAACAAAGTGCACAAAGGATTGGGAGAGACAGACAGCATTGAGTAAGAAATAGTACGGTATTAGGTGAGGTCAGACTAAGCGAGAATACAAGGTCTAAGATAGGTTTACAGTGCATGTGTGTAAACGCATGAAGCGTGGTAAATAAGGTCGGTGAGCTGCAGGCGCAAATAGTCACATGGGAATATGATGTCATAGTGATAATGGAGACCTGGGTCAAAAAAGGGCAGGATTGGGTTTTAAATATTCCTGGATATAAGGTGTTCAGGAACGATAGGGAAGGAAAGAAAGGAGGTGGGGTGGCAGTATTGGTTAAGGAGAATGTTACAGTGCTGGAGAGAGAGGATGACCTGGTGGGGTCAAGGACAGAATCTATTTGGCTAGAGTTAAGAAACAATAGAGGTGCCATTACACTACTCGGTGTATTCTATAGGCCACCAACTAGTGGGAAGGATATAGAGGAGCAAATTTGCATGGAAATTACAGAGAGGTGCAAGAACTATAGAATAGTGAAAATGGGGGACTTCAATTATCTTAATATAGACTGGGATAGTAATGGTGTAAAGGGCAGAGAGGGGGAAGAATTTCTGAAGTGTGTTCAGGAGAACTTTCTTGATCAGTACATTTCTGGCCCAATGAGGAAGGAGGCATTGCTGGATCTGGTTCTGGGGAATGAAATGGGTCAAATGGAGCAAGTGTCAGTGGGGGAACATTTAGGGAACAGTGATCATAGTATCATAGGTTTAGATTAGCTATGGAAAAGGACAGGGAGCAATCTAGAGTAAAAATACTTAATTGGAGGAAGGCAAATTTCAGTGGGTTGAGAATGGATCTGGCCCGGATAAACTGGAATCAAAGATTGGCAGGCAAAACTTTAATCGTACAATGGGCTGCCTTTAAAGAGGAGATGGTTTGGGTACGGTCGAGGTACATTCCCACAAGGGGGAAAGGTAGGGCAACTAAAGCCAGAGCTCCCTGGATGATGAAAGTGATAGAGAGTAAGATGAAGCAGAAAAAGAGTGCATATGACAGATGTCAGGTTGAGAATACAAGTGAGAATTGTAGTGTATGTGCCTTTAAGAGCCCCCTGTGTACTGTAATGCCGGTAATGGCCACTCGGGCTATATAAGCCTGTATATTGTGTTGTATCAGTTAGTTCCCCTCCAAACTTTGTTCAGTAAACACCTGTGAAACCAACTCCTGTCTTCAGTGTCTCTATTAACACACGGACACAACAGTGGCGACGAATTGGAAACGGACTTACCTGCAATTCGGCAGCACCTCAAGGACATCGATTCCTCTGGCGTCCAAAGTTGAAGAAAATCAATAAAAAGAAAAAGCTGTGGTTTCACCAGCTGGCCAAGCTGGTGGCAGGTACTGCAATAATCCTTCCTGGGCATCGGGCTGGGGCTCCAGCGGCTGGCACTGCAGCTAGGCCAAGCAGCGAAGGTGGAGGCAAGCAATAACAGACGGGGAGGGAGCACTCGGGAGACGGCCG
This sequence comes from Somniosus microcephalus, assembly GCF_052327205.1. Taxonomy (NCBI): domain Eukaryota; kingdom Metazoa; phylum Chordata; class Chondrichthyes; order Squaliformes; family Somniosidae; genus Somniosus; species Somniosus microcephalus. The sequence continues at coordinate 69,290,034 of NC_140999.1, read as the reverse complement.
GCGCTGCAAGCAGGTCGGCGTTCAGACCTAGAGAGAGAGTCCGGCGGGAACGAGTCTCCAACTGTAAATAAATAAATAAAAAGAAGGGAAACCCACGAGAAACAGCGTTGTCATCGGCAGCAGTGGCGGGGAAGCGCGGGAAGCGCCATATCTTTTCTGCAGAAAAGAAAGACAAGCGCGGGAAGTGCCATTTTTTTTCTAGGATGCCTAAGTCTGGCAATATTGATGCTTTTGATAACGAGATAGAGGATTGGACCACATATGTGGAAAGAGTGGAGGTATATTGCACCGCAAATGGAATAGAAAATGAAAAAAAAGCGTCAGTACTTCTAAATCTAATGGGTGCAAAGACATACGGGCTGTTACGAAACTTAATCACTCCAGCCAAACCAAAGGACAAGAATTTTAAAGAAATTGTTGATACCCTACAGGAGCATTTAAACCCAACACCGCTGCTGATAGCAGAACGATTCAAATTCTTCAAGAGGAATCAACACAAGAATGAAAGTAACGCTGATTACCTCACCGAATTAAGAAAGCTATCAAAGCACTGCCAATTCGGGGCAGGACTAGCAGATTATCTTTGAGACAAATTCGTCTGCGGTCTCCTAAGTGAAGGAACACAGAAAAGGCTGCTTTCTGAAAAAGATTTAACACTGGACAAGGCTTTCAGTATGGCTGTGTCATACGAGGCAGCCGCAAGAGGAGCTGCAGAGATACAACAAAAGACACAGGACTTCGGCACCCATGAAATGACACAGGGTTTCGAGAGATGTTATTGCTGCGGCAGATCCACCCATGACCAGAGGGACTGCTGGTTCAAGGACAAAGCACGCAGGCAATGCGGAAAGATTGGACACATTGCACGGGTATGCCGATCTGGACAAAAAAAATCCACGGACAGGAAAAAAAAAATCAATAAAGAAAAGTACAGAAAGGTACAAATGATGACGGACAGTAGCTCCGAAGACCAGAAGAGCGATAGCGACTCCGAAAACAAGAGACTGAGCTGTCTCAAATTACATAATGTAATTACCAAAGAAGATTACCAGACCATTTGGGTTACCCTCACGATAGTAGGGTCCCCAGTTAAAATGGAGCTAGATACAGGATCAGCTCTGACCGTCATAAATCGATGGGATTACAAGCAGCTATTTCCGCATATACCTTTAAAAGACACATCCATTATCTTGAAAACATATACGGGGCAGAAAGTATACCCCAAAGGAAAAATAAGGGTGCCTGTTGTATACAACGGCAAGGAAATACAAAAGTTATGTTTATACGTTCTACAAGATGGTGGTCCACCGCTGTTGGGACGTGAATGGATCAGGAAAATACGTTTAGACTGGCACTCCATTCAGGCACTGATGGTGAAAAGTAAGGAAAAAAACGAGGATGACGTCATACCTGAACGATTAAAAGACATCTTGGCCAACGCCAAAGAAGTGTTTCAAGAGAAACTAGGAACCTTGAAAGGCATCACCGCCTCAATAAAAGTGGAAGATGCGGCAATTCCCAAGTTTTTTAAGGCAAGACCGGTGCCATACGCAATTCGTCCAGCAGTCGAGGCAGAGCTGGAGAATTTGGAAAAGGCAGGCGTATTATCCAAAATAGATTGGAGCGAGTGGGCAACACCCATCGTCCCAGTCATGAAGAAAGCGTTGAATAATGATAAATCTGAAGAACAGAGAAAAATTCACATCTGTGGAGACTTCAAGGTGACTGTAAACCCGGTCCTTCACACGGTACAGTATCCTCTTCCGAGGATAGAAGATATTTTCGCCTCACTATCCGGAGGGAAACGTTTCACCAAAATTGACTTGGCACAGGCATATCTACAGATGGAGGTTGAAGAGGCCTCTAAAAAGTATCTCACGATAAATACACACAAAGGTCTGTACCAGTACAATCGACTGGTTTTCGGAGTAGCATCTGCTCCAGCTATCTGGCAAAGAGCTATGGAGCAAGTCCTCCAAGGGATTCTGGGGACTCAATGCTACCTAGACGACATCCTTGTAACAGGAGAAAACGACAACGAGCACCTTGCCAATTTGGAGCAGGTGCTCACTAGGCTGAGAGAACGGGGCCTACAAGCAAATCGCCCCAAGTGTGAATTTTTCCAGAATCAAATATCATATTGTGGCCACATAATTAATAAGGAAGGGTTGCATAAGTCACCTGAAAAAATTGAAGCGGTCATAAAAGCCCCAGCACCTGAAAATGTTTCACAATTAAGGTCGTTCCTGGGATTAATAAATTACTATCATAAATTTTTACTGAACTTATCAACTCTTCTGCACCCTCTTAATGAACTACTACAAACAGGAGTGATTTGGAAATGGAGCGAAGACTTTAAACGTGCCTTCCATAAATGCAAAGACTTAATCACGTCCAAAGAAGTTTTGGCTCATTACAACCCATCACTGCCAATCAGACTGGCGTGCGATGCATCCCCTTATGGCATAGGAGCAGTATTATCGCATAAATTCCCTGATGGCTCGGAACGGCCGATAGCTTTTGCGTCACGCTCATTGAACTCAGCTGAGCGTAACTATGCCCAAATCGACAGGGAAGCACTCAGCCTGGTATGGGGAGTGAAGAAATTCAACCATTACCTACACGGACAAAAATTTACCTTGTTGACTGACCATCAACCCCTCATCTCCATATTCAACCCTAAAAAGGGTGTTCCCATTATGACAGCGCAAAGGCTACAGAGGTGGTCCCTTTTTCTAGGGGCACACCAATATAACATAGAATACAAAGGATCAAAACAGCATGGGAATGCTGACGGGTTATCGCGCCTACCGTTGCCAATGGTAGAAGAAGCACCTACCGTAGACCCAGTGGAGATTTTCCACTCTACCATAGTCGAATGTCTACCAGTAACAAATTCTGCCATTGAAAGGGAAACTAGAAATGACCCGACTCTCTCACGAGTCTACGATTTAACAGTGAAGGGATGGCCAGCACATGGCGAACCACTGTTGCCAGCATTCTCGCAAAGAAGAGAACAGCTGTCAGTGTGCCGAGGAACCTTGATGTGTGGATCCAGGGTGGTGATTCCACCCAAACTCCAGGATAAAGTTCTAAAGGAGCTTCACGAGGGGCATCTGGGTGGAGTGAAAATGAAGAACCTAGCCAGGGCGTTTGTGTGGTGGCCAGGTATCGATGGAGACATCGAAGAAATGACCAAGAGCTGCCTAGGATGCCAGAAGGTCCAAAACGCTCCACCACAAGCCCCTCTACATCCATGGGAGTGGCCCTCATCTCCCTGGCAAAGGGTACACAACGACTTTGCTGGTCCATTTATGGACTCAATGTTCTTAATCGCGGTTGATGCACACTCCAAGTGGCCGGAGGTAATAAAGATGTCCTCCACCACCACGGAAAAAACCATCACAGTATTAAGGACCATATTTGCCAGGAATGGGCTGCCTGAACAGATCTGTTCTGATAATGGACCGCAATTTGTGTCCGAAGAATTCAGGAAGTTCTTAAAAAAACAATGGGGTTAAGCACTACATGTCCGCCCCATACCATCCCGCCACCAATGGATTGGCTGAAAGGTTTGTCCAGACCTTCAAGAAGGCCATAAAGGCCATGGGTAATGAAGACATAAAACTTCAGCACAAGGTGGATAACTTCTTGTTTGCATACAGGAATGCAACACATATGATTACAAACCAAACTCCCGCCATGATGTTCTTCAATAGAAGCCTAAGATGCCAGCTGGATTTGATCAAGCCAAACATCAGAAGGGATGTGGAGAACCGGCAATTTCAAGGCATAAATGAAAGGCCAACTAGAACCTTCCAGATAGGTCAACAAGTTTTGGCCCGGGACTACCGTACCGAGAAATGGCAGCCTGGAACTATCTGCACACGACGAGGACCGCTGATGTATATCGTGGACATCGGAGAAAGCATAATAAGGCGCCATGCTGACCAAATCATAGAGTCATCCGAAAAGGGACAACCTACACCACAACTCTATACGCCTAATGATGAAGTAGAGATACCCATATCTACCTCCGATCCGGTGATACTGGAACCCGAGGAACCCGACACTGGCATTCAAGCTGAATCAGACTTGCCAAAAGAACCTACTACACCACCAGAAACTACTACACCACCGAGGCGTTATCCGGACCGAGTCAGGAAGCCTCCAGAGAGACTGACTTATAATTCATTAACTGCAGCAATGTGTAGATTATTTTTCTTGTAACATGTAATTAATGATTACTTAAAATATTATGTACTAGTTAGCTAGAAGGGGAGGAATTGTGGTGTATGTGCCTTTAAGAGCCCCCTGTGTACTGTAATGCCGGTAATGGCCACTCGGGCTATATAAGCCTGTATATTGTGTTGTATCAGTTAGTTCCCCTCCAGACTTTGTTCAGTAAACACCTGTGAAACCAACTCCTGTCTTCAGTGTCTCTATTAACACACGGACACAACAAGAGTCAGGCTGAATATAGAGGGGAAGTGAAAAAGAAAATAAGAGGGGCAAAGAGAGGGTATGAGAATAGATTGGCAGCCAACATAAAAGGGAATTCAAAAGTCTTCTATTGGTATATAAATAGTAAATGGGTAATAAGAGAAGGGGTGGGGCCAATTAGGGACCAAAATGGAGACCTATGCATGGAGGCAGAGGGCATAGCTGAGGTACTAAATGAGTATTTTGCATCTGTCTTCACCAAGGAAGAAGATGCTGCCAAAGTCATAGCGAAAGAGGAGGTAGTGGAGATACTGGATGAGATAAAAATTGACAAAGAGGAGGTACTAGAAAGACTATCTGAACTTAAAGTTGATAAGTCACCAGGATCGGATGGGATGCATCCTAGGATGCTGCGGGAGGTTAAGGAGGAAATCGTGGAGGTACTGGCCATAATCGTCCAATCCTCCTTAGATACGGTGTGGTGCCAAAGTACTGGAGAATTGCAAATGTTACAATCACAGAATCATAGAAATTTACAGCACAGAAGGAGGCCATTCGGCCCATCTTGTCCGTGCCAGCCAACAAAGAGTTGTCCACCCTATTCCCATTTTCCAGCATTTGGTCCGTAGCCTTGTAGATTATGGCACTTCAGGTGCATATGCAAGTACTTTTTAAATGTGATGAGGGTTTCTGCCTCTACCACCCTTAGCTTTAGCTTAGGATTAGCTTTTGTTACTAAACAGCCAAAAATCTTGTGTACAACACATACCTTTTGCTACGCCAACAGTGCCATATTAGTTAATGCCCTTTTGCTCAGCCAATGTCACAGGTGCTTCCTATCTCATCATCTCCTGGTGCCCTGATCTGAGGTTTTGTAATTCTTGTTCAAAAAAGGGTGTAAGGATAAACCCAGCAACTACAGGCCAGTCAGCTTAACCTCGGTAGTGGGGAAGCTTTTGGAAATGATAATCAGGGATAAAGTTAACAGTCACTTGGACAAGTGTGGATTAATTAAGGAAAACCAACATGGATTTGTTAAAGGCAAATCGTGTTTAACTAACTTGATCGAGTTTATTGATGTGGTAATAGAGAGGGTTGATGAGGGCAATGCGGACTTCCAAAAAGCGTTTGATAAAGTGTCACATAATAGGCTTACTAGCAAGGTTGAAGCCCATGGAATAAAAGGGACAGTGGCAGCATGGATTACGAAATTGGCTAAGTGACAGGAAACAGAGAGTAGTGGTGAACGGTTGTTTTTCAGACTGGAGGAAGGTATACAGTGGTGTGCCCCAGGGGTTGGTACTTGGACCACTGATTTTCTTGATATATATTAATGCCTTGGACTTGGGTGTACAGGGCACAATTTCAAAACTTGCAGATGACACAAAACTTGGAAGTATAGTGAATAGTGAGGAGGATAGTGATAGACTTCAAGAAGACAGACAGGCTGGTGAAATGTGCCAGATGAAATTTAACGCAGGAAAGTGCGAAGTGATACAGTTTGGTAGGAAGAATGAGGAGAGACAATATAAACTAAAGGGTGCAATTCTAAAGGGGGTGCTTGAACAGAGAGACCTGGGGGTATATGTGCACAAATCATTGAAGATGGCAGGGCAGGTTGAGAAAGCAGTTAAAAAAGCAAACAGGATCCTGGACTTCATAAATAGAGGCATAGAGTACAAAAGCAAGGACGTTATGATGAACCTTTATAAAACATTGGTTCGGCCTCAACTGGAGTATTATGTCCAATTCTGGGCACCGCACTTTAGGAAAGATGTGAAGGCCTTAGAGAGGGTACAGAAAAGATTTACGAGAATGATTCCAAGGATGAGGGACTTCAGTTAGGTGGATAGACTGGAGAAGCTGGAGTTGTTCTCCTTAGAGCAGAGAAGATTGAGAGGAGATTTGAGAGAGGTGTTCAAAATGAGGGGTCTAGACAAAGTAGATAGAGAGAAACTGTTCCCATTGGTGGAAGGGTCGAGAACCAGAGGACACAGATTTAAGGTGATTGGCAAAAGAACTAAAGGCGACTTGAGGAAAAACTTTTTTACGCAGCGAGTGGTTAGGATCTGGAATGCACTGTCTGAAAGGGTTGTGACAAACGGCGACACCAGACACGTCCAATAAAGATACGCTGGGCTCTCCCAGTGCCGTCAACCAAACACCAAACAAAAGTGCCCCCTTTTTAGAGGGGCGCAACTAATCAGGAACTATACCATAAAAAGGCAAAGGAACTGTAGTGTATGTACCTTTAAGAGGAGAACTACTTTTACAGCTCCTGTATACTGTAGTACCGGCAGTGACCACACCTGTATATAAACCCTGTGTAGGGATCTGTACTGTTAGTTTTTAGACTACCCTCATCCAGTAAACACCTGTTGATTGTTAATCTGCAGTCTCCGTCTATTTATTGAAGAACACCATACCTTAAGATTCACGGATTTAACAGGAGCCTTACGAATTAAATAAGAATATTATCTGCACTATCCACCACGCCCTCCTGCCCCTGCGGTGCTCATCAGTCGAGGAAGCCTTCAAGCGTACCGGCAGATGCCACTTGCTCCTTTTCCAAGGCCACCCAGGTGCGGACAAGGCTGGGGAAGAGAGGCAGGCAGCCAGTGTGATCCCCCCAACGGGCCGTGTCCAACCCTCCCATCAGATGCTGCTGAGCATGGCTCAGATCTCCAGTATTTCTTGTTGTTAATTCCATCCTCCTGTCGGATGAGGAGCTAGATGGATGGGCAGGGTTCTCAGGAGGTGCCCATCTCCCCAAAGAGATGGTTTAGGAGGCCAGAACAGGACTGGTGTGGCGGTACCACCGGTTGTACCTTACATAAAGACACATAATTCCCTTTAACTTACCTTACTGTATGTTTAACTTACCTTTTGGGGCCGTTGCCCTTTTAACTTACCTGTTGGGGCCATTGCCCCTTTAAGACGCGCCCTAGTGCGCTGACGTCACGTCACGTACGACGTGACGTGCATGCGGCGGCTGCCGGCCCGACTCGGCCTTCCAGGATGGCTGCCGGCACAGCCCGGCCTAGCGTCTTCGGCCGCATCGGCCAGCTGACGGGAGCGACGCGATCTTCCGCTCCCGTGGCAAGCACTGGCTCCGCCTGGGCTCCCGCTCCCGCAACTTCGGCCTCAACGGCCAGCGACGCAACGACGCGCATCACGTGATGCCCTAAGCGCGGGAAACACGAACAACGTGATGACGTCACAACACAAACGCGATGACGTCATCACGCTCTCCACAGGACTGCGAACTCAGTCCTCGTGGAGTTCCCGCTGGGACAAGACCTATACCACGGTGCTCCTACAGTCAGCCATCTTACCTGCCATCTTACCTGATGTAATTAGTCTGTTCCTGTAAATAAACAACTTGTTAATAGTTCGTCGAAGTCAAACTCTTATTTAGTGGCGATCTACACGAACCGCTACATTGGTGACCCAACGACGTCAATTCCAACACTACAATTGGTGAACCCGTATCCGTGAACGATTTTCACGGTAGCAATGCGCGCCTGAACCTCGTCTTCCCACAAGACGACCGACGCACAACCGACGAACAACCATGGAACAGCAACCGCCTAACACCGATTCCTCCAAAGGCGACCCCGTCTTTGTGAACGTATTCGCAAGGTAAGCGCAGCCTGGAGCAGATCCCGTTTGACACGGACAAAACTCAACCGGACCCCGTTTTTTTTTTGTGAGCAATTTTCACAAAAGAAGCACGCCATGGAAGCACCAGCCGTTTTGCTGTCGCTACCGCAATCCAGGGTGCCACAGTTTCCCTCGTGCTTTATACCGATAGAAGTCCCGTTCGACGAGAACATCGATGCGGCGCCGACCACGCACTTGCTCATGGTCCCCGTACTCGTCTTTCCTACCGTCACACGGATCGTCCGCCTCTACGTCCACAGCGACAGCAAGTATAAATCTCTCCAAGCGCGGGGTACAGTATGTTCGGGCCCACAAAATCGGAGCGCGCTTTGCGGGGATACCACGAGGACTCACCCCCGTGAAACACGAGGACCCACTCCTCGCGCATGAGGACCCATCCCTCGCGAACCACGAGGACCCATCCCTCGTGAAAAACAACGACTCCTTCTCCGCCGACGACGCACCAGCCCTTCAGCCTGCTGGTTGTGTTACCTACTACACGATTCGGCGTGAACAAAAGGTGTGCCGCCCTCCCGGCTGTTTTCTCCTAAATCTACAACTGTTACAAGTGTTGCCGCCCCCCAGGCAGAGTTAACCCCTCCTGAAAGCAACAACAACCTGGACCGTTGCCGCCCTTTCTCCAGTTTTCCCTTTAACAAACGCAAACGTCGACTGAAGCTGCACACATCGAGGACGGGTCCAACGGGCATCCTGCGGCCGCGATCAGCCACGTGAAAGTTGCTAGCCTCACCGATCACAGGTTAACGCAGTAACTCTTCACCCTTTGTTGTGTTAACGTCATAGCACTATGGCACGCACCGTTCTGCGTGTTCCAGCCTCCTGAAGGTTTCGCTCACCTGTCGGCGAGTTCACTCACCTCGCCTGCCAAGTCCTTCTGGAACGTTCGTTTGGCGTTCCTATTGATTTCGTTATAACAAGGACTTGTTCCAACATCAACAGAGCCATCGCCCGTGTCCGCCCAACCTGCCCGTCACTCTGACAAGGCCTGCTGTTTCGCACGTCTCCACGGTCCTTCGCCTGACGGATACACTTTATTCGCCATGACGCGCGTACGGATCCCCTCACGAGCAGCATCTTCGGAACTTGCTCACCAAGCCGAGACAGCACGACCGCCGAGACCACCAGCGTCAGACCATCTCATCCTTGGACTTTCGTTAAAGCGAATTCTGGGGGGGCCCATGTGGCGGTACCACTGGTTGTACCTTACATAAAGACACAAAATTCCCTTTAACTTACCTTACTGTATGTTTAACTTACCTTTTGGGGCCGTTGCCCTTTTAACTTACCTGTTGGGGCCATTGCCCCTTTAAGACGCGCCCTAACACGCTGACGTCACGTCACGTGCATGCGGCGGCTGCCGGCCTGACTCGGCCTTCCAGGATGGCTGCCGGCACAGCCCGGCCTAGCGTCTTCGGCCGCATCGGCCAGCCGATGGGAGCGACGCGATCTTCCGCTCCCGCAGCAAGCACCGGCTCAGCCTGGCCTCCAGCTCCTGCTCCCGCGCTCGCGACTTCGGCCTCAACGGCCAACGACGCAACGACGCGCATCACATGATGCCCTAAGCGCGGGAAACGCGAACAACGTGATGACGTCACAACACAAACGCGATGACGTCATCACGCTCTCCACAGGACTGCGAACTCAGTCCTCGTGGAGTCCCCGCTGGGACAAGACCTATACCACGGTGCTCCTACAGTCAGCCATCTTACCTGCCATCTTACCTGATGTAATTAGTCTGTTCCTATAAATAAACAACTTGTTAATAGTTCGTCGAAGTCAAACTCTCTTATTTAGTGGCGATCTACATGAACCGCTACACTGGTTTCCTTCTCAAATGGTAGCAGACACCTTGAGACACCAGTCTCCTCCAAGACTAGAATTGCTGCCCCAAGTCACTGGGTCATTTCAATTGGGAGTATCTCAGGTATTAGCCAGTGACCTGTGTCATAGTGCATTGCACACAACACACACACGGGCCAATCCCTCAGGTACAAACTCCTCACTGTGCACAACACGTGCACACGCACACACCTTAATCTCTCAGCTTCCAAACTGAAACCTAAAAATACAGCTGTGTCGGAACGGAGGTTCCTATCAAAAAGACTGAGTTCGACTCAGGCAATTAAAACAATGAACTTTAATGAAATGAAACAAGTTTAAACTGGAAACTGATAGAACACATCAATTACAGGTCTACTCTCCTTGAGGGCTCCACGAGGACTGATCCTCTGGTCAGAAGACTGACGTCATGACGTCGTCATGTTCTTCCCACCATTGGGGCATCACGTGACTAACGGCATGACGTCATCACGTTGAAACCGCGCTGTAAAGGTAACTAGGCATTGTACAGTCAAACAGTGTAATTAAAGGTACAGGCACAGACAGTAACTACATTGCTGTTAAAGGAAATTTGTACAACCGCTCTGAGTCCTTTGGTGGCTCCGCCACAGCTGACTGTTTATTCTGATACGGAGGAACTGTCAGTTCTTGTGTGGGACAGGATGTGAATAAGATCAAACATCAAACACTGTGAGCTAACGGCTGCTGCAAAGGCAAAATATTTTGATTATGTCATTTCTAGTGCATTGTTTCAGTTAGTTTGGTCTCTGTATTCTGACTTTTATCTATAATATTTCCTCGGCTTTGTCCCTCTTCTTTCAGTCCTCCCTCCCAACATTTCTGGACGTCTCACTCCCCCACTCCGATCTTCACTCCCCACTGTTAAAGGGACACTAACCTAGCATTTACTGTGGGTTATATTAAGAAAGAAAGAACCTCGCTTTTCACAACCTCAAGACGCCCCAAAGTTTCACAGCCAATGAAGAACCTTTGAAGTGTAGTCACTGCTGTAATATAGGAAACACTTTAGAAGGCCAAAGATGGTAGAGGTCGCAGTGGGAATGGGGGGAGTTGCCTAAGTGAGACACTGGAGGGGTCAGGATCAGCTTTGCAGACTGACTGGATATGGTCAATGCAGTGATTACCCAGTCGGTGTTTGGTCTGCCCAATGAGTAGAAGGTGTGAAGAGCGAGTACAGTGTGCTAGACTGCCTCTCCACTTCTCTTTCCTCCTTAAAAAATCTGCCCTAACGTCTCCTTATATGGCTCGGTGTCAATTTTTTTTTGATAACACTCCAGTGAAGTGCCTTGGGATGTTTTATTACATTAAAGGAGCTATATAAATATACGTTGTTGTTGTCTATAGCTGGTACAACAAGGCCTCTGACTTGGACTGCAATAGTCTATAGCTGGTAGAACCAGACCTCAGTGGGATTGCAATAGTCTATAGCTGGTACAACAAGCCCTCTGACTGGGGTTGCAATAGTCCATAGCTAGAGCTAATGGGCGTCAGGCACTCCAGTTTTAGCTACTGAAACAAGTGACATAACTTTTGGACTGGAACTGAGCTGAAGCTGTTTAGAAACACATTAGGTGAAGATCAGAGCACGGACTGAAAGCTGTTTGATGCTGTGCTATCTCCCTAAGCTGTGGGCTTTGATTTGTCCAACTCTGTCTGTCGCACAGCCAACCTCATTTCTCAATGGAATTTATATTTTGGGGGCACTAGGCAAGCTTGTAATGAAGCAAAGTCCTTTTATGGAGAGAGGGTTTTGGGGACGGAGAAGAGAATGCTGGGGCGAGGGGTAGCGGGTGGTGGTGGGAGAGAGGGGCGACTGGTACTTTGAAAAGGATGTTGTCTCTACGGTACATTTATCTGTGTTATTAGAGATGGGGGGAAAAAGGTTTTAAAAGACACAAAGCAGTTCCTCTCTGCCTTTGTATGTGACTAACGGCGGAGGATGTTTACAAAAAGGAAAAAGGGAAATTCTGGCAGGGGATCCTCCTGACTTTCTATTGTCTGATTGAGAAGTGATACGCACCACTCAAAGGGCCTTTGATGCTCACCGGAGGTGTTTGGATGCCTTTGCCCCCGGCGGACTCTACAGGTGTTTAAAGCCAGCCCGAGAGGCCAGACTCCTGATACAGTGTACCTGCCACAGGAGCCCGTCACAACCAACAACAACTTGCATTAATGTAGCAAAATGTCCCAGGGCGCTTCACAGGAACGATTATCAAACAAAATTTGACACCGAGCCACATATGGAAATATTAGGACAGGTGACCAAAAGCTTGGTCAAAGAGGTAGGTTTTAAGGAGCGTCTTAAAGGAGGAGAAAGAGGCAGAGAGGTTTAGGGAGGGAATTCCAGAGCTTAGGGACTAGGCAGCTGAAGGCACGACCACCAGTGGTGGGGCAAAGGAAATCGGGGATGTGCCAGAGTTCAGAATTGGAGGAGCGCAGAGATCTCGGGGTGGGGGGGGGGTTGTTGGGCTGGAGGAGATTACAGAGATAGGGAGGGGCGAGGCCATGGAAGGATTTGAACACAAGGATGAGAATTTTAAAATCGAGGCGGGAGACCGGGAGAATGCAGGTCAGCGAGCACTGGGGAGATGGGTGAATGGGACTGGGTGCAGGCGTAGCCGAGGCTCCTCTCATCCACATTCCCTGCAGCTCTGCTTTTAACTCGATGCAACTGGTCAGGTTGAAGAAAATAAACAAAAGTAAAATGCTACGGAGGCAGAAAAACTGAAATCAAAAACTGAAAATGTTGGTAAACACTCAACAGGTCAGGCAGCATCTGTGGAGAGAGAGAGAGAGAGAGAGAGAACTTTCCGTTTCACCACCTCAGGACGTCCCAAAGGACCTTGCAGCCCATGTAATGCCATTTTTAGTGTAGTCACTGTTGTAATGGTGGAAACACGCGTGCCAATTTTCGCATAGTAAGGTCCTGCAAACAGCAATGAGATAAATGACCAAATAAGCTATTAGCTGAGGGATAAATATTGGCCAGGGTATCAAAGTTAACATTTCAAGTCGATGTCCATCCATTTTTAAAATTGCATATTTGAAGAAAATAGATATTGTGAACCCCTCTTTCATCCCCCAACTCAATCTTCTCCAGCTGTACGCCTCACACCCTCCTCCTCTGGGTTACTGCTCTTGCCCCATTCCCGCTGCCGCTTATCAGAGGCCAATCTTGCAGTCACTCCTCCCCTTCTTTCACTATTTCTTCCTCTTCCTATCTCTCTCTCTCAATAGCCTGTTAATAAGCCAGCTCTTTGATCCTGCTTTGGTTCCCCTTTCCTCTTTAATCTTTCCGGTTTCCGGCTTGTCACCCTTCTTTTGTAAGATATTCCTGCTCCTGAGGGCACAGTAGAAATGTTATTGTTGGTCATTGTACCACATCGTGAGTCACTGCCTTTGGAAGAGGAAGGGGAAGAGAGGAGATCATTGGAACAGATCTAAGTACATGTTGTGTTGAAGGGCGTCACATCTTAAAATGCTTTGCATGGCAGTACAATCCATAGAAAGAAAGTAACTTTATACTGCACCTTTCATATCCTCAGGACGTCTCAAAGTACTTCATAGCCAAAGAAGTACTTTTATGTAGAAACATAGAAACATAGAAGATAGGAGCAGGAGTAGGCCATCCGGCCCCTCGAGCCTGTTCCACCATTTAATGAGATCATGGCTGATCATCCAAATTCAGTACCCTGTCCCTGCTTTCTCCCCATATCCCTTGATCCCTTTAGCCTTAAGAAATATATCTAACTCCTTCTTGAATATATTTAATGAATTGGCCTCAACTGCCTTGTGTGGTAGAGAATTCCACAGGTTCACCGCTCTCTGGGTGAAGAAATTCCTTCTCATCTCAGTCCTAAATGGCCTACCCCTTATCCTTAGACTGTGACCCCTGGTTCTGGACTCCCCTGCCATCGGGAACATCCTTCCTGCATCTAGTCTGTTTAGTCCTGTTAGAATTTTATAAGTTTCAATGAGATCCCCTCTCATTCTTCTAAACTCCAGCGAGTATAAGCCCAATCGACCCAATCTCTCCTCATACGTCATTCCTGCCATCCCAGGTATCAGTCTGGTGAATCTTCGCTGCACTCTCTCCATGGCAAGAACATCCTTCCTCAGATAAGGTGACCAAAACTGCACACAATACTCAAGGTGTGGTCTCACCAAGGCCCTGTACAACTGCAGCAAGACATCCTTGCTCCTGTACTCGAATCCTCTCGCTATGAAGGCCAACATACCATTTGCCTTCTTAACCGCCTGCTGCACCTGCATGCTTACCTTCAGCGACTGGTGCACAAGGACACCCAGGTCTTTTTGCACTTCCCCTTCTCCCAATCTATTGCCATTCAGATAATAATCTGTCTTCCTGTTTTTGCCACCAAAGTGGATAACCTCGCATTTATCCACATTATAGTGCATTTGCCATGCATCTGCCCAATCACCCAACCTGTCCAAATCATACTGGAGTTTCTCTGTATCCTCCTCACAGCACACACGCCCACCCAGCTTTGTGTCATCTGCAAACTTGGAGATAGTACATCTAGTTCCCTCATCTAGATCATTAATATATATTGTGAATAGCTGGGGCCCTAGTACCGATCACTGTGGTACCCCACTAGTCACTGCCTGCCACTCGGAAAAAGACCCGTTTATACCAACTCTTTGCTTCCTGTCTGCCAACCAGTTCTCTATCCAAGTCAGTACCTTACCCCCAATCCCATGTGCTTTAACTTTGCACGCCAATCTCTTATGCGGGACCTTATCGAAAGCCTTCTGAAAGTCCAAATACACCACATCCACTGGTTCTCCCTTATCTATTCTACCAGTTTACATCCTCAAAAAATTCCAGTAGATTAGTCAAGCACGATTTACCTTTTGTAAATGCATGTTGACTTTGTCCGATCCTTGTCACTGCTTTCCAAGTGCTCTGCTATTACATCTTTTATAATGGACTCTAGCATTTTCCCCACTACCGATGTCAGACTTACCGGTTCTGAAGCGTAGTCACTGTTGTAATGTCGGAAACGCGGCAGCCAATTTGCTTGCAGCAAACAGCAACAAGGTAAATGAGCAGATAATCTGGTGTCGTGGTGCTTGATAAGGAAGGAACGGCAATCTTTTATAGCTAATGAACCAGAGCCTCAGCTTAACATCTTATCTGAATGACAGCACATCTGACAGTGCAGCACTCCTTCAGTATTGCACTGGAGTAGTGTCCTAGATTATGTACTAACGAGTCTTGGAGTGGGGCTTGAACCCATGACCGCCTCGCTCAGAAGATAGAGTGCTACCACCTGAGCCAAGCTGAAACTTAGTGCTTTGGTAGCACACTCGCCATGAGAATGTAGGTTGATCTATTTGTTGGGTTAGTCGCCCAAACCGCTGTCATTGCACACGACAGGAAAAGGTAAGGGGCTAGTTGACAGAAAGATAGAGTTCTACTGGGAGTAATGCACTCAATGCAGCAGAACTCTGATCATCTATCTGTATAAAAGTTTTGTGACCAAGCTTCAGGCATTATATTTTACATCACAACTTAAATTTCTGTGTCTTCCGCTTTAAAAAGCCAGTTATTTCCTGCTGATTTCTTCGGCGCTGTGTGAGCAGGTGCTAACGTAACACCCTCCCTAGCAACAGAAAATACTCTCTAATTCACCTATCACTTTTGTTTCTTTTTCACCACCTTTGACCTGACATCTTCTATAGCTGAGATCAGCAACAATGCAGAGCGCTTAAAGGCACAGGATTGGAAACTCAAGTCAGCTGGGATCGACCTGTGCCTTGCACCACACAGTGAAGATAATGGGGTAGAAATTGGCATGCGTTGTGTCCTGTTTTCGGACGTAAAATGTACCAATTTAGCAGCGGGACGGCCTGTGCCCAATCTGCAAAGGTGTTGATCCACTGCCAAATTAGCGGGGGGGCCTTTTCTTAGCTGTCCCAGGCCTTAGCTCCCTTAAATATGTAAATTAAGGCGCTAACGCCGGTTGAAGGACCCCATCAAGACATTTGTTGGCGGTGTCGGACCTGCCCCACTCAGGATTCTTTAGCAGTCACCAACCAAAGGTAAATGAGCATTTTAAATTTCTTTTTAAAAAATGTTCCTGTGGAAACAGGATGAGAAAAAGGGCCGTGACCAAAGTCGACCCCAACGTGTTGAGTATTTAATCTGTTTCAGGTCGCTATTATTGCCAATCCTCCACTCAGCCTCTTTTGTTTGTCCTACACATCCTCCCTCCTCTCTGAATCCGCACTGTGTTGAGATCAAGACTCATCGCATAGGCTCTGGCTGAGGCTTTCTGGCCCTGTCCTGCCAATGTTATAAGGATCTCGGACGGACGGGGCTGGAAACGTGCTTTGGGATATACTCCTGCTTTGCCTAATTTGAACGCTGGATGAAAGAAGGAAAAGAAAGACTTGCATTTCTATAGTGCTTTTCACGACCTCAGGACATCCCAAAGTGCTTTAGAGCCAATGAAGTACTTTTTGAAGTTTAGTCACATGTCGGAAACCCGGCAGCCAATTTGCACACAGCAAGATCCCACAAATAGCAATGAGATAAATGACCAAATAATCCATTTTAGTTGGTTGAGGGATAAATATTGGCCAAGACACCGGGGAGAACTCCCCTGCTCTTCTTCAAAATAATGCCGTGCGATCTTTTACGTCCACCTGAGAGAGCAGACGGGGCCTCGGTTTAATGTCTCATCCAAAAGGTGGCACTTCTGATTGTGCAGTGCTCCTTCAGCACTACATCGAAGTGTCAGCCTAGATTTTTGTGCTCAAGTCTTTGGAGTGGGACCTTGAAACCACAACCTTCTGACTCAGAGGCAAGAGTGCTGCCACTGAGCCACGGCTAAACAGTCCGAAACAGCTCGGGTTCACTGGTCAATGGCTTGTGCAGGAAGTATTAATCAGGCACCTCAGCAGCCACATCTTCCTGCAGAGATCTCCCCAGCAGAGGCCACGCCTCCTGCGTACAAATGACCCCAGGGCTGGAAATATGGCTGGGGTCGGGGGGTGGGGGAGGGAAATCACTGAGGTGGACAGAAGTCCTTTTACTCCAATTCATTCCTTCCCAAGACCCAGAGAGGATGTGCGACCCTCTCCGCTCAATTTCCTCTATGAGCTGCCCCCAGGTGATTTATTTTTATTCATTCTTGGGATGTGGGTGTCGCTGGCAAGGCCAACATGTATTGCCCATCCCTAGTTGCCCTTGAGAAGGTGGTGACAGTGAGCTGCCTTCTTGAACCACTGGTGGTTTTATACAGCTGAGCGACTTGCTGGGCACTTCAGGGAGCAGTTAAGAGTCAATCACATTGGGACGTGGGACTGGAGTCAACCACATTGGGACGTGGGACTGGAGTCAATCACATTGGGACGTGGGACTGGAGTCAATCACATTGGGACGTGGGACTGGAGTCAATCACATTGGGACGTGGGACTGGAGTCAATCACATTGGGATGTGGGACTGGAGTCAATCACATTGGGACGTGGGACTGGAGTCAATCACATTGGGACGTGGGACTGGAGTCAATCACATTGGGACGTGGGACTGGAGTCAATCACATTGGGATGTGGGACTGGAGTCAATCACATTGGGACGTGGGACTGGAGTCAATCACATTGGGACGTGGGACTGGAGTCAATCACATTGGGACGTGGGACTGGAGTCAATCACATTGGGATGTGGGACTGGAGTCAATCACATTGGGACGTGGGACTGGAGTCACATATAGGCCAGACGGGTAAGGACGGCCGGTTTCCTTCCCTAAAGGATGTTAGTGAGCTCGTTGGTTTTTTAATAAAATCCGACAGCTTCACAGTCACTTTTACTGACACCAGCTTTTTATTTCCCAAATTTTTAAAACTGATTTCAAATTTTCAGACTGCCATGGTGGGATTTGAACTCATGTTCTCTGGATTATTAGTCCAGTAACATAAACCATTACACGACTGTACCCTTATTATTTCACACTCAATCGCCACAGAGGAAGATTTGCCCCTTTCCTCCCTCAGTCTTCCCTACAATTATCTATGTGTTTTTCACACCTAACCTTGGCGTAGAATAATCAATCCTCCTTGATGTCCTCTTCTTGTTTGTTGTTAAGTCTGTGAGTTGTTCAAGTAATTAATACTCAGACTTAACCAGTAACAATAAAACAGGTCTTTACTGGTTGGAGGTAGGGACTATTCTGAATACAAGATTACTGCACAGTGCTGATATACCGGTGTGTTCACCCCCGGTATTACGTCTACAGCAGCCTGAGAAAGTAGTACATCTCTTAAGGTGGAACAGGCTTAAGCTCTCTTAAGGTGGAACAGGTTACATACACAACACTCCTCCCTTCTTAGCTTTATAGTCATCCCCCCATTTAACATAACGTAATAACATATATACATATATAACTTCATGTTTAACGTAACATATCACAGATTCAGTCTCTGCGGAAAACAGTTCACAGATTCAATCTCTGTGGTGTAGTCGGTTCACGTTACTCATTCAATAGTCCTTTCATGGATTTAACAGCTTGAACTTCCGAACTGATTTGGCTCCGTTCGGAGGGACCACGTGTGTGATCTGGTAGAGGTGATAATGGTTCAGATGGGTCATCTTCTGTTTTTACTTTTCCTTTTCTGCTTCTTGGAGACTCTCTGGGCTCCATTGTCAGCTGCCACAGCTGCCAGCTGCATGCGCAGTTCCTCCTTCTCTTCCTCCTGTTTCCGTCGTAGAGCCAGCTTCTCCTGATGTTCCGTAGACTTTTGGTGCTCCTCCATGATTTCTGCACTTTGGGAGTCGAAGTTACAAGCTGGGCAGGACAGGACATCGTAATATTCGGTGTCGTCCACCAGGTCATGGTAATATTCGGTGTCGTCCTGAGCTAGACCAGTGAGAGGGTCGTCTATTTCCTCCATACCCAGCTGGACGTTAGCCAGCTCTTGTTCCAAATCCAGACATCTTTCCTGAAGAGACTTCTTCATGTGTACCTCTGCATCCAGCTTTTTCTGGGCTTTCAGCAAGTCGTTTACTAGTGACCTCATTTGTGATTTTAATACTTCAACTTCCTTTGGAGATTGATTGATCGGACTATGCAATCCCTCTACCGGAGCAGCTGTTTCAGCGGTCTGTTGTTCTACATTGACGTGAGTCAGCGTACTTTTGGCATCCAATGGCTGCTCTGTTGCAGTCGTTTCAGTCTGTGTCGTCACATCAGCCATCTCAATGACTTTTGAGAGCTCCGAACCCTTTTCCTTTGAAGATCGCAGCTCGTGTTCAAGTTTTTCCCATTTCAGAGTCTTGTCCCTCAGCATATGAAGGAGTTGGCTGACCGTTAACTCTTCTGACACCAGATTATGGCACGCACCTTCAGAACCTAAATCAGCTTTGATTCGTTCGGCCTCCTCGCGCAGATGGTTGGTGTGCTCCTGCTCCATTTTCTCCATCAGTTGCTTCTGTTGCCTTTCCAGATTCTCCCACTCTGTAACAAAGAACTTTTTTATTTCATTCATCTCTTGCTCAAAACGGCGAATCATTTGTTCTAATTGCTGTCGTTTGAAATGGAGTTGAGTTCGAGCCCAGTGTCCCTCAAAAATGTGCATATCAGTAGACTTGACAGACTCAGAATTCTCTGTTAAACTATGTTGTTGTTGCTCAGTGGAATTCTGTGCTGAAACTTTGTCTTTTGCACATGGGTTGGTCTTACCATCATCAGTTCTAGAGTCTGGGCTGATTATCTGCACCGAGTTCTCACTCTTTATGGCTTTTAGCGAATGCCAGTCCATATTTATGTTTCTAAACCACTCCCGGCCTAGTAGTGGTGGACCTCCCTCCGGTAGCACATATAAGTCCATTATTTGACTTCCTTCGCCCTTGTTGGCCACTGCAACCTTTATTGTCCCGATGGGGTACACTCTCTGCCCCGTGTAGGTTGTCAATATAATCTCCGTATCCTGTAGGGGAATATGTTGGAATAACCTTCTGTAATCTTTCTTATTCATGACCGACAATGCCGATCCAGTGTCCAATTCCATTTTTACTTGGACTCCTTCTATCTGAAGAGTAACCCAAATTGTCTGGAGGTCTGCACCCTTACCAACGTTGAGTACCCTTAAGCTAGCCAGTTCAATACTGCTTAAGCCAGCCAGTTCATTACTGCTAGCGTCTGAATCGGACTCCTGTTCGGCCACCTTGTGTACTTTTGCGTATTTTCCTTGCGGTGACTTCTTGTTGCTGGTCTTCTTCCCTGACCTGCATACTCTAGCTATATGTCCAAGCCTACCACAAGTTCTACATTCTTGGTTTTTAAACCAACACTGGTTCTGATCATGCGTTGTCTTTCCACAACGATAACATTTAACAGAACTCACACCCAATTTGTGTGCACTGAGCTCCGGTGACCGTAGCTGCATTACTGCCGTGCCTCTCGCTGCGGCTTCGTGTGCTGCTGCCATAGTGACCGCCTTCTCGAGCGTCAGCTCATTCTCCTCGAGCAGTCGCTTTTGTGTATCCTGTTTAAATAAACCACACACAAATTTGTCTCGTAGTGCATCTGTCAGTCCCGTTCCAAACTGGCAATATTTCGCTAATTTACGCAATTCCAGCAAATATTCAGCATTGCTTTCATGCTGTAGCTGCCTTCTGTCGTAAAATTTAAATCGTTCCGCTAGCATCAGCGGCGTGGGGTTTAGATGATCTTTCAGGACAGTAACAATCTCATCGAACGTCTTATCCGCCGGTTCATCTGGTGATAACAGGTGTTTCAATTGTCCGTATGTCTTCGCACCCATTAAATTTAATAATGTTAGTGCTTTATCAGCCCCACGAATTTTATTGGCCTTACAATAATTTTTAACTCGTTCAACATATATGGCCCAATCTTCGATGTCACTATCAAAGTTGCTAATATTCCCGTGTTTAGGCATTGTAGTACTTTATCAGATTTGCAATTACTCAGATTTTTTTTTTTTTTTACTGCTATCCAAGATGGCGGCTTCCCGCTCTTGCCGTCGTCCTCCGCCCACAAAATGGCGGTTTTCCCGCGCTTGGCGGTCTTCACCCGTCCCCCGACGCCGTCTCCCTTCAGCCCCCGAGTGCGGCCCTTATCTTCGCCGCGATCGCCCGAGTGCGGCCCTTATCAGGAGATGCGATCGCTCTGTTGAAACGCCTCCCGCTCGAAGCGGCTCTCGCGCCCTATTTCTCCGGCTCCCCCAGCCCCGTTCGTGCGGCCAACGCGGTCGACTGCCTGTCGCGTCGCTGCCCGGCTCAGACAACGGCTTACCCACCACCAAGCTGGAGAAGAAGCTGACGGTCGCCGATGGAGGCTCTGAGGTCAGGATGTCTTCCAGTGGGGTGGAGAGGGTGGAAACCTCTCTGCAACGTCCTGGCTGTGGACGAAGCTGCCGTGGAGTGACTGCCGCAGGGTCCGAATCAGACTCGTCGCCAGTGTTAAGTCTGTGAGTTGTTCAAGTAATTAATACTCAGACTTAATCAGTAACAATAAAACAGGTCTTTACTGGTTGGAGGTAGGGACTATTCTGAATACAAGATTACTGCACAGTGCTTATATACCGGTGTGTTCACCCCCGGTATTACGTCTACAGCAGCCTGAGAACGTAGTACATCTCTTAAGGTGGAACAGGCTTAAGCTCTCTTAAGGTGGAACAGGTTACATACACAACATGTGTCAGCTGTGACTCAGTGGGTAGCACCTTCGCCTCTGAGTCAGGAGGTTGTGGGTTCATAGTTCCACTTCAGAGACTTGAGCACATAATCTAGGCTGACACTTCAGTGCAGTGCTGAGGGAGTGCTGCACTGTCGGAGGTGCCGTCTTTCGGATGAGACGTTAAACCGAGGCCCCGTCTGCTCTCTCAGGTGGACATAAAGGATCCCATGGCACTATTTGGAAGAAGAGCAGGGGAATTATCCCCAGTGTCCTGGCCAATATTTATCCTTCAATCAACATAACCAAAACAGATTATCTGGTCATTATCACATTGCTGTTTGTGGGAGCTTGCTGTGTATAAATTGGCTGCTCTGTTTCCCACATTACAACAGTGACTACACTTCAAAAGTACTTCATTGGCTGTAAAGCGCTTTGGGATGTCGTGAAAGGCGCTATAGAAATGCAAATCTTTCTTTTCACCCTCAGTTTTGTCCTGTGCTAAAGTTCCCGATTTTCAAAATAACCGTCTTTCTGTCGCACTATATAAGGTGAGAAAAAGCAAAATATAATTGTGATTTTTCTTTTGCTGGGAGTTTCTCATCTCTGTGGGAAGGTTGTGTGTTTGTGCAGCAGATTGCGAGTGTGATCAGGTGAGAATATGACAAGTTTATCACCGCTATCTTGATAAAGGAAGTGATAAAGTTGCACTTCTGTCAAGTGTCAGTTCCAAAGGTTGTTTGTGCCAACTCACAGCAACGGAAAACAACAGCAAACTGGCCGGGTTTCTCAGAAAGCAAGCAGTTACCAGGATTGACTGTGCACATTAAACCCACAGGCAGGGCCAGCAGGTCAGAGCACAGGAAAATACTTTATTTCTTGAGGCAATCTTTATTGTCCTTAATTAATGGAAGTGTCTCAGTGCTGTAACATGGAACGTTTTTCCACTTGTAACCCCTACTTTTGACACTAAACATAGCACGTGTGAGACAGCACCTCATAGCCCTGCCACCAAGAAGGGCAAGGTGGCAATGTCATGGGACTACCATCACCAGAATGACTGTACCGGTTCAAGAAGGCCCACTGCCACCATATTCATGCCCACCACCTCGACCCAGCCATCTCAAGCAGCCTCTCTGCAAGGCCATCTCTGACCACTTCCTTGTATCCCTCAACACCCATATCCCCCTTCCCTCTTCCAACTCCATTTCCTTCTGTGTCCACACCTGGAATAAACTCTCCTCCAAGTCACATACAACTACTTTCAAACTCCCAACTGCCTAGCCTTTGGCCCTCCATTTCCCACAATATTTCTGTAGCCGTCGATCTGTTCAATCCCCCTTTGATGCCCTTGTCCCCAGTGAAACCTTCACTCTCTCCCACCCTGATCGTTCCCCCTGGTATGATCTTCTTAGGGAAATGAGGGATGGGCGATAAATGTGGCCTTGCCAGTGCCTCCCACATCCTGAGAACAATTATATAAGGAATGGACGCTAATGGTCCCTCTATCCCATTCTTGGGGCAGACAAAATGCAGCTGGTCACAGATCAATGGATAGGCCCCACCTGGGCTTGTGACTTTGATTGACAGCTATCTCAGATCTTTTGAGAAGTGGGCAGGGCCCGTGATTGGTTGGAAACCTGTGTGATGGATAATTTGTGGTCAGAGACTTCATCGTGCGGGATTAAATTGGCAGCTCATAGCCGGTCTTCAGTAAGAAGCTCTTGTGTGTGAACCTCATCGCCAACAGCTAAAGGACTGTCTGCCTTTTAAAAGTCTGGGCTAGCATAGTCAGGGAGCTAGACTGTGGCTACAGAAAGCAAATTCCTGGTTTTAAGATCCTTGTTTAGGGGGAAAGTGAGTTGTTTCTTTGCTGTTGTATATCAAGAAATGTCTCACATATCCCCCTGTGAGAAGCCAATCTTATGTAAATAACACCATCTAATTTGGGAAGTGTGTTTATCCAGTCAGTCGTATGAAGGGAGGACAATCCATGTGACACATTCCAGAAACAGGTTAACAGAATAAAGGTTCTCTGCTACCATCCCTGGTGTTTACCTAGATATTGGACAGGAAAGGGTACACTCCGCATCACAAGGAATGCGAGGTCTACTTACAGGAGTGACTCATGACACTGAATTTAGAGATTATTTAGCATAAGGCGGTGAAATATGGGCAGAAATCAAGGGGAGAAAATTAATTAAGAAGGGGAAAATAGAATATGAGAGTAAGCTTGCAGGGAACATAAAAACTGACTGTAAAAGATTTTATAGATATTGTGAAGAGAAAAAGATTGGTGAAGTCAATGTAGGTCCCTTGCTGTCAGAATCAGGGGAATTTATAATGGGGAACAAAGAAATGGCAGACCAATTAAATATATATTTTGGTTCTGTCTTCACAAAGGAGGACACAAATAACCTCCCAGAGATGTCGGGGAACATAGGGTCTGATGAAAAGGAGGAACTGAGAGAAATCAGTATTTGTAGGGAAATGGTGTTAAGGAAATTGATGGGATTGAAGGCTGATAAATCCCCAGGGCCTGATAATCTACATCCTAGGGTACTTAAGGAAGTGGCCCTAGAAATAGTAGATGCGTTGCTGATCATCTTCCAACATTCGATGGAATCTGGAACAGTACCCATGGATTGGAGGGTAGCTAATGTTACCCCACTATTCAAAAAAGGTGGTAGCGAGAAAACGGGGAATTACAGTAGTAGTGGGGAAAATGCTAGAGTCCATTATAAAAAAATGTAATAGCAGAGCACTTGGAAAACAGTGACAGGATCGGACAAAGTCAACATGGATTTACAAAGGGTAAATCGTGCTTGACTAATCTACTGGAATTTTTTGAGGATGTAACTGGTAAAATAGATAAGGGAGAACCAGTGGATGTGGTGTATTTGGACTTTCAGAAGGCTTTCGATAAGGTCCCGCATAAGAGATTGCGTGTAAAGTTAAGGCACATGGGATTGGGGGCAAGGTACTGACTTGTTACCAAGGGCCGCCCCTCGAGTCAGGGAGAGGTCCAAGGACAGAGGTCCTCAGCCAGCAGCCATGGGCTGCGAGGGACCAACAGTGCAGGACGCTGCGGTCACGCCGGGGGTAGCGGTGAGCCGCAGTCCAACCAAGGATTAGCCTGGCCGCCCGTCTCCGGGCGGCGGATGTATATAGTTTCAGTTTCAGTTTTGGTTATTGTTAAGTTAGGTATTTAGCAGTTTAATTATTTAGCTTAAGTTTGGGTGTTTTAGTTTAAGTTAAATAAGGTGATGGGTAGTTTTAAGTAAGTAATCTGCTAAGAGTGTGTATATTTGGGTCGAGGTCGCGGGACCCGACCATGCTTCACCAAGCCAGAGAATCTCTTGGGGACCTGGCTGCAAGTTTTTGTATCTTTTTGCAGAAAGACTTTCAGGATGAATGGATCGTAATCCTATTTGCCCTGATTGGGATGGGCGTCGGGAGGCGAGGTGACATGCAGGATTCCCACATCTATGGGTGCTCGGGAGACAAGGCACCCATAGCGACCGATGGAAGCGGTGAACGGGAGATGGAGGAGACCGCCGTCTACGTCCACGAGGGAAGGTGGCCAGGATGGCTGGGGTCCAATTCGTCACAGTACTCCAGCCAAACCGGATTCACGTACGGGGAGACGTCCCTCCTGTGCCCCAGGGTACGGGTTGTTACCACAAGAGTCAGCGTCACCGTTGGAAAGCGAATATGTTTAACGTGTAAAGGGAACATTCCTCTGGATAGGTGGTGGTGGCTCAGAAAGCTGAGCAAAGACATGAGGAACCCCGCAATTGAGTGGGAACGGTTGGGGAACAACACCCACCAGATGATTACAGGGACTCATGGAGGATTGAGTGTGTGTTGGGACAAGTGGTGGGAACCGGAACAAGGGATTTATATCTGTATGTGGGTGTCAGAGGAGGTCTGCCCCGCAGGCATATCCATCATTTTCCACCGGCAGTGGCAAGACACCGGGAAGGGGATGAGGTGGGGTACCAACCTGAAGGCGTGCGTAGTCCCATTTTCCCCGATCCCAGTCAATGCCACTGAGCTTGTAGCCCGCCCCCGTAAGCCCCCGCCCACGGCGCAGGCGGCGAGGATACACAGGGAAGGTTGCCCCACCACCACCAAGGGACCAGGGAATGGGTTGGTACTAGTCCCCACCGATCAGATGCTGTACCAGGGGGTACACTACGTGGTAGCCTCCGTGATTTTAAATCTCACCGAGGTACATTTACCGGAGTGGTGTCCCAAAGAAACAGAGCAGCTATACCAGGCCCTATTAAAGGACATGTTCAAGAAGTTTTATGAGTTCGATTTCGCCCATGTGGACAAAACCGAACTGTACACCACACACCGAGAGTTTTTGGGTAATGCAGGGAGGCAAAGAAGGGGAGTATGGAATTATGTTTTTACTGCGTTCAATACTGGGTCCTCTGTCATCAACAGTTTGGATGACATAGAGCTGCAGACTCAGATAAATGGCTTAAAAACACAGTTAAAGAAAATATTACTGGATGAGAACAAAGTAGTGGGCTCGGAGTTGCATGAGGACCAGACCATGAGGGTCCATTTAAAAGAAATTATCGCCGAGTTGGAAAAGCACGCAAAGACGGTAAATGCCCTCATAAGGGAGGACAGAAATGCCTCTGACCAGGCTGCGCAGAATGAGGTGTGCGTGCTATACGGGGCGTGGTTACTGGGCGAGGGCCGCAGTAATCTGGAGGATTTAAAACAGGGTTTATTCCCCTCCTGGATTAGCAACAAGCACCTCGCAGCCCTCCACCCATTTGAGAATGCATTAAGCCCGTGCCAACTCCGGTTAGCTTCCGAAGCCTACCCAGTCCCCATGGATTGTGAGCGGTCCAACCACACGATCATGGGAGTAGTAGTTAGGATGCCGGTCATGGGTAGGTCTCTTGCGTCCGTGTATAATAAGACACAGACTGCGGAGAACGGTACAACAGGTGTTTACTCAATGTGGCTCACACTGCAACTGCCTGTACAGATTACTGCTCAGTGCTATATACAGGTGTGGTCACTGCCAGTACTGCAGTATACATGAGCTGTAAAACATAGTTCCCCCCTTAAAGGTATATACATTACAATTCCTCCCCTTTTAGCTTAACAGTACCATAACACTCATTTAACAATTAAATATCAAACTAATTACAATTAACACTTTTAACATGCAACATTAGCTGAAAATAGTCTATTTATATATTCAGTCTTTGGGAAGGCTTCCTGATCCTTTCTGGATAGCGCCTTTCCCGAGTGTCTTGCTCTTGGTACGGAGGCGATTCTGGCCCCCTGTCGTCGGTTGGTTCATCAGCTTCCGATGCTACTGTTTCTGGGGTAGATGCGACCTGTACGTCGGGTTCATCACCAGGTATGTATGGGCGAGGCATGGGGTTGACTTGTTCCTGTGACTCTAGGATCTGGTCAGCATGGCGTCTCACGATGCTCTCCCCAACGTCCACTGTGTACATTAATGGGCCCTGCCGTGTGCATATCGTTCCTGGCTGCCATTTTTCTGTTCGGTAGTCGCGGGCCAAGACTGGTTGCCCTACATTGAAGCTCCTTGTTGGCTTCTCATGGATGTGCTGGAATTGCTTACTCTCAACATCTCTTCGTACGTTTGGTCTGAGCAAATCCAGGCGAGATCTTAACCTTCGGTTAAAGAACATCATGGCTGGGGCCTGGTTGGTGACTGCATGTGTCGCATTCCGGTAGGCGAACAGGAAATTGTCCACCTTGTGCTGCAGCGGAATGTTGTCATTGTACATAGCCTTTATTGCCTTCTTTAAGGTTTGTACGAACCTCTCAGCCAATCCATTTGTGGCTGGATGATACGGGGCGGATGTGTAATGCCTTACCCCATTCTTTTTCAAGAACCTCCGGAACCCTTTGGACACAAACTGTGGTCCGTTGTCGGAGCAAATCTGTTCTGGCAAGCCATTCCTGGCAAAAATGGTCCGTAGGACTGCAATAGTTTTCTCCGTGGTGGTGGAGGACATTTTGATGACCTCAGGCCATTTCGAGTGCACATCCACGGCTATTAAAAACATTGAGTCCATGAATGGACCAGCAAAATCAATATGCACCCGTTGCCATGGAGGTGAGGGCCACTCCCATGGGTGTAGAGGGGCCTGTGGTGGAGCATTTTGGATTTTCTGGCATCCTGAGCAGCTCTTGGTCAGGTCCTCGATTTGTTTATCGATTCCCAGCCACCACACATAAGCCCTGGCGAGGCTTTTCATTTTTACCCCTTCCAGATGATCCTCATGAAGCTCATTGAGCACTCTATCCCTTAACTTGGGTGGAATTACCACTCGGGATCCACACATCAAGGTCCCCTGGCACACTGACAGCTGTTCTCTCCTTGCGAGAATGCTGGCAACAGTGAGTCGCCATGTGCTGGCCATCCCTTCACCTTCAAATCATATACCCGAGACAGTGTCGGGTCATTTCCGGTTTCCTTTTCGATACAAGCGTTAGTTACCGGTAGGTATTCAACTATAGTCGAATGGAATATTTCAACAGGATCCACTGCTGGTTCTTCCTCCGCAGTAGGCAGTGGCAGGCGTGATAGCCCATCAGCACTTCCATGCTGTTTCGTGCCCTTATATTCAATCTCATAGTGGTGCGCCCCTAGAAAAAGTGACCATCTTTGTAGTCGTTGAGCAGTCATCACCGGAACGCCCTTCTTCGGATTAAAAATGGAGACAAGAGGCTGGTGATCAGTCAGCAAGGTAAATTTCTGCCTGTGCAGATAGTGATTGAAATTTTTCACTCCCCACACTAGGCTGAGGGCCTCCCTGTCAATCTGGGCGTATTTACGCTCGGCTGAGGTTAGTGATCGTGACGCAAAGGCTATTGGCCTCTCTGAGCCGTCCGAGAATTTGTGCAACAGCACCGCTCCAATGCCGTAGGGTGACGCATCACATGCCAACCAAATTGGTAATGCCGGGTTGTAATGGGCCAATACCTCTTTCGGTGTGATTAGTGTTTTGCTCTTCTGGAAAGCTCGTCTACATTCGTCACTCCACTTCCATGGCACCCCAGTTTGCAGTAGGGTGTTCAGTGGGTGTAGTATTGTGGACAAATTTGGCAAGAACTTATGGTAGTAGTTTACCAGCCCGAGGAACGACCTCAGTTGTGACACATTTTCCGGTGCTGGAGCCTTGACTACTGCCTCAATCTTCTCTGGGGACTTATGTAACCCCTCTTTATCGATAACGTGGCCACAATACGAGATCTGTTTTCTAAAAAACTCGCATTTGGGGCGGTTAGCTTGGAGCCCATATTCCTGCAATCTAGTGAGCACCTGCTCCAGGTTGGCAAGGTGATCACTGTCATTTTTGCCCGTGACCAGGATGTCGTCCAAATAACACTGGATCCCTGGGATCCCTTGCAGGACTTGTTCCATTGCCCTCTGCCAAATAGCCGGAGCTGATGCTACCCTGAATACCAGCCGATTGTACTGGTAGAGACCTTTATGGGTGTTGATTGTGAGGTATTTTTTGACGCTTCTTCTACCTCCATTTGCAGATACGCCTGGGCCAGATCAATCTTAGTGAAGCGTTTCCCTCCAGATAGCGAGGCGAAAATATCTTCAATCCACGGAAGTGGATATTGTACGGTGTGAAGGACCGGGCTCACTGTTACCTTAAAGTCCCCACAGATGCGAACCTTCCTTGGTTCCCCAGGCGTGCTGCTCAACGACTTTTTCATCACAGGGACGATGGGTGTAGCCCACTCGCTCCAGTCTACCTTGGACAGTACACCTGAATGTTCCAGACTCTCCAGCTCTGCTTCGACGGCTGGGCGGATTGCAAAAGGTATTGGTCTGGCCTTAAAAAATTTTGGGCTTGCATTTTCTTCAATTTTAATCGTCGCTGTCATGCCTTTTAGTGTTCCGAGTCCTTGCTGGAACACTTCTTTCGCGTCAGTTAGGATCTTTGACAGTCGCCCAGGTGTGACATCGTCATCCTTTTTGTCAGCCACAGTCAGTGCCTGTATGGAATGCCAATCCAGTTGTATTTTCCGGATCCATTCACGTCCCAGTAATGGTGGTCCTCCATCTTGCAATACATACAGGTCTAGTTTTGATGTTTCCTTACCGTTATATATAACGGTCACCCTTATTTTTCCTTTGGGGTAGACTTTTTGCCCCGTGTACGTCTTCAAAATAATTTTTGTGTGAGAATAGCCGCTCGTAGTCCCGTCGGTTTATGACTGTTAGGGCTGATCCTGTGTCCAATTCCATCTTTACCTGGACTCCTGCTAACTTGAGAGTGACCCAAATGGTTCGGTGATCCTCCGTTGTGATCACATTATGTAGTTTCAGACAACTCAGTTCCCTGCTTTCGGAGTCGTTATCACTCTTTTGTTTGTCCCGCCTTACTTCATAAAGTGGGAGCATGCTATGACAGGTACTGACCTCTCAGGGTGCCGGAGCCGGGGAGCACACATAATCCTGTGTCCCCAGCACTTGAATGCCTATTCAAAACCGTAGTGTGGGTTCAGAGCTGCTGGCGCGAAGCCTATAAATTGTACCATGGAGGCAATGGCACAAGGCCATGTTCCCCCACAGGTAGCATATATATGAGGTGGGACATATTGTGTCACCACCGGCGTGTCCCACTACCAGCATGGACAGCATAGCTGGTGTCCGGTTAGTGACCGCAGCTTCTGTTTTAAACCTGAGGCAGAAGTGCAAGTGGCCCAGTAAGCGAATTGTCCCCATTCCTGAACCCTCCACTGTTCACCTCACTGTGAAGGAGAATTTTACGAATTTGCAAAAGTACGTAGCACACTTCGGCTATGAAATTCCCCCTCTTGCTGAACACCTTACCAAAATACTCAAAGCCGTTATAGTTTCGCAGAAACATTTTTACACTCTAGAGCAGAAAACAGTAGAGATAGGGACTAAGATATTGGATTTTGTGATTCCACCCTGGTGGGACATTTTCAATAACATAGAGGTCCCTTTGTGGATCAGACTGGTTTCCCACATTCTCGTGGTTTGCCAGTTAGGGATAGTGTTGTATCTAGTTTGCATTCAGTGTAAGGGAAAAGGTCAGTTGTTAGAGTTCCGAAACCAGAAGATCTGGAAGGAACATTATGTGAAGGTGGAGGGAGATACGCCTGTTTAAGCCTTTTTCCTTGTATTCTGATTTTAAGATTGTTGTTTTTTTTGTGTTTGTTTTTTTAATAAAGGTTTTTTCTGTTGTTTTTTTGCGGTGCAGTTAATAAAGATGTATGTGTACCAAGTGGTGCAGGGGTGTTGGACCCCCTCCATGCTTGGATGATGTGTGTAAAAGTCTATAATTTACTCTCAGTATGCTTATGTACACGACATTTTCGCGGAATGGGAAGTGTATGTGTCGTGGGTACCTATGAAGGCACGAGAGCGGAATTGAGTAGAGTGGATTGGGAAAATAGATTAAAGGGTAAGATGATACATGATCAGTGGTGTACATTTAAGGAGTTATTTTACAACTTCCAAAAAATATATATTCCACTGAGAAGAAAAGGGTGTAAAAGAAAAGACAGCCATCCGTGGCTAAGTAAAGAAATTAAGGAGAGTATTCGACTAAAAACAAGGGCATATAAGGTAGCCAAATCTAGTGGGAGGATAGAGGATTGGGAAAACTTTAAATGACAGCAAAAAATAACAAAAAGATTGATTAAGAAAGGGAAGATAGATTATGAAAGTAAATTAGCAAAAAATATAAAAACAGATAGTAAGAGTTTTTATAGTTATATAAAAAGAAAAAGGGTGGCTAAAGTAAATGTTGGTCCCTTAGAGGATGAGACCGGGAAATTAATGGTGGGAAATATGGAGATGGCAAAAACACTGAATGAATATTTTATATCAGTCTTTACAGTAGAAGAAACTAAGAATATCCCAACACTGGACAAACAGGGGGCTAAAGGGGGGGAGGAGCTAAACATGATCAAAATCACTAAGGAAGTGGTACTCGGTAAAATAATGGGACTCAAGGCGGATAAATCACCTGGACCTGATGGCTTACATCCTAGGGTCTTGAGGGAAGTGGCGGTAGGGATTGTGGATGCATTGGTAATAATTTTCCAAAACTCCCTGGACTCGGCAAAGGTCCCGGCAGACTGGAAAACTGCTAATGTAACACCCTTATTTAAAAAGGGCAGTAGACAGAAGGCTGGAAACTATAGACCGGTTAGCCTAACATCTGTGGTAGGTAAAATTTTGGAGTCCATTATTAAGGAGACAGTAACAGGACATTTGGATAATCATAATTTAATAGGACAAAGTCAGCATGGTTTTATGAAGGGGAAGTCATGTTTGACAAATTTGCTGGAGTTCTTTGAGGAAGTAACATATAGGGTGGATAAAGGGGAACCAGTGGACATAGTGTATTTAGACTTCCAAAAGGCATTTGACAAGGTACCACACAAAAGATTATTGCTTAAGATAAAAAATCACGGGATTGGGGGTAACATTCTGGCATGGAAAGAGGATTGGCTATCTAACAGAAGGCAGAGAGTTGGGATAAATGGTTCATTCTCAGACTGGCAATCAGTAACAAGTGGTGTTCTGCAGGGGTCAGTGCTGGGTCCCCAACTCTTTACAATCTATATTAATGATTTGGAGGAGGGGACCGAGTGTAACATATCAAAGTTTGCAGATGATACTAAGATGGGAGGGAAAGTAGTGAGTGAGGAGGACATAAAAAACCTGCAAGGGGACATAGACAGGCTAAGTAAGTGGGCAGAGATTTGGCAGATGGAATACAATACTGGAAAGTGTGAGGTTATGCACTTTGGCAGTAAAAATCGTAAAGCAAGTTATTATCTTAATGGCAAGAAACTGGAAAGCACTGAAGTACAAAGGGATCTGGGGGTCCTGGTGCACGAAACTCAAAAGGTTAGTATGCAGGTGCAGCAAGTGATTAAGAAGGCCAATGGAATGTTGGCTTTCATTGCTAGGGGGATAGAATATAAAAATAGGGAGGTATTGCTTCAGTTGTACAAGGTATTGGTGAGACCGCACCTGGAATACTGCGTACAGTTTTGGTGTCCATACTTAAGAAAGGACATACTTGCTCTCGAGTCAGTACAAAGAAGGTTCACTTGGTTAATCCCGGGGATGAGGGGATGGACATATGAGGAGAGGTTGAGTAGATTGGGACTCTACTCATTGGAGTTCAGAAGAATGAGAGGCGATCTTATTGAAACATATGTTGAGATACCACGGCAAACGTGGGAGTCGAGACCAGAGCTATTGAAAACACAACTGTTTTATTCTAACCACATGGGAAACAGGAACTAGAAAAGCCCGCGCATCCACTTAAATACTTCCCAGACAGGAAGTGCTCCCGGCAGCCTGTCCCTGCGGGAAACAAGTTGCTGGAGGAAAGGGCCCCCGGCTGGGGGCTTCTGCTTAGACTGTCCGTGCCGCCGTGAGCGGATTATGTCCAGTGGTGGCGTGTCGCCACAGAGCTCCCCCCAGAATCCGCTTAGGAGGAGTGGACGAGTCGTGACGGTGGTCTAATGGTTCTGCCGCAGCGGCTCTGAGTGGTCGCCGGTCTAGTTGGTTGGGTCGGGCGGTTCGCCGCCGGCTGTGCTGGCTTGCCGGGGGGACGGCCTCTAGTTGGAGGCTGGGCCACGGGGACGTGTTCCCCTGGTTCTGTGTGTGCTGGTTTCAGCCGGTCGATGGAGACTGTGTCGACCCTGTCGCCGAGTCGCAGCTTGAAGACCTTGTCCCCGGTTTGTAGTACCTCGTACGGTCCGTCGTACGGGGGTCGCAGGGGCCCGCAGTGCGCGTCGTGTCGCACGAAGACGAAGCGCGCCTGCTGTAAATTTGGCGGGACGTGAGGTGCAAGTTCGCCGTGTCGGTTGACCGGAAGTGGGGCGAACTGCTGAGCGGAAGAGAAAGAGTTGAGCCGCTGCTGTTCGGCCGACCAAGGCTTGTTAGGCTCCGGGAGGAATTCGCCTGGGACGCGCAGCGGTTGTCCGTAGACTAACTCCGCTGCCGAGGACTGGAGGTCTTCCTTGACCGCGGTGCGTAGGCCGAGTAGCACCCACGGTAGGCGGTCAGTCCAGGTACTGTCCTGCAGGCTGGCGCGGAGTGAGGCCTTGAGTGACCTGTGGAAGTGTTCACAAAGCCCGTTGGCCTGCGGGTGGTACGCCGTGGTGCGGTGAAGCGTCACCCCGAGGTTGCGTGCTGTGGCCGTCCAGAGTTCGGAGGTGAACTGGGCGCCTCTGTCGGAGGTTATGTCGGCCGGTACGCCGAACCTTGCAACCCAGGTGTTAACGAACGCCCTGGCAATGTCGGCTGTGGTGGTGGAGGTCAGCGGCACTGCCTCAGGCCAGCGTGTGTAGCGGTCGACCATCGTGAGGAGATAAGTTTGGCCTTGCGATGGCGGCAGGGGACCGACGATGTCGACGTGTACATGGTCGAAGCGGC
The DNA here is from genome assembly GCF_052327205.1 of Somniosus microcephalus. Classification (NCBI taxonomy): domain Eukaryota; kingdom Metazoa; phylum Chordata; class Chondrichthyes; order Squaliformes; family Somniosidae; genus Somniosus; species Somniosus microcephalus. The sequence goes on along the minus strand of NC_140999.1, from coordinate 69,255,926 downwards.
GGCTGGGTACCTCGAAGTCTCCCAGGGGTGCTTTGGTGTGCAGCTGTACCTTAGCCCATTGGCAGGCGAGGCAGGAGGTGGCCCAAGTCCAAACATCTCTGCTGAGGCCGCGCCAGACGAAGCGCTTGGAGAGGAGTTTGACGGATACGCGGGAACCCGGGTGAGAGAGCCCGTGGAGCGCGTCGAAAACGCGGCGGCGCCAGGTCTCAGGGACGACCGGCCTGGGTTGGCCGAGTGAGACGTCGCAAGTGACTGCCGTGGCTTCGGGTCTGATCCCTCTCTCTGGGTTAGGACCAGGCCCGGGTCTGAGCCCTCTCTCTGGGTATTGGCCAGGCCCAGGTCTGATCCCTCTCTCTGGGTATTGGCCAGGCCCGGGCCTGATCCTTCTCTCTGGGTTAGGACCAGGCCCGTATCTGATCCTTCTCTCTGGGTGAGGACAGGACCAGGCCCAGGTCTGATCCCTCTCTCTGGGTTAGGACAAGGCCCGGGTCTGATCCTTCTCTCTGGGTGAGGACAGGACCAGCCCGGGTCTGATCCTTCTCTCTGGTTGAGGACCAGGCCCGGGTCTGATCCCTCTCTCTGGGTTAGGACCAGGCCCGGGTCTGATCCCTCTCTCTGGGTGAGGACCAGGCCCGGGTCTGATCCCTCTCTCTGGGTTAGGACCAGGCCCGGGTCTGAGCCCTCTCTCTGGGTTAGGACCAGGCCCGGGTCTGATCCCTCTCTCTGGGTGAGGATCAGGCCTGGGTCTGATCCCTCTCTCTGGGTTAGGACAGGACCAGGCCCAGGTCTGATCCCTCTCTCTGGGTGAGGATCAGGCCTGGGTCTGAGCCCTCTCTCTGGGTTAGGACCAGGCCCGGGTCTGATCCTTCTCTCTGGGTTAGGACCAGGCCCGGGTCTGAGCCCTCTCTCTGAATATTGGCCAGGCCCGGGTCTGATCCCTCTCTCTGGGTATTGGCCAGGCCCGGGCCTGATCCCTCTCTCTGGGTTAGGACCAGGCCCGGGTCTGATCCCTCTCTCTGGGTGAGGATCAGGCCTGGGTCTGAGCCCTCTCTCTGGGTTAGGACCAGGCCCAGGTCTGCTCCTTCTCTCTGGGTGAGGACAGGACCAGGCCCGGGTCTGATCCCTCTCTCTGGGTGAGGACAGGACCAGCCCGGGTCTGATCCTGCTCTCTGGGTTAGGACCAGGCCCAGGTCTGATCCCTCTCTCTGGGTTAGGACCAGGCCCGGGTCTGATCCCTCTCTCTGGGTTAGGACCAGGCCCGGGTCTGATCCCTCTCTCTGGGTATTGGCCAGGCCCGGGTCTGATCCCTCTCTCTGGGTTAGGACCAGGCTCGGGTCTGATCCCTCTCTCTGGGTTAGGATCAGGCCCGGGTCTGATCCCTCTCTCTGGGTGAGGACAGGACCAGGCCCGGGTCTGATCCTGCTCTCCGGGTTAGGACCAGGCCCGGGTCTGATCCCTCTCTCTGGGTTAGGACCAGGCAAGGGTTTGATATCTCTCTCTGGGTATTGGCCAGGCCCGGGTCTGAGCCCTCTCTCTGGGTATTGGCCAGGCCCGGGTCTGATCCCTCTCCCTGGGTATTGGCCAGGCCCGGGTCTGATCCCTCTCTCTGGGTTAGGACCAGGCCCGGGACTAATCCCTCTCTCAGGGTGAGGACCAGGCCCGGGTCTGATCCCTCTCTCTGGGTGAGGACCAGGCCCGGGTCTAATCCCTCTCTCTGGGTGAGGACAGGACCAGGCCCGGGTCTGATCCCTCTCTCTGGTTGAGGACAGGACCGTGCCTGGGACTGATCCCTCTCTCTGGGTGAGGACAGGACCAGGCCCGGGTCTGATCCCTCTCTCTGGGTGTGGACAGGACCAGGCCCGGGTCTGATCCCTCTCTCTGGGTATTGGCCAGGCCCGGGTCTGATCCCTCTCTCTGGGTGAGGACAGGACCAGGCCCGGGTCTGATCCCTCTCTCTGGGTGAGGACAGGACCAGGCCCGGGTCTGATCCCTCTCTCTGGGTTAGGACCAGGCCCGGGTCTGATCCCTCTCTCTGGGTGAGGACCAGGCCCGGGTCTGATCCCTCTCTCTGGGTTAGGACCAGGCCCGGGTCTGATCCCTCTCTCTGGGTTAGCACCAGGCCCGGGTCTGAGCCCTCTCTCTGGGTGAGGATCAGGCCTGGGTCTGATCCCTCTCTCTGGGTGAGGACAGGACCAGCCCGCGTCTGATCCTGCTCTCTGGGTTAGGACCAGGCCCGGGTCTGATCCCTCTCTCTGGGTTAGGACCAGGCCCGGGTCTGATCCCTCTCTCTGGGTTAGGACCAGGCCCGGGTCTGATCCCTCTCTCTGGGTATTGGCCAGGCCCGGGTCTGATCCATCTCTCTGGGTTAGGACCAGGCCCGGGTCTGAGCCCTCTCTCTGGGTGTTGGCCAGGCCCAGGTCTGATCCCTCTCTCTGGGTATTGGCCAGGCCCGGGCCTGATCCTTCTCTCTGGGTTATGACCAGGCCCGTGTCTGATCCTTCACTCTGGGTGAGGACAGGACCAGGCCCAGGTCTGATCCCTCTCTCTGGGTTAGGACAAGGCCCGGGTCTGATCCTTCTCTCTGGGTGAGGACAGGACCAGGCCCGGGTCTGATCCCTCTCTCTGGGTGAGGACAGGACCAGCCCGGGTCTGATCCTTCTCTCTGGTTGAGGACCAGGCCCGGGTCTGATCCCTCTCTCTGGGTTAGGACCAGGCCCGGGTCTGATCCCTCTCTCTGGGTGAGGACCAGGCCCGGGTCTGATCCCTCTCTCTGGGTTAGGACCAGGCCCGGGTCTGAGCCCTCTCTCTGGGTTAGGACCAGGCCCGTGTCTGATCCCTCTCTCTGGGTGAGGACAGGACCAGGCCCGGGTCTGATCCCTCTCTCTGGGTGAGGACAGGACCAGGCCCAGGTCTGATCCCTCTCTCTGGGTTAGGACCAGGCCCGGGTCTGATCCCTCTCTCTGGGTGAGGATCAGGCCTGGGTCTGATCCCTCTCTCTGGGTTAGGACAGGACCAGGCCCAGGTCTGATCCCTCTCTCTGGGTGAGGACAGGACCAGCCCGGGTCTGATCCTGCTCTCTGGGTTAGGACCAGGCCCAGGTCTGATCCCTCTCTCTGGGTTAGGACCAGGCCCGGGTCTGATCCCTCTCTCTAGGTTAGGACCAGGCCCGGGTCTGAGCCCTCTCTCTGGGTATTGGCCAGGCCCGGGTCTGATCCCTCTCTCTGGGTATTGGCCAGGCCCGGGCCTGATCCCTCTCTCTGGGTTAGGACCAGGCCCGTGTCTGATCCCTCTCTCTGGGTGAGGACAGGACCAGGCCCAGGTCTGATCCCTCTCTCTGGGTTAGGACCAGGCCCGGGTCTGATCCTTCTCTCTGGGTGAGGACAGGACCAGGCCCGGGTCTGACCCCTCTCTCTGGGTGAGGACCAGGCCCGGGTCTGATCCCTCTCTCTGAGTTAGGACCAGGCCCGGGTCTGATCCCTCTCTCTGGGTGAGGACCAGGCCCGGGTCTGATCCTCTCTCTGGGTTAGGACCAGGCCCGGGTCTGATCCCTCTCTCTGGGTTAGGACCAGGCCCGGGTCTGATCCCTCTCTCTGGGTTAGGACCAGGCCCGGGTCTGATCCCTCTCTCTGGGTTAGGACCAGGCCCGGGTCTGATCCCTCTCTCTGGGTGAGGATCAGGCCTGGGTCTGATCCCTCTCTCTGGGTGAGGACAGGACCAGGCCCGGGTCTGTTTCCTCTCTCTGGGTGAGGATCAGGCCCGGGTCTGAGCCTCTCTCTGGGTGTGGACACGGCCCAGGTCTGATCCCTCTCTCTGGGTCTGGACAGGACCAGGCCCGGGTCTGATGATGAAGGTCCACGGATCCCGACTGAGGGCCTAGTTATACTAGCCCATGGCCACACCCCTCATACCAATAACCTTGTAGAGGGGGGCAGAGGATCAATTTCCACAGGGCCATACAGGAAGCTCGCACTCTGCGCCCATTCCGGCACACTCCCACCAGCCCATGAACACAGACGTGTCTTTTGGTGATGTTACCAAATGCCACCACGCTCATGTTGAATTGAGGATTGACACGGCTGTTAAAACATGAGTGTGCTAGGGAATAGGCGCTTGTGTGATAACACCAAGCCTGTGATGGTAGCACAGACTCCAACAAAGTAGGTCGTGATGCAATGGATGGTGGGATCCCACCTCAATCATCCCAGTGCCTCTCTGTGTGAGCCTGGTCCTCCGATTGAGTGCAGTGGGCCTGTAATCATGGGCATTGAGTTGAGGCAGCTCTGACTCACTTCAATTAGGCCCTGGTTCTGCCTAAAGAGATTTTCAGCCCATCATCTGGGTTGGATTTGGGCTCAGCCCACAGGTCAGCTGAGCTGGGCTTTGATGGGCAGAAGCCTCAGTGTCAGTAGTTTCCCTTCAGTATAGAGCAGTGCCCAGCTCTGTGTCTCTTTTATCGTCTCTGGCCACACCCTGTGGTCTGTGGGAACCATGCCTTCTTGGAAGTTGAATTATATTTTTAACCAAATTGAGATTGCACTGTGCGGTCATGACATCAGATCAGTTGAAGAAAAACAAGGCATAAAAATAGTGCAGAAATCAGCCAAGATCTAGAAACAAACACCATTGCCACCTGCGAATGTCAGCATTGAGACTAGGTGATTGCTGCATCTTCATTAGAAGGGGCGCCTCTGCTCACACAATCAGGCTCCTCCACGTCATTCCCTCGACAGCTCTTTAACTACTGTATTGTTCCCCTTCCCCTCTGGATGTTGTCGACTCCCGTTGAGGTTGATTCCACCTGTGGCTTCACTCGCTCCAATATTTTGCCCACGTGCCAGCTTGGCAGAACTCTTGCCTGCCTGCAGGTCAGAATAAAGATGTGCATTTCTACAGCACCTTTCACAGCCTCAGAACGTCCCGAAGCGCTTTATAAACAATGAGGAACTTATTGTAGTGTAGTCACTGTTGTAATGTAGCAAACGCGGCAGCCAATCTGCGCACAGCAAGCTCCCACAAACAGCAATGAGATAATGACCAGATCATTTGTTTTTCAGTGATGTTGGTTGAGGGATAAATATTGACCAGGGCACCGGGGAGAACTTCTCTGCTTCTGAATAGTGGCCATGGGATATTTTCCATTCACCTCAGTGGGCAGACGGGGCCTCGGTTTAACATCTCATCCGATAGATGGCACCCCCGGCAGTGCAGCACTCTCTCAGTACAGAAGTGCAGTGTCAGCCTGGATTTCGTGCTCGAGTCTCGACTGTGACTTGAACCCACAGTCATCTGACTCAGAGTCAAAGGTAACTACCACTGAGCCATGGCTGGTTGAGGATTCAAGCCCCGGTTCCAGGGACTTGAACGCGAAATATATGCTGATGCTTGCTCCGGGGCAGTACCAAGGGAGCACTGGACCATCGACGCTGCTATCCTCGAATCGAGGCCGCCATATATCTGCTGCAGGTGGATGCTAAAGATCCTGTGGCACTCATTGAAAAAAGCAAGAAGTTCTGATGTCCTGGCCAACGTTCTTTGTTGAACCAGTGCCACCAAAGAGCAGACTGAATGAGAGCGGCTGGAGTGGACCTGGGAGTGGATTGAGGAGTGTGGCAGCAGTTTAAAAGCGGCGGCAGTGAGCGAGGCCCGACCAGAGCGGCTGGAGCGGATCTGGGAGTGGATTGAGGAGTGTGGCAGCAGTTTAAAAGCGGCGGCAGTGAGCGAGGCCTGACCAGAGCGGCTGGAGCGGACCTGGGAGTGGATTGAGGAGTGTGGCAGCAGTTTAAAAGCGACGGCAGTGAGCGAGGCCCGACCAGACCGGCTGGAGCAGACCTGGGAGTGGATTGAGGAGCGCGGAGGCAGTTTAAAAGCGGTGGCAGTGAGCGAGGCTTACCAATTCAGCAGCGGGGGAGAGAGGTAAAAAGTAATCAAAGTGTGACATCACCAGGAAGTAGGTAAGTGATTGGTTGGTGAGTATTTCTCTCTTTTTTAAACTTTAACTCTGGTTTATAGTTACTAAGGTCTCTCTGGTGTAGCGGGGACTGTTGGTAAACCAGTTAACTGTAGTGTAATTAGTGGGATTGATTGATTTAATTCAAATTCAATTAATTAAAGGGTAAGTCATGGCAGGACAGCCCGGTCACGTGGTATGCTCCTCCTGCGATATGTGGGAACTCAGGGATGCTTCCTGTGTCCCTGACAACTACATGTGCAGGAAGTGCATCCAGCTGCAGCTACTGACAGACCGCATTGCGGCACTGGAGTTGTGATTGGATGCATACTGCAGCGTTCGCGATGCTCGGGACATCGTGAATAGCACGTTTACGGAGTTGGACACACCGCAGGTAGAGGTTGGACAGGAAGAAAGGGAATGGGTGACCAACAGGCAGAGTACTAGGTGCAGGCAGGTAGTGCAGGGGTCCCCTGTGGACATCCCCCTCTCAAACAGATACACCACTTTGAGTGCTGTTGGGGGGGGGATGGCTTATCAGAGGAAAGCAGCAGCAGCCAACTTGCTGGCACCAGGGTTGGCTCTGCTGCACAGCACAGGAGGAAAAAGAGGGGTAGAGCTATAGTAATAGGGGATTCTATTATAAGGGGAATAGATAGGCGTTTCTGCGGCCGCAAACGAGACTCCAGGATGATGTGTTGCCTCCCTGGTGCAAGGGTCAAGGATGTCTCAGAGTGACTGCAGAACATCTTGGAAGGGGAGGGTGAACATCCAGTTGTCGTGGTGCATATAGGTACCAACGATATAAGTAAAAAGCGGGATGAGGTCCTAAAAGCAGAATATAGGGAGTTAGGAGGTTAATTAAAAAATAGGACCTCAAAAGGTAGTAATCTCAGGATTGCTACCAGTGCCACATGCTAGTCAGAGTAGAAATAGAAGGATATTTCAGATGAATACGTGGCTAGAAGAATGGTGCAAGGGGGAGGGATTCAAGTTCCTGGGACATTGGAACCGGTTCTGGGGGAGGTGGGACCAGTTCAAACCGGACGGTTTGCACCTGGGCAGGGCTGGAACCGATGTCTTCGGGGGAGTGTTTGCTAGTGCTCCGGGGGAGGGTTTAAACTAAAATGGCAGGGGGTTGGGAACCTGAGCAGGGAGACAGAGGGAAGGGAAACAAGGATAAAAGCAAAAGATAGGAAGGAGAAAAACAAAAGTGGCAGTCAGAGAAATCAACGGTTTAAATCAAACATGGCCACAGTAAATAATAATTCTAATAGGTCTAAGAGCGTTAAAAAAACAAGCCTGAAGGCTTTGTGTCTTAATGCGAGGAGCATTCGTAATAAGGTGGATGAATTGGCTGCGCAAATAGAGGTAAACGAATATGATTTGGTTGAGATTACGGAAACATGGCTCAAGGATGGCCAAGACTGGGAACTCAACATCCAGGGGTATTCGATATTCAGGAAAGATAGGCAAAAAGGAAAGGGAGGTGGGGTAGCATTACTGGATAAAGAAGGGATTAACACAATTGTAAGGAAGGATATTAGCTCTGATGATGTGGAATCTGTATGGGTAGAATAGAGAAATACTAAGGGGCAGAAAACATTAGTGGGAGTGGTATATAGACCTCCAAACAGTAAGGCGGAGGTTGGGGATGGCATTAAAAGGGAAATTAGAGAAGCGTGCAATAAGGGCACAGCAGTCATCATGGGTGACTTTAATCTACATATAGATTGGGCTAACCAAATTAGTAACAATACTGTGGAGGAGCAATTCCTGGAGTGTTTAACGGGATGGTTTCCTGGACCAACATGTCGAGGAGCCAACCAGAGATCAGGCCATCTTAGACTGGGTATTATGTAATGAGAAAGGATTAATTAGCAATCTTGTTGTACGAGGCCCCTTGGGTCGGAGCGATCATAATATGATCGAATTCTTCATTAAGATGGAGAATGAAGTAGTTGACTCTGAGACTAGGGTCCTAAATTTAAATAAAGGAAACTACGATGGCCTGAGGAGCGAGTTGGGTAGGATTGATTGGAGAATGTCACTCAAAGGGTTGATGGTGGATAGGCAATGGCAAACATTCAAAGACCGAACGGATGAACTACAGAATTTGTTCATCCCAGTTTGGCATAAAAATAAAACAAAAAAGGTGACTCGACCGTGGCTAACAAGGGAAATTAGGGATAGCATAAGATCCAAGGAGAGGACATATAAATTGGCCAGAAAAAGCAATAATCCTGAGGATTGGGAGCAGTTTAGGATTCAACAAAGGAGGACAAAGGGATTAATTAAGAAGGGGAAAATAGAATATGAGAGTAAGCTTGCAGGGAACATAAAAACTGACTGTAAAAGCTTTTATAGATATGTGAAGAGAAAAAGATTGGTGAAGTCAAGCGTAGGTCCCTTGCAGTCAGAATCAGGGGAATTTATAATGGGGAACAAAGAAATGGCAGACCAACTAAATACATATTTTGGTTCTGTCTTCACAAAGGAGGACACAAATAACCTCCCAGAGATGCTGGGGAACATAGGGTCTGATGAAAGGGTAGAACTGAAAGAAATCAGTATTTGTAGGGAAATGGTGTTAGGAAAATTGATGGGACTGAAGGCCGATAAATCCCCAGGACATGATAATCTACATCCTAGGGTACTTAAGGAAGTGGCCCTAGAAATAGTAGATGCATTGCTGGTCATCTTCCAGAACTTGATAGACTCTGGAACAGTACCCATGGATTGGAGGGTAGCTAATGTTACCCCACTATTCAAAAAAGGTGGTAGAGACAAAGCGTGGAATTATACACCGGTAAGCCTGACATCAGTAGTGGGGAAAATGCTAGAGTCCATTATAAAAGATAAATCGTGCTTGACTAATCTACTGGAATTTTTTGAGGATGTAACTGGTAAAATAGATAAGGGAGAACCAGTGGATATGGTGTATTTGGACTTTCAGAAGGCTTTCGATAAGGTCCCGCATAAGAGATTAGCGTGCAAAATTAAGGCACATGGGATTGGGGGCAAGGTATTGACTTGGATAGAGAACTGGTTGGCGGATAGAAAGCAGAGAGTTAGAATAAACGGGTCATTTTCTGAGTGGCAGGCAGTGACTAGTGGGATACCGCAAGGATCGTTCCTAGGACCCCAGCTGTTCCCAATATGCATTAATGATCAGGACGAGGGAATTGGATGTAATATCTCCAAATTTGCAGACGACACAAAGCTGGGTGGGAGGGTAGGCTGTGAGGAGGATGTCGTGAAACTCCAGTACGATTTGGATAGGTTGGGTGATTGGGCAGAAACATGGCAAATGCACTATAATGTGGATAAATGTGAGGTTATCCACTTTGGTGGCAAAAACAGGAAGGCAGGTTATTATTTGAATGGCAATAGATTGGGAGAAGGGGAAGTGCAAAGCGACCTGGGTGTTCTTGTGCACCAGTCGCTGAAGGTAAGCATGCAGGTGCAGCAGGCGGTTAAGAAGGCAAATGGTATGTTGGCCTTCGTAGCAAGAGGGTTCGAGTACAGGAACAAAGATGTCTTGTTGCAGTTGTACATGGCCTTGGTGAGACCGCACCTTGAGTATTGTGTGCAGTTTTGTTCGCCTTATCTGAGGAAGGACATTCTTGCCATGGAAGGAGTGCAGCGAAGATTCACCAGGCTGATACCTGGGATGGCAGGAATGATGTATGAGGAGTGATTGTGTTGATTGGGTTTATACTCACTGGAGTTTAGAAGATTGAGATGGGATCTCATTGAAACCTATAAAATTCTGTCAGGCCTGGACAGACTTGATGCAGGCAGGATGTTTCCGATGGCCGGGGAGTCCAGGACCAGGGGTCATAGTCTAAGGATAAGTGGTAAGCCATTTAGGACTGAAATGAGGAGGAATTTCTTCACCCAGAGAGTGGTGAACCTGTAGAATTCTCTGCCACAGAGGGCGGTGGAGGCCAGTTCATTAAATATATTCAAGAAGGAGTTGGCTATATTTCTTAAGGCTAAAGGGATCAAGGGATATGGGGAGAAGCCGGGGACAGGGTACTGAATTTGGATGATCAGCCATGATCTCATTGAATGGCGGAGCAGGCTCGAAGGGCCGAATGGCCTACTCCTGCTCCTATCTTCTATGTTTCTATGTCATTCCCCTCACTGTGGTTTGTGGGACCTTGCAGTACAGAAAATGGCTGACACATGCGCCTATATAACTCTGCTCCAAACTAGTTCAATCTACGTGAGAGAGAACGCAATTTTAGTGCAAGTCTTTCTACCTTAGCGGTCATTTGGGGTTAGACAGAGAGTAAAGCTCGCGCTACACTGTCCCATGAAACACTCCCAGGGTAGTTAAAGCACAGGTTAGATTCAGAGTAAAGCTCCCTGTACACTGTCCCATCAAACACTCCCAGTGCAGGTACAGTACAGGTTAGATACTGAGTAAAGCTCCCTCTAAACTGTTGCATCAAACAATCCCAGGGCCAGTACAGCATGGGTTAGATACAGTGTAAAGCTCCCTCTACACTGTCCCATCAAACACTCCCAGGGCCAGTACAGCACGGGTTAGATACAGACTGAAGCTCCCTCTACACTGTCCCATCAAACATTCCCAGGGTGGTTACAGCATGGGTTAGCTACAGAGTAAAGCTACTTCTACACTGTGCCATCAAACACTCACAGGGCCAGTACAGCATGGGTTAGATACAGAGTAAAGCTCCCTCTACACTATCCCATAAAACACTCCCAGGGCAGGTACAGCATGGGTTAGATACAGAGTAAAGCTGCCTCTACATTGTCCCATCAAACACTCCCAGGGCCAGTACAGCACGGGTTAGATACAGACTAAAGCTCCCTCTACATTGTCCCATCAAACACCCCAAGGCCAGTACAGCACGGGGTTGAACAGAGAGTGTAGCTCCCTCTACACTGTCCCATCAAACAATCCCAGGGCGGGTACAGCATGGGTTAGATACAGAGTAAAGCTCCCTCTACACTGTCCCATCAAACATTCCCAGGGCGGTTATAGCATGGGTTAGATACAGAGTAAAGCTCCCTCTACACTGTCCCATCAAGCATTCCCAGGGCGGTTATAGCATGGGTTAGATACAGAGTAAAGCTCCGTCTACACTGTCCCATCAAACACTCCCAGGGCCAGTACAGCATGGGTTAGATACAGAGTAAAGCTCCCTCTACACTGTCCCATCAAACATTCCCAGGGCGGTTACAGCATGGGTTAGCTACAGAGTAAAGCTACTTCTACACTGTGCCATCAAACACTCACAGGGCCAGTATTGCATGGGTTAGATACAGAGCAAAGCTCCCCGTACACTGTCCCATCAAACACTGCCAGTGCAGGTACAGCACGGGTTAGATACAGAGTGACGCTCCCTCTACACTTTCACATCAAACACTTCCAGGGCGGGTACAGCATGGGTTAGATACAGAGTAAAGCTTCCTCTACACTGTCCCTTCAAACACTCCCAGGGTGGTTATAGCATAGGTTAGATACAGAGTAAAGCTCCCTCTACACTGTCCCATCAAACACTCCCCGGGCCAGTACAGGACAGGTTAGATACAGAGTGAAGCTCCCTCTACACTGTCCCATCAAACACTCCCAGGGGCACTACAGCACGGGTTAGATACTGAGTAAAGCTCCCTCTACACTGTCCCATCAAACAATCCCAGTGCAGGTACAACACAGGTTAGATACAGAGTAAAGCTCCCTCTACACTGTCCCATCAAACACTCCCAGTGCAGGTACAACACAGGTTAGATACAGAGTAAAGCTCCCTCTACACTGTACCATCAAACACTCCCAGGGCAGGTACAGCATGGGTTAGATACAGAGTAAAGCTCCCTCTACACTGTCCCATCAAACACTCCAAGGGCCGGTGCAGCATCGGTTAGATACAGAGTAAAGCTCCCTCTACACTGTCCCATCAAACACTCCCAGGGCCAGTACAGCATGGGTTAGACAGAAAATGAAGCTCCCTCTACACTGTCCCATCAAACACTCCCAGGGCCAGTAAAGCACGGGGTTAGATACAGAGTAAAGCTCCCTCTACACTGTCCCATCAAACACTCCCAGGGCAGGTACAGCACAGGTTAGATACAGAGTGAAGCCGCCTCTACACTGTCCCATCAAACACTCCCTGTGCAGGTACAACACAGGTTAGATACGGAGTAAAGCTCCCGCTACACTGTCCCATCAAGCACCCCCAGGACCAGTACAGCACGTGTTAGATACGGAGTAAAGCTTCCTCTACACTGTCCCATCAAACACTCCCAGTGCCAGTACAGCATGCGTTAGATGAAGAGTAAAGCTAACTCTACACGGTCCCATCAAACACACCCAGGGCGGGTTCAGCATGGGCTAGATACAGAGTAAAGCTCCCTCTGCACTATCCTATCAAACACTCCCAGGGCCAGTACAGCATGTGTTAGATACAGAGTAAAGCTCCCTCTACACTCTACCATCAAACACTCCCAGGGCAGGTACAGCATGGGTTAGATACAGAGCAAAGCTCCCTCTACACTGTCCCATCAAACACTCCCAGGGCCAGTACAGCATGGGTTAGACAGAAAATGAAGCTCCCTCTACACTGTCCCATCAAACACTCCCAGGGCCAGTAAAGCACGGGTTAGATACAGAGTAAAGCCCCCTCTACACTGTCCCATCAAACACCCCTAGAGCCACTACAGCACGGGTTAGATACAGAGTAAAGCTCCCTCTACACTGTCCCATCAAACATCCCAAGGTCAGTACAGCACGGGGTTGGACAGAGAGTGTAGCTCCCTCTACACTGTCCGATCAAACAATCCCAGGGCGGGTACATCATGGGTTAGATACAGAGTAAAGCTCCCTCTAAACTGTCCCATCAAACATTCCCAGGGCGGGTATGTAAAGTCTGTGGGTTGTATAGCGAAGTAATACACAGACTACAAGAGTAACTTAACAGGACTTTACTATTCGAAGGTCAGGGCGAATCTGCCCAATAAATTCTGCCACAGCACTTATATACCGGTGTGGTCACCACCAGTATTACAGTATACATCAGCCAACATAAAGTAGTGCAACAACTAAAATAGTTCTCTTAAAGGTGGACGGTTACATACAATAGTTCTCTTAAAGGTAGAACGGTTACATACACTACAATCCTCCTTTTTTAGCTTACAACATACTTATTCTCCATTAAACATACATGTATTCAACTTCATGTAAAACAATTCACAGATATAGTCTCTGTGGAAAACAGTTCACAATTTCAGTCTCTGTAGAAAACAGTTCACAGATTTAGTCTCTGTGGAGGCATCTCCTGTGCTTCTTAACTCAGTCCGGACAACGCCTCCGTGGTGTAGCAGTTCCCGGTGGTGTAATCGGTTCACGTTGCTGGAGTGACTCATCCAATAGTCCTTCCCTAGACTTAACAGCTTGAACTTCCGTCACTTCTGAACCAGCATTGCTGACTTTTAAAAACCACTGGATTCCTTGGGAAGTTTTTCTACTTCCAACTGATTTGGCTCCATTCGGAGGGAGCACGTGCGTGGTCTGGTAGAGGTGATAATGGTTCAGATGGTCATTATTTTCTGCTTCGTCTTTTCCTTTTCTGCTTCTTGGAGACTCTCTGGGCTCCACTGTCAGCTGCCTGCACAGTTCCTCCCGTAGTAGCGCCACCATCTCCCGATGTTCCTTAGACTTTTTGTGATTCATCAAGGTTTCTGCACTTTGGGAGTTTTCATCACAAGCTGGGCAGAATAGGTCCTCGTAATATTCGGTGTCGCTCAACAGGTCATGGTAATATTCGGTGTCGTCCTGAGCTAAGCCAGCGGGAGGGTCTTCTATTTCCTCCCTACCCAGCTGGATGTTAGCCAACTTTTGTTCCAAATCCTGACATCTTTCCTGAAGAGACTTCTTCATGTGTTCAGCTTCATCCCGCTTTTCCTGGGCTTCCTGCAAGTCTTTTACTAATGACATCATTTGTGATTTCAATACTTCAACTTCATTCGGAGATTGATTGATCGGACTATTCAATCCCTCTACTGAAATAGCTGTTTCAGCATTCTGTTGTTCTGCATTGACGTGAGTCAGCGTACTTTCGGCCTCCAAGAGCGGCTCTGCTGCAGTCTTCTCAGTCTGTGTTGCCACCTCAGCTATTTCAATAACTTTTGAGAGTTCCGAACCCCTTTTCTTTGAAGATTGAGGCTCGTGTTCAAGTTTTTTCCATTTCAGGGTCTTGTCCCTCAGCATATGAAGAAGTTGGCTGACTGTTAACTCTTCTGCCATCATCCGTTTCCCATTAGCTGCAGGGCTGTTTATAAACTTGCCCTGGGGCTCCTTTGCTGTTTCTACTTTGCCATCATCCGCAGCCTCCACCATTCGAATTTCCACAAATGAATCGTCCGGTGATGCTGCACCCAACTTCAGTAGGAGCTCGGAAGTCATGTCGACCAAATCAGCCTTTTCTGCTTGCAACCTGCTAACAAGCGCCTTCAGTTGCTGCACATCTTGTTCCACCAGATTAGAGCACGCACCTTCAGAACCCGAATCAGCTTTGATTCGTTTGGCCTCCTCTCGCAGACGGTTTGTGCGCTCCTGCTCCCTTTTCTCCCTCAGCTGCTTCTGTTGTTTTTCCAGATTCTCCCATTCGGTGTCATAGAACTTTTTCATTGCTTTCATCTCTTGTTCGAGACGGCAACTCAATTGCTCTAATTGCTGTCGTAATTTGAAATAAGTTTGAGTTCGAGCTCGGTGTTCCTCAGTAATGTATATGTCTGTAAACTGAACAGACTCAGAATTCTCTGTCAAACTATGTTGTTGCTGTTCAGTGGAGTTCTGTTCTGCAACTTTGTTCTCCTCTGGAGCATAAGCCTTTATGCACGCCTTCGTTTTTCCAACCTTAGTCAGCAAGTCCATTTTAGCCTTGTCTTTCATACTTGGGTTGGACTTATCGTCATCCGTTTCAGAGTCTGAGCTGATTGTCCGCACCGAGTCCTCACTCGTTATTGCTTTTAGGTAGTGCCATTCCATGTTTATTTTCTTGATCCACTCCCGTCCTAGAAGTGGTGGTCCTCCCTCAGGTGGTACATATAAGTCCATTCCTGGGTGTTCTTTGCCCCTGTCTCTCACCTTGACTCTTATCTTTCCCATGGGGTATACTTTATGCCCCATGTATGTCTGCAATACGAACTTGGTATCTCTCAAGGGTATATGTGAGAATAGCCGGTTGTAATCCCTTCGATTTATGACTGATAGGGCTGATCCAGTGTCCAACTCCATTTTCACTTGGACTCCGGCTATTTTTAGCATGACCCAGATAGTTTGTAGGTCAGCTTCCTTACTCACATTGTGAATTCTCAGACTACCCAGTTCCTGGCCGTTTGGGTCTGAATCCGAATTCTGTTCGTCTGAACTCTTCTCAGCCACCTTGTGTACTTTGTTGTACTTTTCCTGTGATGGCTTTTTTTGGTTGTTGGTCTTCTTTCCTGACCGGCATACTTTAGCTATGTGCCCCAGTTTGCCACATTTTTGACATTCCTGGTTTTTAAACCAGCATTGGTTCTGGTCATGTGTTGTCTTCCCACAACGATAACATTTCGTTGTACCCGAAGTAATTTGATCCACACTGAGTACCGCTGCCTTTAGCTGCATTTCCGCAGTTCCTTTCGCTGCGGCTTCGTGTGATGCTGCAATAAGGACAGCCCTATCAAGTGTAAGGTCGTTCTCTTCGAGCAGTCGCTTTTGCGTTCCTTCCTTCGACAACCCGCACACGAACTTGTCTCGCAATGCCTCTGTCAGATTTCCTCCAAACTGGCAGTATTTCGCTAATCTACGCAGTTCGACCAAGTATTCCGCGTTGCTTTCCTCTTTCCATTGCGTTCTCGCATAAAATTTGAATCGTTCTGCCAACATCAGCGGTGTGGGGTTCAAGTGATCCTTCAGAACAGCAACAATATTAGCGAAGGTCTGATCCGCCGGTTTAGCTGGTGATAGAAGATGCCTCAATAGCCCGTATGTCTTCGCCCCCATTGCGTTTAATAAGGTGAGAGCTTTATCATCATCATCTATTTTATTGGCCTCACAATATATCTCGATACGTTCTATGTACATGGCCCAATCTTCCACCTCGGCATCGAAGTTGTTGATGTTACCATGCTTAGGCATCTTCACTATCTCTCACTATCTCTCTGCGAAACAACAGAATTTCTCTTTAACTTTTTAACTTTTCCTCTTTTTTTTTTTCAAAAATGGCGGTTTCCCGCGCTTGTCTTCTTCCCCGCCTACTGGCAAAATGGCGGTTTCCCGCGCTTGTCTTCTTCCCCGCCTCCGAAAATGGCGGTTTCCCACGCTTGTCTTCTTCTGGTGGGAGGGTAAGCTTTGCCCTCGGGCGCCGACCGCTGGTTTACGGGGTTTGCGGTCTGTGCGCCGGCTTGTTTATTCTGAAGCACGCGCTAAAAAGCCGATCGCGTTCCTTGTTCCCCCCCCTTCTTCTTTTCGGCAGGGGCAACCGGCGCTGGGGACAACCAGTTGGCGTCGGACAGATCCAGCTCCTGGTCCTTCACGGCAGCTGCTGTGAGCCGCTGGCCGGAACCTCGCTCAGTCTCTCTCTTGGGCTCTGTCTCTCCCGCTCGCGTGGCTCTCGCTCGCTCTTTCTCGGGCTCTGTCTCTCCCGCTTGCGCGGCTCTCGCTCGCTCTCTCTCGGGCTCTGTCGCTCTCGCTCGCTCTTTCTCGGGCTCTGTCTCTCCCGCTTGCACGGGCTCCCAATCGCGCCTCCAGCCCTCTCGCAGTCCGGTGCTTCCCTCCCCGGCTGCGGCTACGTTCTCCGCGGTTTATTTATTTTATATCGTCCCGCGCCTTACGATCCGGTCGCAGCGCTTCGTGGCCTCAATCACTGTCTGGCCTTTTTCACCCCAATCGCGCCTCCCAGCTTCTCGCAGTCCGGTGCTTTCCTCCCCGGCTGCGGCTGAGTTCTCCGTGGCTTATTTATTTTTATATCTTCCCGCGCCTTACGATCCCGGTCGCAGCGCCTCGTGGTCGCGGTAGTTGTCCGGCCTTTTTCGCCGTCGTGGTCTCGCCGTCTCACGACGCTCCCCAGCCCGCTTGTACCGCAGCTTCTGCTCCACGCTGCCCCAGTCTCAGCGCCTCTGGGCCCGACTTCTGTCCGGCTCCTTTCCCCCTCGACATTGGTCGAGTGCACTGCCCTTATCCTCCGTTTATTTGTTTCTATTTTCCCTTTACTCAAAGTCACCGTGGCCGACTTGCTTCTTGTGTTGATCGGCTCACTCACCATCGTGGCAGAAGGGACAATCCGTGCCTGTTGCTGATGGAAGACTTCGTGTTTGAAATCTTCCTCCTTTCTTGGTCTGCAGACTCGAGTTTTCTCTCAGCAAAACGACGAGGGCGGGTGCCTCTTCTCGACGCTCGTTTACTTCTTCAGAAGTATTGTTGCCGCAGGGTAAGATCGAACTTGTCGCCACTGTAAAGTCTGAGGGTTGTATAGTGAAGTAATACACAGACTACAAGAGTAACTTAACAGGACTTTACTATTCGAAGGTCAGGGCGAATCTGCCCAATAAATTCTGCCACAGCACTTATATACCGGTGTGGTCACCACCAGTATTACAGTATACATCAGCCAACATAAAGTAGTGCAACAACTAAAATAGTTCTCTTAAAGGTGGACGGTTACATACAATAGTTCTCTTAAAGGTAGAACGGTTACATACACTACAGGGTACAGCATGGGTTAGCTACAGAGTAAAGCTCCCTCTACATTGTCCGATCAAACACTCCCAGGGCAGTTACAGCATGGGTTAGATACAGAGTAAAGCTCCCTATACACTGTCCCATCAAACACTCCCAGGGCCGGTATTGCATGGGTTAGGTACAGCGTAAAGCTCCCTCTACACTGTCCCATCAAACACACCCAGGGCAGGTATAGCATGGGTTAGATACAGAGTGAAGCTCCCTCTACACTGTCCCAGAAAACACTCCCAGGGCCAGTACAGCATGGGTTAGATACAGAGTAAAGCTCTCTCTACACTGTCCCATCAGACACTACCAAGACGAGTATTGCATGGTTTAGAAACGAGTAAAGCTCCCTCTACACTGTCCCATCAAACAGTCCCAGGGCAGGTACTGCATGGGATAGATAGAGAGTGAAACTCCCTCTACAATGCCCCATCAAGCACTTCCAGGGCAGGAACAGCATGGGTTGATACAGAGTAAAGCTCCCTCTGCACTGTCCAATCAAACACTCCTAGGGCCAGTACAGCATGGGTTAGATACAGAGTAAAGCTCCCTCTACCATGTCAGATCAAACACGCACAGGGCGGGTACAGCATGGGTTAGATACAGAGTAAAGCTCCCTTTACACTGTACCATCAAACACACCCAGGTCCAGTACAGCACGGGTTAGAAACAGAGTGAAGCTTCCTCTACACTGTCACATCAGACACTCCCAGGGCAGGTACAGAATGGGTAAGATACAGAGTACAGCTCCATCTACACTGTCCCATCAAACACTCCCAGGGCAGGTACAGCATGTGTTAGATACAGAGTAAAGCTCCGTCTACACTGTCCCATCAAACAGTCCCAGGGCCAGTACAGCATGGTTTAGACAGAGAATGAAGCTCCCTCTACACTGTCTCGTCAAACACTGCCAGGGCGGGTACAGCATGGGTTAGATACAGAGTAAAGCTCCCTCTACACTGTCCCATCAAACATTCCCAGGGCGGTTATAGCATGGGTTTGATACAGAGTAAAGCTCCCTCTACATTGTCCCATCAAACACTCCCAGGGCCAGTACAGCATGGGTTAGACAGTGAATGAAGCTCACTCTACACAGTCCCATCAAACATTCCCAGGGCGGATACAGCATGGGTTAGATAGAGAGTAAAGATCCCTCTACACTGTCCCAAACATTCCCAGGGCGGTTACAGCATGGGTTAACGACAGAGAAAAGCTACTTCTACACTGTGCCATCAAAAACTCACAGGGCCAGTACAGCATGGGTTAGATACAGAGTAAAGCTCCCTCTACACTGTCCCATCAGACACTCCCAGGGCCGGTATTGCATGGGTTAGATACAGAGCAAAGCTCCCCGTACACTGTCCCATCAAACACTGCCAGTGCAGGTACAGCACGGGTTAGATACAGAGTGACGCTCCCTCTACACTTTCACATCAAACACTTCCAGGGCGGGTACTGCATGGGTTAGATACAGAGTAAAGCTCCCTCTACACTGTCACATCAAACATTCCCAGGGCGGTTATAACATGGGTTAGATACAGAGTAAAGCTCCCTCTACACTGTCCCATCAAACACTCCCAGGGCAAGTACAGCATGGGTTAGACAGAAAATGAAGCTCCCTCTACACTGTCCCATCAAACAATCCCAGGGCCAGTAAAGCACGGGGTTAGATACAGAATAAAGCACCCGCTACACTGTCCCATCAAACACTCCCAGGGCTAGTATTGCATGGGTTAGATACAGAGTAAAGCTCCCTCTACACTGTCCCATCAAACACTCCCAGGCAGGTACAGCACAGGTTAGATACAGAGTGAAGCCCCCCCAGGGCGGGTACAACATGGGTTAGATACAGAGTAAAGCTTCATCGACACTGTCCCATCAAACACTCCCAGCGCAGGTACAGCACAGTTAGATACAGAGTAAAGCTCCCTCTACACTGTCCCATCAAACACTCCCAGTGCAGGTACATCACAGGTTAGATATGGAGTAAATCTCCCACTACACTATACCATCAAAAGCTCCCAGGGCCAGTACAGCACAGGTTAGATACAGAGTAAAACTCCCTTCATACTGTCCCATCAAGCACTCCCAGGGCCTGTACAGCAAAGGTTAGATACAGAGTAAAGCTTCCTCTACACTGTCCCATCAAACACTCCCAGGGCCAGTATTGCATGGGTTAGATGCAGAGTGAAGCTCCCTCTACACTGTCCCATCAAGTACTCCCAGGGCAGGTACAGCACGGGTTAGATACAGAGTAAAGCTCCCTCTATACTTTCCAATCAAACATTCCCAGGGCGGTTATAGCATGGGTTAGATATAGAGTAAAGCATCCACTACACTGTCCCATCAAACACTCCCAGGGCCAGTACAGCATGGGTTAGATAGAGAGTGAAGCTCCCTCTACACTGTCCCATCAAACACTTCCAGGGCAGGTACAGCACGGGTCAGATACAGAGTGAAGCTCCCTCTATGCTGTCCCATCAAACACTCCAGGGGCCGGTGCAGCATGGGTTAGATACAGAGTAAAGCTCCCTCGACACTGTCCCATCAAACACTCCCAGGGCAGGTACAGCACAGGTTAGATACAGAGTGAAGCCCCCTCTACACTGTCCCATCAAACACTCCCAGAGCGGGTACAACATGGGTTAGATACAGAGTAAAGCTTCCTCTACACTGTCCCATCAAACACTCCCAGCGCAGGTACAGCACAGTAGATACAGAGTAAAGCTCACTCTACACTGTCCCATCAAACACTCCCAGGGTGGGTACAGCATAGGCTAGATACAGAGTAAAGCTCCCTCTACACTGTCCCATCAAACACTCCCAGTGCCACGACAGCACGGGTTAGATACAGAGTAAAGCTCCCTCGACACTGTCCCATCAAACACTCCCAGTGCAGGTACAACACAGGTTAGATATGGAGTAAATCTCCCACTACACTATACCATCAAACACTCCCAGGGCCAGTACAGCACAGGTTAGATGCAGAGTAAAGCTCCCTTCATACTGTCCCATCAAGCACTCCCAGGGCCTGTACAGCAAAGGTTAGATACAGAGTAAAGCTTCCTCTACACTGTCCCATCAAATACTCCCAGGGCCAGTATTGCATGGGTTAGATGCAGAGTGAAGCTCCCTCTACACTGTCCCATCAGGTACTCCCAGGGCAGGTACAGCACGGGTTAGATACAGAGTAAAGCTCCCTCTATACTTTCCCATCAAACATTCCCAGGGCGGTTATAGCATGGGTTAGATATAGAGTAAAGCATCCACTACACTGTCCCCTCAAACACTCCCAGGGCCAGTACAGCATGGGTTAGATAGAGAGTGAAGCTCCCTCTACACTGTCCCATCAAACACTTCCAGGGTGGGTACAGCATGGGTTAGATACAGAGTAAAGCTCCCTCTACATTGTCCCATCAAACACTCCCAGTGCAGGTACAGCATGGGTTAGATACAGAGTAAAGCTACCTCTACACTGTCGCATCAAACACTTCCAGGGCAGGTACAGCACGGGTCAGATACAGAGTGAAGCTCCCTCTACGCTGTCCCATCAAACACTCCAGGGGCCGGTGCAGCATGGGTTAGATACAGAGTAAAGCTCCCGCTACACTGTCCCATCAAACACTCACAGGGCAGGTACAGCACGGGTCAGATACAAAGTGAAGCTCCCTCTACACTGTCCCATCAAACACTCCCAGGGCAGGTACAGCACAGGTTAGATACAGAGTGAAGCCCCCTCTACACTGTCCCATCAAACACTCCCAGGACCAGTACAGCACGTGTTAGATACAGAGTAAATCTCCCTCTACACTGTCCCATCAAACACCCCCAGGACCAGTACAGCACGTGCTAGATACAGAGTAAAGCTCCCTCTACACTGTCCCATCTAACACTCCCAGGGCGGGTACAACATGGGTTAGATACAGAGTAAAGCTCCCTCTACACTGTCCCATCAAACACTCCCAGGACCAGTATAGCAAGGGTTAGATACAGAGAAAAGCTCCCTCTACACTGTCCCATCAACACTCCCTGTGACAGTACAGCATGGGTTAGATACAGAGTAAACCTTCCTCTACACTGTCCAATCAAACACGCCCAGGTTATTTACAGCACGGGTTAGATACAGAGTAAAGCTCCCTCTGCACTGTCCCATCAAACTCTCCAAGGGCCAGTATTGCATGGGTTAGATACAGAGTAAAGCTCCCTCTACACTGTCCCAGAAAACACTCCCAGGGCAGGTACAGCACGGGTTAGATACAGAGTAAAGCTAACTCCACACTGTCCCATCAAACACTCCCAGGGCGGGTACAACATGGGTTAGATACAGAGTAAACCTCCCGCTACACTGTCCCATCAAACACCCCCAGGACTAGTAGAGCACGTGTTAGATACAGTGTAAAGCTTCCTCTACACTGTCCCATCAAACACTCCCAGGGCGGGTACAGCATGGGCTAGATACAGAATAAAGCTCCCTCTACACTGTCCCATCAAACATTCCCAGGGCAGATATAGCATGGGTTAGATACAGAGTAAAGCTCCCTCTACACTGTAGCATCAAACACTCCCAGGGCAGGTACAGCATTGGTGAGATACAGAGTAAAGCTCCCTCTACACTGTCCCATCAAACACTCCAAAGGCCGGTGCAGCATCGGTTAGATACAGAGTAAAGCTCCCTCTACACTGTCCCATCAAACACTCCCAGGGCCGGTAAAGCACGGGGTTAGATACAGAGTAAAGCTCCCTCTACCCTGTCCCATCAAACACCCCCAGGGCCAGTATTGCATGGGTTAGACACAGAGTAAAGCTCCCTCTACCCTGTCCCATCAAACACTCCCAGGGCCAGTGTTGCATGGGTTAGATACACAGTAAAGCTCTGGCTACACTGTCCCATCAAACACTCCCAGTGCCAGTACAGCATGCATTAGATGAAGAGTAAAGCTCCCTCTACACTAACCCATCAAACACTCCCAGTGCAGGTACAGCACAGGTTAGATACAGAGTAAAGCTAACTCTACACTGTCCCATCAAACTCTCCCAGGGCGGGTACAGCATGGGCTAGATACAGAGTAAAGCCCCCTCTACACTGTCCCATCAAACACTCCTAGAGCCACTACAGCACGGGTTAGATACAGAGTAAAGCTCCCTCTAAACTGTCCCATCAAGCATCCCAAAGTCAGTACAGCACGGGGTTGGAGAGTGTGATGTATGTAACCTGTTCCACCTTAAGAGAACTTAAGCCTGTTCCACCTTAAGAGATGTACTACTTTCTCTGGCTGCTGTATACGTAATACCGGTGGTGACCACCGGTATATAAGCACTGTGTAGTAATATTGTATTTAGTATAGTCCTGACCTCCAACCAGTAAAGACCTGTTGAACTTTAATCTTGTAGTCTGTGTTAGTAATTACAACTAGAACACACAGACTTAACAGTGGCGACGAGTCCGATTCTTACCCTGCGGCAGTTTATATCCACGGCGGCTTCGTCCACAGAACGGACGTCGAAGAGAGGCTTCCACCCTCATCACCCTGCTGGAAGACACGTCGTGCGGCAGACATCGAGAAACCAGAGTGCAGAAGACATCTTGAACTCGAAGCCTCCATCAGCGGCTGTCAGCTATCTTCTTTCTACCTCGGTGGTGGGTAAGCCGGGCAGCGACGCGACCAGAAAGTCGGCCGCGTTGGCTGTACAGACGGGGAGGGAAGACGGAGGAATAAGGGCGGTGAGATCGATTGCGACCGGAGATAAGGGCCGGGTCGCATTCGGGCCGAAAGGCGCAGCGCGGGGACATCGATCGCGGCTGGTGATAAGGGCCGGGCCGCATTCGGGCTAAAAAGGCGCAGCATCTGGGGCAACTGAAGGCGCGAGAGCCGCGGTGAAGCAGAGGCAGCGTCGGGGGACGGGTGAAGACCGCCAAGCGCGGGAAAACCGCCATTTTGTAGGCGGAGGACGAAGACAAGAGCGGGAAGCCGCCATCTTGGATAAAAATAAAAATAAATTAAATTGCAACGATGCCTAAACATGGGAACATTAATACCTTTGATAGCGACATCGAAGATTGGGCCATGTATGTAGAACGCATACAAAATTATTGTAAAGCAAATAAAATCCCAGATGAAGAGAAAGCGCTAACATTATTAAACTTAATGGGTGCGAAGACATACGGGCAATTGAAACACCTTTTATCACCAGATGAACCGGCGGATAAGACGTTCGAGGAGATTGTTACTGTCCTGAAAAATCATCTAAACCCCACGCCGCTGATGCTAGCGGAACGATTTAAATTTTACAGCAGAAGGCAGCTGAAGGATGAAAGCAATGCTGAATATTTAATGGAATTGCGTAAGCTAGCAAAGTACTGTCAGTTTGGAACGAGACTGACAGAGGCGCTACGAGATAAATTTGTGTGTGGTTTATTAAAAGAAGATACACAAAAGCGACTGCTCGAGGAGAATGAGCTGACGCTTGAGAAAGCGGTCACTATGGCAGCAGCACACGAAGCCGCAGTGAGAGGCATGGCAGTAATGCAGCTACGGTCACCGGAACTCAGTACAAATAAATTGGGTTTGAGTACTGTAAAATGTTATCGTTGTGGAAAGACAACGCACGATCAGAACCAGTGTTGGTTTAAAAACCAAGAATGCAGAACGTGTGGCAGGCTTGGCCACATAGCTAAAGTATGCCGGTCAGGAAAGAAGACCAGCAACAAAAAGTCACCGCAAGGAAAATACATAAAGGTACACAAGGTGACAAAGAACAGTTCGGCCGAACAGAAGTCAGATTCAGACGCTAGCAGTAATGAACTGGGTAGCTTAAGAGTACACAACGTTGGTAAGGATGCAGATCTCCAGACAATTTGGGTCACCCTTCAGATAGCAGGAGTCCAAGTAAAGATGGAATTGGACACTGGATCGGCATTGACGGTCATGAATAAGAAAGATTACAAAAGGTTATTCCAACATATTCCCCTACAGGATA
The DNA here is from genome assembly GCF_052327205.1 of Somniosus microcephalus. Taxonomy (NCBI): domain Eukaryota; kingdom Metazoa; phylum Chordata; class Chondrichthyes; order Squaliformes; family Somniosidae; genus Somniosus; species Somniosus microcephalus. The sequence goes on along the minus strand of NC_140999.1, from coordinate 69,231,261 downwards.
CGGAGATTATATTGAAAACATACACGGGGCAAAGAGTGTACCCCATCGGAAAGATAGAGGTAAAAGTGGTCCACAAGGGCGAAGAAAGCCAAGTAATGGACTTATATGTGCTACCTGAAGGAGGTCCACCACTACTGGGACGGGAGTGGATTAGGAATGTGCTACCTGAAGGAGGTCCACCACTACTGGGACGGGAGTGGATTAGGAAAATGAATATGAACTGGCACTCCTTGAAGGCACTAACGGTAGATTCCGGGGAAACAGATGTCAAACCTAAACCGGTACCCTATGCAATACGACCTACTGTAGAAGCGGAACTGGAAGCGCTAGAACGTTCAGGTGTACTGTCTAAGGTAGATTGGAGTGAGTGCGCTACGCCCATTGTTCCCGTTATGAAACGTCCTTCGAGCAACAAGCCAGGAGAACCAGGGAAGGTTCGCATCTGTGGAGATTTCAAAATCACCGTTAATCCGGTGCTTCACACGGTGCAGTATCCGCTTCCGCGGATTGAGGATATTTTTGCTTCGTTGTCTGGCGGGAAACACTTCACCAAGATAGACCTGGCGCAGGCATACTTGCAGATGGAGGTTGAAGAAGAGTCACGCCAATACCTCACGATCAACACGCATCGAAGTTTGTACCGGTACAATAGGCTGGTTTTTGGAGCAGCATCGGCTCCAGCAATTTGGCAGAGGGCCATGGAGCAGGTATTACAGGGAATTCCAGGCACACAATGTTACCTGGACGATATTCTGATTACAGGTGATGGTGATGAAGAACACCTCGCAAACTTGGAACTGGTGCTCAACAAACTGAAAGAGTATGGACTTAGAGTTAATCGGCAGAAATGTGAGTTCTTCCAGAAGCGGATCTCGTACTGTGGTCATGTCATTGACCGGGAGGGGCTTCATAAGTCTCCTGACAAGATAGAGGCAGTTGTAAAGGCTCCCGCTCCGGATAATGTCTCTCAGTTGAGGTCGTTTCTAGGATTGATTAACTATTACCATAAATTTCTACCAAATCTATCCACGGTACTGCACCCGCTAAACGCTCTTTTACAGAAGGGGGTACCATGGGAATGGAGCGAAAACTGTAAGAAGGCATTTCGCAAAAGCAAAGAATTGATCACCTCAGAGGAAGTGTTGGCTCACTTCAACCCGACACTGCCTATTCGGTTGGCTTGTGATGCTTCTCCATATGGTATTGGGGCAGTACTCTCACACAAGTTGCCAAATGGCACGGAAAGGCCAGTCGCATTTGCATCCAGATCATTGACCTCTGCTGAGCGCAACTATGCGCAGATCGATAGGGAGGCTCTCAGCCTTGTATGGGGAGTGAAGAAGTTTAATCATTACCTGCAGGGCCAAAAGTTCACACTTCTGACAGACCATCAGCCGTTGGTATCCATTTTTAACCCTAAGAAGGGTGTTTCAGTGATGACAGCACAGCGTCTCCAGAGATGGTCCCTTTTCCTAGGGGCACATCAATATCAAATAGAATTCAAAGGTACGAAGCAGCATGGCAATGCTGATGGGCTGTCGCGCCTGCCACTACCTGAAGAAGAAGAAACGACGAAAGTTGACCCTGTTGAGTTATTTCATTCGACCATCAGAGTGTTTACCAGTCACCAATGCAAGTATTGAAAGAGAAACCAGGAACGACCCGACACTGTCCAGAGTCTACGAGGTGACTGAAAGGATGGCCAACACGTGGTGATCCTCTGTTACCGGCATTCTCGGCAAGGCGAGACCAGCTGTCCGTCTGCCATGGTACTTTGATGTATGGGACAAGAGTGATTATTCCTCCCAAGTTAAGGGAAAGAGTTCTAAAAGAACTGCATGAAGGTCATCTGGGGGGAGTTAAGATGAAAAGTCTTGCTAGGGCTTATGTATGGTGGCCGGGTATTGACAAACAGATAGAGGAGTTGACGAAAAGCTGCGCTGGGTGCCAAAAAGTGCAAAATGCACCTCCGATCGCACCACTACACCCATGGGAATGGCCTTCAGCCCCATGGCAACGCGTACATATTGACTTTGCTGGTCCATTCAAGGACTCCATGTTCCTAATTGCGGTGGACGCACATTCCAAATGGCCAGAAGTGATCAAGATGAATACCACTACTTCAGAAAAGACAATTGCGGTGTTAAGAACAATATTCGCAAGGAACGGATTGCCAGAGCAGATATGTTCGGACAACGGGCCACAGTTCGTGTCGGAAGAATTCCAAAAATTCTTAAAGAAGAATGGGGTGAAACATTATACCTCTGCCCCATATCATCCGGCGACAAACGGGTTGGCCGAGAGATTTGTCCAAACATTCAAAAAGGCAATAAAGGCCATGAACGATGATCAGATTCCGCAACAGCACAAGGTGGACAATTTCCTAATGGCATATCGAAACGCCGCTCATGCAGTGACTAACCAAAGTCCTGCCATGATGTTTTATAACAGGAGGTTGCGGTCCAGGTTGGACTTGTTAAAACCAAATGTGCGGAGGGAAGTGGAAAACAAACAGTTCCGGCATATTAATAATAAGGCCACTCGAAGTTTCGACGTAGGACAACCAGTGTTGGCAAGGGGCTATGGAAACGAAAAATGGCAGTCCGGAACAATTCGGGCCAGACAAGGACCTCTGATGTACACAGTAGATATTGGTAACAATGTGATAAGGCGTCATGCGGATCAACTGGTAGAATCGAGAGCAAGGGTCGAACCCATGGTTGCGACAGAGACAACTGTGGAAGACGTTAATGAACCTGAAGCATCTACCTCGGCAGGGAATGTACCTGATGATGATAACACCCAATGCATGGGAGACCAACGAGAGGAGTCACCTCAGCAACAGGAATCAGAGACCATTGAAAGGCGTTATCCAAACCGAATCAGAAGGCCTCCTGAGAGACTGAACCTTTGAACTGTTTATACCTGAAGTTATATATGTTATTATGTTATGTTAAATGGGGATATGACTGTTAAGCTAAAAAGGGAGGATTGTGGTGTATGTAACCTGTTCCACCTTAAGAGAACTTAAGCCTGTTTCACATTAAGAGATGTACTACTTTCTCTGGCTGCTGTATACGTAATACCGGTGGTGACCACTGGTATATAAGCACTGTGTAGTAATATTGTATTTAGTATAGTCCTGACCTCCAACCAGTAAAGACCTGTTGAACTTTAATCTTGTAGTCTGTGTTAGTAATTACAACTAGAACACACAGACTTAACAGAGAGTGTAGCTCCCTCTACACTGTCCGATCAAACAATCCCAGGGCGGGTACATCATGGGTTAGATACAGAGTAAAGCTCCCTCTAAACTGTCCCATCAAACATTCCCAGGGCGGGTACAGCATGGGTTAGCTGCAGAGTAAAGCTCCCTCTACATTGTCCGATCAAACACTCCCAGGGCGGGTACAGCATGGGTTAGCTACAGAGTAAAGCTCCCTCTACATTGTCCGATCAAACACACCCAGGGCAGGTACAGCACGGGTTAGATACAGAGTGAAGCTCCCTCTACACTGTCCCAGAAAACACTCCCAGGGCCAGAACAGCATGGGTTAGATACAGAGTAAAGCTCCCTCTACACTGTCCCATCAAACAGTCCCAGGGCAGGTACTGCATGGGATAGATAGAGAGTGAAACTCCCTCTACAATGCCCCATCAAGCACTTCCAGGGCGGGAACAGCATGGGTTGATACAGAGTAAAGCTCCCTCTGCACTGTCCAATCAAACACTCCTAGGGCCAGTACAGCAAGGGTTAGATACAGAGTAAAGCTCCCTCTACCATGTCAGATCAAACACGCACAGGGCGGGTACAGCATGGGTTAGATACAGAGTAAAGCTCCCTTTACACTGTACCATCAAACACACCCAGGTCCAGTACAGCACGGGTTAGAAACAGAGTGAATCTTCCTCTACACTGTCACATCAGACACTCCCAGGGCAGGTACAGAATGGGTCAGATACAGATTACAGCTCCATCTACACTGTCCCATCAAACACTTCCAGGGCGGGTACAGCATGTGTTAGATACAGAGTAAAGCTCCGTCTACACTGTCCCATCAAACAGTCCCAGGGCCAGTACAGCATGGTTTAGACAGAGAATGAAGCTCCCTCTACACTGTCCCATCAAACAATCCCAGGGCGGTTATAGCATGGGTTAGATGCAGAGTAAAGCTCCCTCTACACTGTCCCATCAAACACTCCCAGGGCCAGTACAGCATGGGTTAGACAGTGAATGAAGCTCACTCTACACAGTCCCATCAAACATTCCCAGGGCGGATACAGCATGGTTTAGCTACAGAGTAAAGCTACTTCTACACTGTGCCATCAAACAATCACAGGGCCAGTACAGCATGGGTTAGATACAGAGTAAAGCTCCCTCTACACTGTCCCATCAAACACTCCCAGGGCCAGTATTGCATGGGTTAGTTACAGAGTAAAGCTCCCCGTACACTGTCCCATCAAACACTGCCAGTGCAGGTACAGCACGGGTTAGATACAGAGTGAAGCTCCCTCTACACTTTCACATCAAACACTTCCAGGGCTGGTACAGCATGGGTTAGATACAGAGTAAAGCTCCCTCTACACTGTCCCATCAAACATTCCCAGGGCGGTTATAGCATGGGTTATATACAGAGTAAAGCTCCCTCTACACTGTCCCATCAAACACTCCCAGGGCCAGTACAGCACGGGTTAGATACAGAGTGAAGCTCCCTCTACACTGTCCCATCAAACACTCCCAGGGCCACTACAGCACGGGTTAGATACAGAGTAAAGCTCCCTCTACACTTTCCCATCAAACACTCCCAGTGCAGGTACAACACAGGTTAGATACAGAGTGAAGCTCCCTCTACACTGTCCCAGCAAACACTCCCAAGGCCAGTATTGCATGGGTTAGATACAGAGTAAAGCTCCCTCTACGCTGTACCATCAAACACTCCCAGGGCAGGTACAGCATGGGTTAGATACAGAGTAAAGCTTCCTCTACACTGTCCCATGAAACACTCCAAGGGCCGGTGCAGCATCGGTTAGATACAGAGTAAAGCTCCCTCTACGCTGTCCCATCAAACACTCCCAGGGCCAGTACAGCATGGGTTAGACAGAAAATGAAGCTCCCTCTACACTGTCCCATCAAACACTCCCAGGGCCAGTAAAGCACGGGGTTAGATACAGAGTAAAGCTCCCTCTACACTGTCCCATCAAACACTCCCAGGGCAGGTACAGCACAGGTTAGATACAGAGTAAAGCTAACTCTACACTGTCCCATCAAACACTCCCAGGGCGGGTTACAACATGGGTTAGATACAGAGTAAAGCTCCCTCTACACTGTCCCATCAAACACCCCCAGGACCACTACAGCACGGGTTAGATACAGAGTAAAGCTCCCTCTACACTGTCCCGTCAAACACTGCCAGTGCAGGTACAACACAGGTTAGATACGGAGTTAATCTTCCACTACACTGTCCCATCAAACACTCCCAGGGCCAGTACAGCACGTGTTAGATACAGAGTAAAGCTCCCTCTACACTGTCCCATCAAACACTCCCAGTGCAGGTACAACACAGGTTAGATACGGAGTAAATCTCCCACTACACTGTACCATCAAACACTCCCAGGGCCAGTACAGCACAGGTTAGATACAGAGTAAAGCTCCCTTCATACTGTCCCATCAAACATTCCCAGGGCCAGTACAGCAAAGGTTAGATACAGAGTAAAGCTTCCTCTACACTGTCTCATAAAACACTCCCAGGGCCAGTATTGCATGGGTTAGATACAGAGTGAAGCTCCCTCTACACTGTCCCATCAAACACTCCCAGGGCAGGTACAGCACGGGTTAGATACAGAGTAAAGCTCCCTCTACGCTTTCCCATCAAACATTCCCAGGGCGGTTATAGCATGTGTTAGATATGGAGTAAAGCTTCCTCTACACTGTCCCATCAAATACTCCCAGGGCCAGTACAGCACGGGTTAGATAGAGAGTGAAGCTCCCTCTACACTGTCCCATCAAACACTACCAGGGCCACTACAGCACGGGTAAGATACAGAGTAAAGCTCCCTGTACACTGTCCCATCAAACACTCCAGTGCAGGTACAACACAGGTTAGATACAGAGTGAAGCTCCCACTACACTGTCCCATCAAACACTCCCAAGGCCAGTATTGCATGGGTTAGATACAGAGTAAAGCTCCCTCTACACTGTCCCATCAAACACTCCAAGGGCCGGTGCAGCATGGGTTAGATACTGAGTAAAGCTCCCTCTACACTCTCCCATCAAAAACTTCCAGGGCAGGTACAGCACGGGTCAGATAGAGAGTGAAGCTCCCTCTACGCTGTCCCATCAAACACTCCAAGGGCCGGTGCAGCATGGGTTAGATACAGAGTAAAGCCCCCTCTAAACTCTCCCATCAAACACTTCCAGGGCAGGTACAGCACGGGTCAGATAGAGAGTGAAGCTCCCTCTACACTGTCCCATCAAACACTTCCAGGGCGGGTATAGCATGTGTTAGATACAGAGTAATGCTCCCTCTGCACTATCCCATCAAACACTCCCAGGGCCAGTACAGCCTGGGTTAGATACAGAGTAAAGCTCCCTCTTAACTGTACCATCAAACACTCCCAGGGCAGGTGCAGCATGGGTTAGATACAGATTAAAGCTCCCTCTACACTGTACCATCAAACACTCCCAGTGCAGGTACAGCATGGGTTAGATACAGAGTAAAGCTCCCTCTATGCTGTCCCATCAAACACTCCCAGGGCAGGTACAGCACGGGTTAGATACAGAGTGAAGCCCTCTCCACACTGTCCCATCAAACACTCCCAGGGTGGGTACAACATGGGTCAGATACAGAGTAAAGCTCCCTCTACACTGTCCCATCAAACACCCCCAGGACCAGTACAGCACGTGTTAGATACAGAGTAAAGCTCCCTATACACTATCCCATCAAACACTCCCAGCCCAGGTACAGCACAGGTTAGATACAGAGTAAAGCTAACTCTACACTGTCCCATCATCACTCCCAGGGCGGGTACAGCATGGGCTAGGTACAGAGTGTGGTAAACCACTGTAGTTCACTGTGTTCACTTGTTGTTGTTGTTGTTGTTGTCGTTCACTCTTGTTTAACTGTTATGTCTGACTATGCCTCAGCTGACTCCGCCCTCGGCTACCGAGTATAAGGACGGCCGCATGGCAGCTCCAGGCATTCGGTCATCCACTAGAGGCATAGTCCTGATCTGTCTGAAGTGCAATTCAGTAGTTAATAAAAGCCTGTCGTTCTGAACTCTGCTCAGCCTCTCATTAGAATTGATAGCGCATCAATTTTATTAACTACTGAAAAAAAAAAATAATAATAATAACGATGCTGCAGATACTTAAGATCAAGTGCCTGGAACTCGACCCGCAAGAACCGGACTCGACTGCTAAGTTCTCGCACTGGCTGAACTGTTTTGAGTCCTTTCTGGCTGCATCCGGCGAGGCCGATGCCGACAAGCTCAGGGTGCTGAATTCTAAAGTAAACCACCGAGCTTTTGCCCTTATCCGGGATGCTACGAGCTACCAGGGGGCTATCGACATTTTGAAGGAGCAATACGCACGCCCGGTCAACTATGTTTACGCAAGACATCTCCTGGGGTCCCGCAAACAACAGCCCGGGGAACCCACAGAAGCATACATACGGGCGCTGAAGGAACTCGGTCGAGCCTGCGAATGCAAGCAAGTATCAGCCACGGAACATACGGAGGAGCTCATCCGTGACGCCCTCGTTGCGGGCCTCAGGTCCACTCACACACGGCAGCGACTGCTGGAAAGTAGCAAGCTCGACCTGAAGAAGGCGATTTCACTCACCCTTTCGTTGGACGTAGCCCACCGGAACATGGAGGCCTACTCCCCGAACCGCGCGGCCGCCTCATGGATGCCGCAGCCGCCGCCATCTTGGGACGTGGCGCCGCCACGGGCCCCGGCCTCAACTGCTGCAGCGATGTCCCGCCCGAGCCAGAAATGTTATTTCTGTGGCCAAACCAAACACCCCAGGGCGCGCTGCCCGGCGAAAAACGCGGTCTGCTCTGCCTGCGGTAAGAAGGGACACTACGCTGGCGTCTGCAGAAGTCAGAAGACCCCTACCTCCAGCAGCGCCGCGTGCGATTCGTGGGAGCGGCCATCTTGCCTTCCTCCAGCCTCGTGGGGATCGGGATCGTCATGGGCGCCGCCATTTTGTCCTTCTTCTCCGACGCCGCCATTTTGCCAACGGGCCCCCGACTCACCCACCGCCGCCTCACCGGGGTTCTACAGCGACGCTCCCGACTCCACAGCGGCCTCCATTACGCTGGATCAATCCAGACCCCATCAGCTAGCCAGGTCCACGATGGACATCCAGGTAAATGGCCGCGCCACAACTTGCCTTTTTGATTCCGGGAGCACGGAGAGCTTCATACACCCTGATACGGTACGGCATTATTCCCTCTCGGTCCGGCCAACGCGCCATCGGATCTCCATGGCCTCAAAATCTCACTCAGCAGACGTCGGCGGCTACGGCGTAGTGACCCTCTCGGTGAAGGGCTCCGTTTATAAAAATGTAAAGCTATTCGTCCTGCCACATCTCTGCGCTGCCGTTCTGCTGGGGTTGGACTTTCATTGTCACTTTAAGAGCGTCACCTTGACATACGGTGGACCTCTTCCCCCGCTCACTGTCTGCAACCAGCAGTTTTTAAATTGCCCGCCGCGCCCCACCTGTAGTCTCTCCACCCTCAAAATCACCCCCCCCCCCTGTTCGCCAACCTCACCCGCGACTGCAAGCCTATCGCCACAAAGAGCAGGCGATACAGCACCGGGGACAGATCCTTCATAAGATCTGAGGTGACGCGGCTCCTGAAAGAGTGGATTATTGAGGATAGTACCAGCCCCTGGCGAGCTCAGGTGGTAGTCGTTAAGACTGGCAACAAGCAGCGCCTGGTCATTGACTACAGCCAGACTATCAACAAGTACACCCAGTTGGACGCATACCCTCTCCCCCGCATAGCCGACATGGTTAATAAGATAGCGCAATATCGCGTTTTCTCGACCATTGACCTCAAGGCAGCATACCACCAAATCCCTATCCGCCCTGAGGACCGCCAGTACACAGCTTTCGAGGCAAACGGCCGTCTTTTTCACTTCCTCAGGGTTCCTTTCGGCGTCACCAACGGTGTCTCCGTCTTCCAGAGGGAGATGGACCGGATGGTCGACGAGAATGCGTTACAGGCCACGTTTCCCTACCTGGACAACGTGACCATCTGCAGCCATGACCTGCAGGACCATGACGCCAATCTTGATAAGTTCCTTCGCACGGCCCAACTCCTAAACCTCACGTACAACAAGGAAAAGTGCATATTCCGCACAGCCCGCCTCGCTATCCTTGGTTGCGTGGTGGAACACGGAGTCATCGGCCCTGACCCTGACCGGATGCGCCCATTGATGGAACTTCCCCTGCCCCACTGTCTCAAGGCCCTCAAAAGGTGCCTGGGCTTCTTTTCCTATTACGCCCAGTGGGTCCCTCATTATGCGGACAAAGCCCGTCCACTTATCAAGTCCACTTCCTTCCCCCTGACGGCGGAGGCCCGCTCAGCCTTTCACCGTATAAAAGACGACATTGCCAAGGCCACCATGCACTCGGTAGACGAGTCCATCCCCTTCCAGGTGGAGAGCGATGCATCCGACTTTGCCCTGGCCGCTACCCTTAACCAGGCGGGAAGACCCGTGGCCTTCTTTTCACGAACCCTCCAGGGCTCCGAACTCAGACACTCCTCTGTGGAAAAGGAGGCCCAGGCCATTGTGGAGGCGGTGCGCCACTGGCGGCACTACCTGGCTGGAAAACGATTTACCCTGCTTACTGACCAACGTTCAGTCGCTTTCATGTTCAACAACAAGCAGAGGGGCAAAATCAAAAATGACAAGATTTTGAGGTGGAGAATTGAACTTTCCACCTACAATTACGACATCTTGTACCGGCCCGGGAAACTCAACGAACCCTCAGATGCTCTATCGCGAGGCACATGCGCCACCGCGCAGATCGATAGACTACGGGGCCTCCACAACGACCTCTGCCACCCGGGGGTCACCAGGTTCTTCCATTTCATTAAAGGCCGCAACCTGCGTTACTCCATCGAGGAGGTCAGGACCATGACCAGGAGCTGCCCAGTCTGTGCAGAGTGCAAGCCGCGCTTCTATACGCCTGACAGAGCAAACCTGATCAAGGCCACCCGCCCTTTTGAGCGCCTGAGTGTCGACTTTAAAGGGCCCCTTCCCTCCTCTGACCGTAATGTGTACTTCCTCAACATAGTTGATGAGTACTCCCGTTTCCCTTTCGCCATCCCCTGCCCGGACACGACCACCGCTACGGTCATTAAATGCCTGCACAACCTCTTTGCTCTGTTCGGTTTTCCCAGCTATATTCATAGCGACCGGGGCTCGTCCTTCATGAGCGACGAACTCCGTCAGTACCTGCTCATGAGAGGCATTGCCTCAAGCCGGACCACCAGCTACAACCCCCGGGGGAACGGACAGGTTGAAAGAGAAAACGCGACGGTTTGGAAGGCGGCCCTCCTAGCCTTAAAATCTAGGGGCCTTCCGACCTCCCGTTGGCAGGATGTCCTACCTGATGCGCTCCACTCCATCCGGTCACTGCTGTGTACGGCCACCAATGCCACCCCCCATGAGCGAATGTTCGTTTTTCCCCGGAGGTCCACATCCGGTACCTCACTACCACACTGGCTGACGTCCCCAGGGCCCGTCCTGCTGAGGAAGCATGTAAGGTCCCACAAAACGGCTCCCCTGGTAGAGAAGGTTCACCTCCTCCATGCCAACCCCCAGTACGCCTACGTGGCATACTCGGACGGGCGGGAGGATACAGTCTCCATTAGAGATCTGGCACCCTCGGGGTCCACTGACCCATCACCATTGCCCTCCACCACGACCCCCTTCGACACGGCCCAAAATTCAGTAGACCAAATTCTCACCCCTATCCATTCCACCCCAGTAGACGGCATGCCGCGACCCCAGGACCAGCCGGAGTCCACTCGCCCACCCAACACCAAAGGGGACGATACACCGGTGCCCGACCCCGCTCAAGACGCGTCGTTGGAAGCTGTAACATCGCAACCGTCGCCACGAAGATCTCGACGGCAAACGAGGCCGCCCGACAGACTCGCCTACTCGAACTTTTGATACACTTCACCCCGCCGGACTTAATTTTAAACGAGGGGTGAATGTGGTAAACCACTGTCGTTCACTGTGTTCACTTGTTGTTGTTGTTGTTGTTGTCGTTCACTCTTGTTTAACTGTTATGTCTGACTGTGCCTCAGCTGACTCCGCCCTCGGCTACCGAGTATAAGGACGGCCGCATGGCAGCTCCAGGCATTCGGTCATCCACTAGAGGCATAGTCCTGATCTGTCTGAAGTGCAATTCAGTAGTTAATAAAAGCCTGTCGTTCTGAACTCTGCTCAGCCTCTCATTAGAATTGATAGCGCATCACAGAGTAAAGCCCATTCTACACTGTCCCATCAAACACTCCCAGTGCCACTACAGCACGGGTTAGATACAGAGTAAAGCTCCCTCTACACTGTCCCATCAAACACTGCCAGTGCAGGTACAACACAGGTTAGATACGGAGTTAATCTCCCACTACACTGTCCCATCAAACACTCCCAGGGCCAGTACAGCACGGGTTAGATACAGAGTAAAGCTCCCTCTACACTGTCCCATCAAACACTCCCAGGGCAGGTACAGCACAGGTTAGATACAGAGTAAAGCTAACTCTACACTGTCCCATCAAACACCCCCAGGGCGGGTACAACATGGGTTAGATACAGAGTAAAGCTCCCTCTACACTGTCCCATCAACATTCCCAGGGTGGGTACAGCATGGGCTAGATACAGAGTAAAGCTCTCTCTACACTGTCCCATCAAACACTCCCAGGGCCAGTACAGCACAGGTTAGATACAGAGTAAAGCTCCCTCCATACTTTCCCATCAACATTCCCAGGGCCAGTACAGCACAGGTTAGATACAGAGTAAAGCTTCCTCTACACTGTCCCATCAAACACTCCCAGGACCAGTATTGCATGGGTTAGATACAGAGTGAAGCTCCCTCTACACTGTCACATCAAACACTCCCAGGGCAGGTACAGCACGGGTTAGATACAGAGTGAAGCCCTCTCCACACTGTCCCATCAAACACTCCCAGGGTGGGTACAACATGGGTCAGATACAGAGTAAAGCTCCCTCTACACTGTCCCATCAAACACCCCCAGGACCAGTACAGCACGTGTTAGATACAGAGTAAAGCTCCCTATACACCATCCCATCAAACACTCCCAGCGCAGGTACAGCACAGGTTAGATACAGAGTAAAGCTAACTCTACACTGTCCCATCAAACACTCCCAGGGCGGGTACAGCATGGGCTAGGTACAGAGTAAAGCTCCCTCTACACTGTCCCATCAAACACTGCCAGTGCAGGTACAACACAGGTTAGATACAGAGTTAATCTCCCACTACACTGTCCCATCAAACACTCCCAGGGCCAGTACAGCACAGGTTAGATACAGAGTAAAGCTAACACTACACTGTCCCATCAAACACTCCCAGGGCGGGTACAGCATGGGCTAGATATAGAGTAATGCTCCCTCTACACTGTCCCATCAAACACTCCCAGTGCCACTACAGCATGGGTTAGATACAGAGTAAAGCTCCCTCTACACTGTCCCATCAACATTCCCAGGGTGGGTACAGCATGGGCTAGATACAGAGTAAAGCTTCCTCTACACTGTCCCATCAAACACTCCCAGGACCAGTATTGCATGGGTTAGATACAGAGTGAAGCTCCCTCTACACTGTCACATCAAACACTCCCAGGGCAGGTACAGCACGGGTTAGATACAGACTGAAGCCCTCTCCACACTGTCCCATCAAACAGTCCCAGGGTGGGTACAACATGGGTCAGATACAGAGTAAAGCTCCCTCTACACTGTCCCATCAAACACCCCCAGGACCAGTACAGCACGTGTTAGATACAGAGTAAAGCTCCCTATACACTATCCCATCAAACACTCCCAGCGCAGGTACAGCACAGGTTAGATACAGAGTAAAGCTAACTCTACACTGTCCCATCAAACACTCCCAGGGCGGGTACAGCATGGGCTAGGTACAGAGTAAAGCTCCCTCTACACTGTCCCATCAAACACTGCCAGTGCAGGTACAACACAGGTTAGATACAGAGTTAATCTCCCACTACACTGTCCCATCAAACACTCCCAGGGCCAGTACAGCACAGGTTAGATACAGAGTAAAGCTAACACTACACTGTCCCATCAAACACTCCCAGGGCGGGTACAGCATGGGCTAGATATAGAGTAATGCTCCCTCTACACTGTCCCATCAAACACTCCCAGTGCCACTACAGCATGGGTTAGATACAGAGTAAAGCTCCCTCTACACTGTCCCATCAAACACTGCCAGTGCAGGTACAACACAGGTTAGATACGGAGTTAATCTCCCACTACACTGTCCCATCAATCACTCCCAGGGCCAGTACAGCATGGGTTAGATACAGAGTAAAGCTCCCTCCATACTGCCCCATCAAACACCCCCAGGACCAGTACAGCACGTGTTAGATACAGAGTAAAGCTCCGTATAAACTATCCCATCAAACACTCCCAGCGCAGGTACAGCACAGGTTAGATACAGAGTAAAGCTAACTCTACACTGTCCCATCAAACACCCCCAGGGCGGGTACACCACGTGTTAAATATGGAGTAAAGCTTCCTTTACACTGTCCCATCAAACACTCCCTGTGCAGGTACAACACAGGTTAGATACGGAGTAAAGCTCCCGCTACACTGTCCCATCAAACACTCCCAGTGCCAGTACAGCACGGGTTAGATACAGAGTAAAGCTCCCTCTACACTGTCCCATCAAACACTCCCAGCTCAGGTGCAGCACAGGTTAGATACAGAGTAAATCTAACTCTACACTGTCCCATCAAACACTCCCAGGGCGGGTACAGCATGGGCTAGATATAGAGTAATGCTCCCTCTACACTGTCCCATCAAACACTCCCAGTGCCACTACAGCATGGGTTCGATACAGAGTAAAGCTCCCTCTACACTGTCCCATCAAACACTGCCAGTGCAGGTACAACACAGGTTAGATACGGAGTTAATCACCCACTACACTGTCCCATCAAACACTCCCAGGGCCAGTACAGCACGGGTTAGATACAGAGTAAAGCTCCCTCTACACTGTCCCATCAAACACTCCCAGGGCAGGTACAGCACAGGTCAGATACAGAGTAAAGCTCCCTCTACACTGTCCCATCAAACACTCCCAGCGCAGGTACAGCACAGGTTAGATACAGAGTAAAGCTAACTCTACACTGTCCCATCAAACACCCCCAGGGCGGGTACAACATGGGTTAGATGCAGAGTAAAGCTCCCTCTACACTGTCCCATCAAACACCCCGAGGACCAGTACACCACGTGTTAAATATGGAGTAAAGCTTCCTTTACACTGTCCCATCAAACACTCCCTGTGCAGGTACAACACAGGTTAGATACGGAGTAAAGCTCCCGCTACACTGTCCCATCAAACACTCCCAGTGCCAGTACAGCACGGGTTAGATACAGAGTAAAGCTCCCTCTACACTGTCCCATCAAACACTCCCAGCTCAGGTGCAGCACAGGTTAGATACAGAGTAAATCTAACTCTACACTGTCCCATCAAACACTCCCAGGGCGGGTACAGCATGGGCTAGATATAGAGTAATGCTCCCTCTACACTGTCCCATCAAACACTCCCAGTGCCACTACAGCATGGGTTAGATACAGAGTAAAGCTCCCTCAACACTGTCCCATCAAACACTGCCAGTGCAGGTACAACACAGGTTAGATACGGAGTTAATCTCCCACTACACTGTCCCATCAAACACTCCCAGGGCTAGTGCAGCACGGGTTAGATACAGAGTAAAGCTCCCTCTACACTGTCCCATCAAACACTCCCAGGGCAGGTACAGCACAGGTCAGATACAGAGTAAAGCTCCCTCTACACTGTCCCATCAAACACCCCCAGGACCAGTACAGCACGTGTTAGATACAGAGTAAAGCTCCCTATACACTATCCCATCAAACACTCCCAGCGCAGGTACAGCACAGGTTAGATACAGAGTAAAGCTAACTCTACACTGTCCCATCAAACACTCCCAGGGCGGGTACAGCATGGGCTAGATACAGAGTAAAGCCCACTCTACACTGTCCCATCAAACACTCCCAGTGCCAGTACAGCACGGGTTAGATACAGAGTAAAGCTCCCTCTACACTGTCCCATCAAACACTCCCAGCTCAGGTGCAGCACAGGTTAGATACAGAGTAAATCTAACTCTACACTGTCCCATCAAACACTCCCAGGGCGGGTACAGCATGGGCTAGATATAGAGTAATGCTCCCTCTACACTGTCCCATCAAACACTCCCAGTGCCACTACAGCATGGGTTCGATACAGAGTAAAGCTCCCTCTACACTGTCCCATCAAACACTGCCAGTGCAGGTACAACACAGGTTAGATACGGAGTTAATCTCCCACTACACTGTCCCATCAAACACTCCCAGGGCCAGTACAGCACGGGTTAGATACAGAGTAAAGCTCCCTCTACACTGTCCCATCAAACACTCCCAGGGCAGGTACAGCACAGGTCAGATACAGAGTAAAGCTCCCTCTACACTGTCCCATCAAACACTCCCAGCGCAGGTACAGCACAGGTTAGATACAGAGTAAAGCTAACTCTACACTGTCCCATCAAACACCCCCAGGGCGGGTACAACATGGGTTAGATGCAGAGTAAAGCTCCCTCTACACTGTCCCATCAAACACCCCGAGGACCAGTACACCACGTGTTAAATATGGAGTAAAGCTTCCTTTACACTGTCCCATCAAACACTCCCTGTGCAGGTACAACACAGGTTAGATACGGAGTAAAGCTCCCGCTACACTGTCCCATCACACACTCCCAGTGCCAGTACAGCACGGGTTAGATACAGAGTAAAGCTCCCTCTACACTGTCCCATCAAACACTCCCAGCTCAGGTGCAGCACAGGTTAGATACAGAGTAAATCTAACTCTACACTGTCCCATCAAACACTCCCAGGGCGGGTACAGCATGGGCTAGATATAGAGTAATGCTCCCTCTACACTGTCCCATCAAACACTCCCAGTGCCACTACAGCATGGGTTAGATACAGAGTAAAGCTCCCTCAACACTGTCCCATCAAACACTGCCAGTGCAGGTACAACACAGGTTAGATACGGAGTTAATCTCCCACTACACTGTCCCATCAAACACTCCCAGGGCTAGTGCAGCACGGGTTCGATACAGAGTAAAGCTCCCTCTACACTGTCCCATCAAACACTCCCAGGGCAGGTACAGCACAGGTCAGATACAGAGTAAAGCTCCCTCTACACTGTCCCATCAAACACCCCCAGGACCAGTACAGCACGTGTTAGATACAGAGTAAAGCTCCCTATACACTATCCCATCAAACACTCCCAGCGCAGGTACAGCACAGGTTAGATACAGAGTAAAGCTAACTCTACACTGTCCCATCAAACACTCCCAGGGCGGGTACAGCATGGGCTAGATACAGAGTAAAGCCCACTCTACACTGTCCCATCAAACACTCCCAGTGCCACTACAGCACGGGTTAGATACAGAGTAAAGCTCCCTCTACACTGTCCCATCAAACACTGCCAGTGCAGGTACAACACAGGTTAGATACGGAGTTAATCTCCCACTACACTGTCCCATCAAACACCCCCAGGACCAGTACACCACGTGTTAAATATGGAGTAAAGCTTCCTTTACACTGTCCCATCAAACACTCCCTGTGCAGGTACAACACAGGTTAGATACAGAGTAAACCTTCCTCTACACTGTCCCATCAAACACGCCCAGGGCATTTACAGCACGGGTTAGATACAGAGTAAAGCTCCCTCTACACTGTCCCATCAAACACTCCCAGGGCTGGTACAGCATTGGTTAGATACAGAGTAAAGCTCCCTCTACACTGCCCCAGAAAACACTCCCAGGGCAGGTACAGCACGGGTTAGGTACAGAGTAAAGCTAACTCTACACTGTCCCATCAAACAATCCCAGGGTGGGTACAGCATGGGCTAGATACAGAGTAAAGCTCTCTCTACACTGTCCCATCAAACACTCCCAGGGCCAGTACAGCACGGGTTAGATACAGAGTAAAGCTCCCTCCATACTTTCCCATCAACATTCCCAGGGCCAGTACAGCACAGGTTAGATACAGAGTGAAGCTTCCTCTACACTGTCCCATCAAACACTCCCAGGGCCAGTATTGCATGGGTTAGATACAGAGTGAAGCTCCCTCTACACTGTCACATCAAACACTCCCAGGGCAGGTACAGCACGGGTTAGATACAGAGTGAAGCCCTCTCCACACTGTCCCATCAAACACTCCCAGGGTGGGTACAACATGGGTCAGATACAGAGTAAAACTCCCTCTACACTGTCCCATCAAACACCCCCAGGACCAGTACAGCACGTGTTAGATACAGAGTAAAGCTCCCTATACACTATCCCATCAAACACTCCCAGCGCAGGTACAGCACAGGTTAGATACAGAGTAAAGCTAACTCTACACTGTCCCATCAAACACTCCCAGGGCGGGTACAGCATGGGCTAGGTACAGAGTAAAGCCCATTCTACACTGTTCCATCAAACACTCCCAGTGCCACTACAGCACGGGTTAGATACAGAGTAAAGCTCCCTCTACACTGTCCCATCAAACACTGCCAGTGCAGGTACAACACAGGTTAGATACGGAGTTAATCTCCCACTACACTGTCCCACCAAACACTCCCAGGGCCAGTACAGCACGGGTTAGATACAGAGTAAAGCTCCCTCTACACTGTCCCATCAAACACTCCCAGGGCAGGTACAGCACAGGTTAGATACAGAGTAAAGCTAACGCTACACTGTCCCATCAAACACCCCCAGGGCGGGTACAACATGGGTTAGATACAGAGTAAAGCTCCCTCTACACTGTCCCATCAAACACCCCCAGGACCAGTACACCACGTGTTAAATATGGAGTAAAGCTTCCTTTACACTGTCTGATGCGCCATCAATTACTCAAAAGACTGAGGTTGAGCAAGTAACAATCAGGCTTTTATTAACTAAAGAATGAAGGTCTTGTCTCGAGTGGTCGACCCGTCCAGAATACTAAGGGACTGGGAGGTAGTCACTTATATACCTGGAATAGTGGGAGGAGTCAGCCGAGGCATGTCCAGACCTGTACCTAGTGGAATACACATACAGACACAGACAGGTATGACAGTGGTTTACCACACTGTCCCATCAAACACTCCCTGTGCAGGTACAACACAGGTTAGATACGGAGTAAAGCTCCCGCTACACTGTCCCATCAAACACTCCCAGTGCCAGTACAGCACGGGTTAGATACAGAGTAAAGCTCCCTCTACACTGTCCCATCAAACACTCCCAGCTCAGGTACAGCACAGGTTAGATACAGAGTAAATCTAACTCTACACTGTCCCATCAAACACTCCCAGGGCGGGTACAGCATGGGCTAGATATAGAGTAATGCTCCCTCTACACTGTCCCATCAAACACTCCCAGTGCCACTACAGCATGGGTTAGATACAGAGTAAAGCTCCCTCTACACTGTCCCATCAAACACTGCCAGTGCAGGTACAACACAGGTTAGATACGGAGTTAATCTCCCACTACACTGTCCCATCAATCACTCCCAGGGCCAGTACAGCATGGGTTAGATACAGAGTAAAGCTCCCTCCATACTGCCCCATCAAACACCCCCAGGACCAGTACAGCACGTGTTAGATACAGAGTAAAGCTCCCTATACACTATCCCATCAAACACTCCCAGCGCAGGTACAGCACAGGTTAGATACAGAGTAAAGCTAACTCTACACTGTCCCATCAAACACCCCCAGGGCGGGTACAACATGGGTTAGATACAGAGTAAAGCTCCCTCTACACTGTCCCATCAAACACCCCCAGGACCAGTACACCACGTGTTAAATATGGAGTAAAGCTTCCTTTACACTGTCCCATCAAACACTCCCTGTGCAGGTACAACACAGGTTAGATACGGAGTAAAGCTCCCGCAACACTGTCCCATCAAACACTCCCAGTGCCAGTACAGCACGGGTTAGATACAGAGTAAAGCTCCCTCTACACTGTCCCATCAACCACTCCCAGCTCAGGTGCAGCATAGGTTAGATACAGAGTAAATCTAACTCTACACTGTCCCATCAAACACTCCCAGGGCGGGTACAGCATGGGCTAGATATAGAGTAATGCTCCCTGTACACTGTCCCATCAAACACTCCCAGTGCCACTACAGCATGGGATGGATACAGAGTAAAGCTCCCTCTACACTGTCCCATCAAACACTGCCAGTGCAGGTACAACACAGGTTAGATACGGAGTTAATCTCCCACTACACTGTCCCATCAAACACTCCCAGGGCCAGTACAGCACGGGTTAGATACAGAGTAAAGCTCCCTCAACACTGTCCCATCAAACACTCCCAGGGCAGGTACAGCACAGGTCAGATACAGAGTAAAGCTCCCTCTACACTGTCCCATCAAACACCCCCAGGACCAGTACAGCACGTGTTAGATACAGAGTAAAGCTCCCTATACACTATCCCATCAAACACTCCCAGCGCAGGTACAGCACAGGTTAGATACAGAGTAAAGCTAACTCTACACTGTCCCATCAAACACTCCCAGGGCGGGTACAGCATGGGCTAGATACAGAGTAAAGCCCACTCTACACTGTCCCATCAAACACTCCCAGTGCCACTACAGCACGGGTTAGATACAGAGTAAAGCTCCCTCTACACTGTCCCATCAAACACTGCCAGTGCAGGTACAACACAGGTTAGATACGGAGTTAATCTCCCACTACACTGTCCCACCAAACACTCCCAGGGCCAGTACAGCACGGGTTAGATACAGAGTAAAGCTCCCTCTACACTGTCCCATCAAACACTCCCAGGGCAGGTACAGCACAGGTTAGATACAGAGTAAAGCTAACGCTACACTGTCCCATCAAACACCCCCAGGGCGGGTACAACATGGGTTAGATACAGAGTAAAGCTCCCTCTACACTGTCCCATCAAACACCCCCAGGACCAGTACACCACGTGTTAAATATGGAGTAAAGCTTCCTTTACACTGTCTGATGCGCCATCAATTACTCAAAAGACTGAGGTTGAGCAAGTAACAATCAGGCTTTTATTAACTAAAGAATGAAGGTCTTGTCTCGAGTGGTCGACCCGTCCAGAATACTAAGGGACTGGGAGGTAGTCACTTATATACCTGGAATAGTGGGAGGAGTCAGCCGAGGCATGTCCAGACCTGTACCTAGTGGAATACACATACAGACACAGACAGGTATGACAGTGGTTTACCACACTGTCCCATCAAACACTCCCTGTGCAGGTACAACACAGGTTAGATACGGAGTAAAGCTCCCGCTACACTGTCCCATCAAACACTCCCAGTGCCAGTACAGCACGGGTTAGATACAGAGTAAAGCTCCCTCTACACTGTCCCATCAAACACTCCCAGCTCAGGTACAGCACAGGTTAGATACAGAGTAAATCTAACTCTACACTGTCCCATCAAACACTCCCAGGGCGGGTACAGCATGGGCTAGATATAGAGTAATGCTCCCTCTACACTGTCCCATCAAACACTCCCAGTGCCACTACAGCATGGGTTAGATACAGAGTAAAGCTCCCTCTACACTGTCCCATCAAACACTGCCAGTGCAGGTACAACACAGGTTAGATACGGAGTTAATCTCCCACTACACTGTCCCATCAATCACTCCCAGGGCCAGTACAGCATGGGTTAGATACAGAGTAAAGCTCCCTCCATACTGCCCCATCAAACACCCCCAGGACCAGTACAGCACGTGTTAGATACAGAGTAAAGCTCCCTATACACTATCCCATCAAACACTCCCAGCGCAGGTACAGCACAGGTTAGATACAGAGTAAAGCTAACTCTACACTGTCCCATCAAACACCCCCAGGGCGGGTACAACATGGGTTAGATACAGAGTAAAGCTCCCTCTACACTGTCCCATCAAACACCCCCAGGACCAGTACACCACGTGTTAAATATGGAGTAAAGCTTCCTTTACACTGTCCCATCAAACACTGCCAGTGCAGGTACAACACAGGTTAGATACGGAGTTAATCTCCCACTACACTGTCCCATCAAACACTCCCAGGGCCAGTACAGCACGGGTTAGATACAGAGTAAAGCTCCCTCAACACTGTCCCATCAAACACTCCCAGGGCAGGTACAGCACAGGTCAGATACAGAGTAAAGCTCCCTCTACACTGTCCCATCAAACACCCCCAGGACCAGTACAGCACGTGTTAGATACAGAGTAAAGCTCCCTATACACTATCCCATCAAACACTCCCAGCGCAGGTACAACACAGGTTAGATACGGAGTTAATCTCCCACTACACTGTCCCATCAAACACCCCCAGGACCAGTACACCACGTGTTAAATATGGAGTAAAGCTTCCTTTACACTGTCCCATCAAACACTCCCTGTGCAGGTACAACACAGGTTAGATACGGAGTAAAGCTTCCTCTACACTGTCCAATCAAACACTCCCAGGGCATTTACAGCACGGGTTAGATAAAGAGTAAAACTCCCTCTACACTGTCCCATCAAACACTCCCAGGGCCGGTACAGCATTGGATAGATACAGAGTAAAGCTCCCTCTACACTGTCCCATCAAACACTCTCAGCGCAGGTACAGCACAGGTTAGATACAGAGTAAAGCTCCCTCTACACTGTCCCATCAAACACTCCCAGGGCGGGTACAACATGAGTTAGATACAGAGTAAACATTCCTCTACACTGTCCCATCAAACACGCCCAGGGCATTTACATCACGGGTTAGATACAGAGTAAAGCTCCCTCTACACTGTCCCATCAAACACTCCCAGGGCTGGTACAGCATTGGTTAGATACAGAGTAAAGCTCCCTCTACACTGCCCCAGAAAACACTCCCAGGGCAGGTACAGCACGGGTTAGATACAGAGTAAAGCTAACTCTACACTGTCCCATCAAACACTCCCAGGGCGGGTACAACATGGGTTAGATACAGAGTAAAGCTCCCTCTACACTGTTCCATCAAACACTCCCAGGACCAGTACAGCACGTGTTCGATACAGAGTAAAGCTTCCTCTACACTGTCCCGTCAAACACTCCCTGTCCAGGTACAACACATGTTAGATACGGAGTAAATCTCCCTCTACATTGTCCCATCAAGCACTCCCAGCGCGGGTATAGCACAGGTTAGATACAGAGTAAAGCTAACTCTACACTGTCCCATCAAACACTCCCAGGGTGGGTACAGCATGGGCTAGATACAGAGGAAAGCTCTCTCTACACTGTCCCATCAAACACTCCCAGGGCCAGTACAGCACGGGTTAGATACAGAGTAAAGCTCCCTCCATACTTTCCCATCAACATTCCCAGCGCCAGTACAGCACAGCTTAGATACAGAGTAAAGCTTCCTCTACACTGCCCCATCAAACACTCCCAGGGCCAGTATTGCATGGGTTAGATACAGAGTGAAGCTCCCTCTACACTGTCACATGAAACACTCCCAGGGCAGGTACAGCACGGGTTAGATACAGAGTAAAGCTAACTCTACACTGTCCCATCAAACACTCCCAGGGCGGGTACAACATGGGTTAGATACAGAGTAAAGCTCCCTCTACACTGTTCCATCAAACACTCCCAGGACCAGTACAGCACGTGTTCGATACAGAGTAAAGCTTCCTCTACACTGTCCCGTCAAACACTCCCTGTCCAGGTACAACACATGTTAGATACGGAGTAAATCTCCCTCTACATTGTCCCATCAAGCACTCCCAGCGCGGGTATAGCACAGGTTAGATACAGAGTAAAGCTAACTCTACACTGTCCCATCAAACACTCCCAGGGTGGGTACAGCATGGGCTAGATACAGAGGAAAGCTCTCTCTACACTGTCCCATCAAACACTCCCAGGGCCAGTACGGCACGGGTTAGATACAGAGAAAAGCTCCCTCCATACTTTCCCATCAACATTCCCAGGGCCAGTACAGCACAGCTTAGATACAGAGTAAAGCTTCCTCTACACTGCCCCATCAAACACTCCCAGGGCCAGTATTGCATGGGTCAGATACAGAGTAAAGCTCCCTCTACACTGTCCCATCAAACACCCCCAGGACCAGTACAGCACGTGTTAGATACAGAGTAAAGCTCCCTATACACTATCCCATCACACACTCCCAGCGCAGGTACAGCACAGGTTAGATACAGAGTAAAGCTAACTCTACACTGTCCCATCAAACACTCCCAGGGCGGGTACAGCATGGGCTAGGTACAGAGTAAAGCCCATTCTACACTGTCCCATCAAACACTCCCAGTGCCACTACAGCACGGGTTAGATACAGAGTAAAGCTCCCTCTACACTGTCCCATCAAACACTGCCAGTGCAGGTACAACACAGGTTAGATACGGAGTTAATCTCCCACTACACTGTCCCATCAAACACTCCCAGGGCCAGTACAGCACGGGTTAGATACAGAGTAAAGCTCCCTCTACACTGTCCCATCAAACACTCCCAGCGCAGGTACAGCACAGGTTAGATGCAGAGTAAAGCTAACTCTACACTGTCCCATCAAACACCCCCAGGGCGTGTACAACATGGGTTAGATACAGAGTAAAGCTCCCTCTACACTGTTCCATCAAACATCCCCAGGACCAGTACACCACGTGTTAAATATGGAGTAAAGCTTCCTTTACACTGTCCCATCAAACACTCCCTGTGCAGGTACAACACAGGTTAGATACGGAGTAAAGCTCCCGCTACACTGTCCCATCAAACACTCCCAGTGCCAGTACAGCACGGGTTAGATACAGAGTAAAGCTCCCTCTACACTGTCCCATCAAACACTCCCAGCTCAGGTACAGCACAGGTTAGATACAGAGTAAATCTAACTCTATACTGTCCCATCAAACACTCCCAGGGCGGGTACAGCATGGGCTAGATATAGAGTAATGCTCCCTCTACACTGTCCCATCAAACACTCCCAGTGCCACTACAGCATGGGTTAGATACAGAGTAAAGCTCCCTCTACACTGTCCCATCAAACACTGCCAGTGCAGGTACAACACAGGTTAGATACGGAGTTAATCTCCCACTACACTGTCCCATCAATCACTCCCAGGGCCAGTACAGCATGGGTTAGATACAGAGTAAAGCTCCCTCCATACTGCCCCATCAAACACCCCCAGGACCAGTACAGCACGTGTTAGATACAGAGTAAAGCTCCCTATACACTATCCCATCAAACACTCCCAGCGCAGGTACAGCACAGGTTAGATACAGAGTAAAGCTAACTCTACACTGTCCCATCAAACACTCCCAGGGCGGGTACAGCATGGGCTAGGTACAGAGTAAAGCCCACTCTACACTGTCCCATCAAACACTCCCAGTGCCACTACAGCACGGGTTAGATACAGAGTAAAGCTCCCTCTACACTGTCCCATCAAACACTGCCAGTGCAGGTACAACACAGGTTAGATACGGAGTTAATCTCCCACTACACTGTCCCATCAAACACTCCCAGGGCCAGTACAGCACGGGTTAGATACAGAGTAAAGCTCCCTCTACACTGTCCCATCAAACACTCCCAGGGCAGGTACAGCACAGGTTAGATACAGAGTAAAGCTAACTCTACACTGTCCCATCAAACACCCCCAGGGCGGGTACAACATGGGTTAGATACAGAGTAAAGCTCCCTCTACACTATCCCATCAAACACCCCCAGGACCAGTACACCACGTGTTAAATATGGAGTAAAGCTTCCTTTACACTGTCCCATCAAACACTCCCTGTGCAGGTACAACACAGGTTAGATACGGAGTAAAGCTCGCGCTACACTGTCCCAACAAACACTCCCAGTGCCAGTACAGCACGGGTTAGATACAGAGTGAAGCTCCCTCTACACTGTCACATCAAACACTCCCAGGGCAGGTACAGCACGGGTTAGATACAGAGTAAAGCTCCCTCTACACTGTCCCATCAAACACTCCCTGTGACAGTACAGCATGGGTTAGATACAGAGTAAACCTTCCTCTACACTGTCCCATCAAACACTCCCAGGGCAGGTACAGCACAGGTTAGATACAGAGTAAAGCTAACTCTACACTGTCCCATCAAACACCCCCAGGGCGGGTACAACATGGGTTAGATACAGAGTAAAGCTCCCTCTACACTGTCCCATCAAACACCCCCAGGACCAGTACACCACGTGTTAAATATGGAGTAAAGCTTCCTTTACACTGTCCCATCAAACACTCCCTGTGCAGGTACAACACAGGTTAGATACGGAGTAAAGCTCCCGCTACACTGTCCCATCAAACACTCCCAGTGCCAGTACAGCACGGGTTAGATACAGAGTAAAGCTCCCTCTACACTGTCCCATCAAACACTCCAAGCTCAGGTGCAGCACAGGTTAGATACAGAGTAAATCTAACTCTACACTGTCCCATCAAACACTCCCAGGGCCAGTACAGCATGGGTTAGATACAGAGTAAAGCTCCCTCCATACTGCCCCATCAAACACCCCCAGGACCAGTACAGCACGTGTTAGATACAGAGTAAAGCTCCCTATACACTATCCCATCAAACACTCCCAGCGCAGGTACAGCACAGGTTAGATACAGAGTAAAGCTAACTCTACACTGTCCCATCAAACACTCCCAGGGCGGGTACAGCATGGGCTAGGTACAGAGTAAAGCCCACTCTACACTGTCCCATCAAACACTCCCAGTGCCACTACAGCACGGGTTAGATACAGAGTAAAGCTCCCTCTACACTGTCCCATCAAACACTGCCAGTGCAGGTACAACACAGGTTAGATACGGAGTTAATCTCCCACTACACTGTCCCATCAAACACTCCCAGGGCCAGTACAGCACGGGTTAGATACAGAGTAAAGCTCCCTCTACACTGTCCCATCAAACACCCCCAGGACCCGTACAGCACGTGTTAGATACAGAGTAAAGCTCCCTATACACTATCCCATCAAACACTCCCAGCGCAGGTACAGCACAGGTTAGATACGGGGTTAATCTCCCACTACACTGTCCCATCAAACACCCCCAGGACCAGTACAGCACGTGTTCGATACAGAGTAAAGCTTCCTCTACACTGTCCCGTCAAACACTCCCTGTCCAGGTACAACACATGTTAGATACGGAGTAAATCTCCCTCTACATTGTCCCATCAAGCACTCCCAGCGCGGGTATAGCACAGGTTAGATACAGAGTAAAGCTAACTCTACACTGTCCCATCAAACACTCCCAGGGTGGGTACAGCATGGGCTAGATACAGAGTAAAGCTCTCTCTACACTGTCCCATCAAACACTCCCAGGGCCAGTACAGCACGGGTTAGATACAGAGTAAAGCTCCCTCCATACTTTCCCATCAACATTCCCAGGGCCAGTACAGCACAGGTTAGATACAGAGTAAAGCTTCCTCTACACTGCCCCATCAAACACTCCCAGGGCCAGTATTGCATGGGTTAGATACAGAGTGAAGCTCCCTCTACACTGTCACATCAAACACTCCCAGGGCAGGTACAGCACGGGTTAGATACAGAGTGAAGCCCTCTCCACACTGTCCCATCAAACACTCCCAGGGTGGGTACAACATGGGTCAGATACAGAGTAAAGCTCCCTCTACACTGTCCCATCAAACACCCCCAGGACCAGTACAGCACGTGTTAGATACAGAGTAAAGCTCCCTATACACTATCCCATCAAACACTCCAAGCTCAGGTGCAGCACAGGTTAGATACAGAGTAAATCTAACTCTACACTGTCCCATCAAACACTCCCAGGGCGGGTACAGCATGGGCTAGGTACAGAGTAAAGCCCATTCTACACTGTCCCATCAAACACTCCCAGTGCCACTACAGCACGGGTTAGATACAGAGTAAAGCTCCCTCTACACTGTCCCATCAAACACTGCCAGTGCAGGTACAACACAGGTTAGATACGGAGTTAATCTCCCACTACACTGTCCCACCAAACACTCCCAGGGCCAGTACAGCACGGGTTAGATACAGAGTAAAGCTCCCTCTACACTGTCCCATCAAACACCCCCAGGGCGGGTACAACATGGGTTAGATACAGAGTAAAGCTCCCTCTACACTGTCCCATCAAACACCCCCAGGACCAGTACACCACGTGTTAAATATGGAGTAAAGCTTCCTTTACACTGTCCCATCAAACACTCCCTGTGCAGGTACAACACAGGTTAGATACGGAGTAAAGCTCCCGCTACACTGTCCCATCAAACACTCCCAGTGCCAGTACAGCACGGGTTAGATACAGAGTAAAGCTCCCTCTACACTGTCCCATCAAACACTCCCAGCTCAGGTACAGCACAGGTTAGATACAGAGTAAATCTAACTCTACACTGTCCAATCAAACACTCCCAGGGCGGGTACAGCATGGGCTAGATATAGAGTAATGCTCCCTCTACACTGTCCCATCAAACACTCCCAGTGCCACTACAGCATGGGTTAGATACAGAGTAAAGCTCCCTCTACACTGTCCCATCAAACACTGCCAGTGCAGGTACAACACAGGTTAGATACGGAGTTAATCTCCCACTACACTGTCCCATCAATCACTCCCAGGGCCAGTACAGCATGGGTTAGATACAGAGTAAAGCTCCCTCCATACTGCCCCATCAAACACCCCCAGGACCAGTACAGCACGTGTTAGATACAGAGTAAAGCTCCCTCTACACTATCCCATCAAACACTCCCAGCGCAGGTACAGCACAGGTTAGATACAGAGTAAAGCTAACTCTACACTGTCCCATCAAACACTCCCAGGGCGGGTACAGCATGGGCTAGGTGCAGAGTAAAGCCCACTCTACACTGTCCCATCAAACACTCCCGGTGCCACTACAGCACGGGTTAGATACAGAGTAAAGCTCCCTCTACACTGTCCCATCAAACACTGCCAGTGCAGGTACAACACAGGTTAGATACGGAGTTAATCTCCCACTACACTGTCCCATCAAACACTCCCAGGGCCAGTACAGCACGGGTTAGATACAGAGTAAAGCTCCCTCTACACTGTCCCATCAAACACTCCCAGGGCAGGTACAGCACAGGTTAGATACAGAGTAAAGCTAACTCTACACTGTCCCATCAAACACCCCCAGGGCGGGTACAACATGGGTTAGATACAGAGTAAAGCTCCCTCTACACTGTCCCATCAAACACCCCCAGGACCAGTACACCACGTGTTAAATATGGAGTATGTTAAGTATGTGTATTGTATTGAACAATTAACACAAAGACTTAAACGTATAACTCAAACAGGTCTTTACTGGTTGGAGGTAGGGACTATACATAGGTCTTTACTTCATGCCCACAGGCGGGAACTGAGTGGAATCAGTACCCACAGTACTATTTATACCCCTATGGCCAGGAGTGGTACTGCGTATCACTACGCCCAACAAGTAGTGCAGTCCTGTCCATAGGTTCAAAGTAGCACACATATTACATACACAACATTCCTCCCTTCCTAGCTTTACAGTCATCTCCCCATTTAACATAACGTAATAACATATATACATATATAACTTCAGGTTTACATAACAGAATAACATAGATACATAGATAACTTCATGTCAAAAACAGATCACAGATTCAGTCTCTGCGGAAAACAGTTCACAGATTCAATCTCTGTGGTGTAGTCGGTTCACGTTGCTAGAGTGACTCATTCAATAGTCCTTCCATGGATTTAACAGTTTGAACTTCCGAACTGAATTGGCTCCGTTCGGAGGGACCACGTGTGTGATCTGGTAGAGGTGATAATGGTTCAGATGGGTCATCTTCTGTTTTTACTTTTCCTTTTCTGCTTCTTGGAGACTCTCTGGGCTCCATTGTCAGCTGCCACAGCTGCCAGCTGCATGCGCAGTTCCTCCTTCTCTTCCTCCTGTTTCCGTCGTAGAGCCAGCTTCTCCCGATGTTCCGTAGACTTTTGGTGCTCCTCCATGATTTCTGCACTTTGGGAGTCGAAGTTACAAGCTGGGCAGGACAGGACATCGTAATATTCGGTGTCGTCCTGAGCTAGACCAGTGAGAGGGTCGTCTATTTCCTCCATACCCAGCTGGACGTTAGCCAGCTCTTGTTCCAAATCCAGACATCTTTCCTGAAGAGACTTCTTCATGTGTACCTCTGCATCCAGCTTTTTCTGGGCTTTCAGCAAGTCGTTTACTAGTGACCTCATTTGTGATTTTAATACTTCAACTTCCTTTGGAGATTGATTGATCGGACTATGCAATCCCTCTACCGGAGCAGCTGTTTCAGCGGTCTGTTGTTCTACGTTGACGTGAGTCAGCGTACTTTTGGCATCCAAGGGCTGCTCTGTTGCAGTCATCTCAGTCTGTGTTGCCACCTCAGCTCTTCCAATAACCTTTGAGAGCTCCGAACCCCTTTCGTTTGAATATTGAAGTTCATGTTCAAGTTTTTCCCATTTCAGAGTCCTGTCCTTCAGCATATGCAGGAGTTGGCTGACCGTTAACTCCTCTGACATCAGACGTTTTGTGTGCTCCTGCTCCATTTTCTCCATCAGCTGCTTCTGTTGTCTTTCCAGATTCTCCAACTCTATATCAAAGAACTCTTTCGTTGCATTCAACTCTTGCTCAAAACGGCGAAGCATTTGTTCTAATTGCTGTTGTAGTTTGAAATGGAGTTGAGTTCGAGCCCGGTGTCCCTCAGAAATGGGCACATCAGTAGACTTGCCAGACTCAGAATCCACAGTTAAACTATGTTGTTGTTGCTCAGTGGAATTCTGTGCTGAAACTTTGTCTTTTGCACCTGAGTTGGGCTTACCATCATCCGTTCCAGAGTCTGGGCCGACTATCTTCACCGAGTTCTCACTCATTATTGTTTGTAGGAAATGCCAGTCCATATTCATTTTCCTAATCCACTCCCGTCCTAGTAGTGGAGGACCTCCTTCAGATATCACATATAAGTCCATTATTTGACTGTCTTCGCCCTTGTGGGCCACTGCAACCTCTATTTTCCCGATGGGGTACACTCTTTGCCCCGTGTATGTTTTCAATATAATCCCCGTATCCTGTAGGGGAATATGTTGGAATAACTTTCCGTAATCTTTCTTATTTATGACCGTCAATGCCGATCCAGTGTCCAATTCCAGTTTTACTTGGACTCCTTCTATCTGAAGAGTGACCCAAATTGTCTGGAGGTCTGCACCCTTACCAGCGTTGAGTACTCTTAAGCTAGCCAGTTCATTACAGCTTAAGCTAGCCAGTTCATTACTGCTAGCGTCTGAATCGGACTCCTGTTCGGTCACCTTGTGTACCTTTGCGTATTTTCCTTGCGGTGACTTCTTGTTGCTGGTCTTCTTCCCTGACCTGCATACTCTAGCTATATGTCCAAGCCTACCACAAGTTCTACATTCTTGGTTTTTAAACCAACACTGGTTCTGATCATGCGTTGTCTTTCCACAACGATAACATTTGCCAGAACTCACACCCAATTTGTGTGCACTGAGCTCCGGTGACCGTAGCTGCATTACTGCCGTGCCTCTCGCTGCGGCTTCGTGTGCTGCTGCCATAGTGACCGCCTTCTCAAGCGTCAGCTCATTCTCCTCGAGCAGTCGCTTTTGTGTATCCTGTTTAAATAAACCACACACAAATTTGTCTCGTAGTGCATCTGTCAATCCCGTTCCAAACTGGCAATATTTCGCTAATTTACGCAATTCCAGCAAATATTCAGCATTGCTTTCATGCTGTAGCTGCCTTCTGTCGTAAAATTTAAATCGTTCCGCTAGCATCAGCGGCGTGGGGTTTAGATGATCTTTCAGGACAGTAACAATCTCATCGAACGTCTTATCCGCCGGTTCATCTGGTGATAACAGGTGTTTCAATTGCCCGTACGTCTTCGCACCCATTAAATTTAATAATGTTAGAGCTTTATCTTGGTCACGAATTTTATTGGCCTTACAATAATTTTTTTACTCTTTCAACATATATGGCCCAATCTTCGAGGTCACTATCAAAGGTGCTAATATTCCCGTGTTTAGGCATTGTAGATTTGCAATTTCTCAGATTTTATTTTCTTTACTTGTTATCAAAGATGGCGGCTTCCCGCTCTTGCCGTCGTCCTCCGCCCACAAAATGGCGGTTTTCCCGCGCTTGGCGGTCTTCACCCGTCCCCCGACGCCGTCTCCCTTCAGCCCTCGAGTGCGGCCCTTATCTTCGCCGCGATCGATAGCCCGCGCTGTGCACCGCGACTCTCGCACCTTGAGCTTCTGCAGCCGCCGCGCCTTTCAGTCCGAGTGCGGCTTTTATCTTTGGTCCCGATCGCTGGCCCGGCTGCGCCCCTGACTTCAAAGCGGCCCGGCCCTTATCTGCCGATCGCTATCGCCCTACCTCTCTCTCTTCCCCAGTCCTGTCTTTACTCCGGTTCACAAGCTGATGGAGGCTTCAGGGTCCTAATGCCTGTCACTTCCAGTCGCTGGAAGCTGTCAGGATTTCTGCTACCCTTCAGTTTTGAGTGGGGTGTTGAGGATTGAAACCTCTCTTCAACGTCCTGTCTTTGGACGAAGCCGCCTGGAATAACTGCCGCAGGGTAAGAGCCTGACTCGTCGCCAGTGTTAAGTATGTGTATTGTATTGAACAATTAACACAAAGACTTAAACGTATAACTCAAACAGGTCTTTACTGGTTGGAGGTAGGGACTATACATAGGTCTTTACTTCATGCCCACAGGCGGGAACTGAGTGGAATCAGTACCCACAGTACTATTTATACCCCTATGGCCAGGAGTGGTACTGCGTATCACTACGCCCAACAAGTAGTGCAGTCCTGTCCATAGGTTCAAAGTAGCACACATATTACATACACAACAGAGTAAAGCTTCCTTTACACTGTCCCATCAAACACTCCCTGTGCAGGTACAACACAGGTTAGATACGGAGTAAAGCTCCCGCTACACTGTCCCATCAAACACTCCCAGTGCCACTACAGCACGGGTTAGATACAGAGTAAAGCTCCCTCTACACTGTCCCATCAAACACTCCCAGCTCAGGTGCAGCACAGGTTAGATACAGAGTAAATCTAACTCTACACTGTCCCATCAAACACTCCCAGGGCGGGTACAGCATGGGCTAGATATAGAGTAATGCTCCCTCTACACTGTCCCATCAAACACTCCCAGTGCCACTACAGCATGGGTTAGATACAGAGTAAAGCTCCCTCTACACTGTCCCATCAAACACTGCCAGTGCAGGTACAACACAGGTTAGATACGGAGTTAATCTCCCACTACACTGTCCCATCAAACACTCCCAGGGCCAGTACAGCACGGGTTAGATACAGAGTAAAGCTCCCTCTACACTGTCCCATCAAACACCCCCAGGACCAGTACAGCACGTGTTAGATACAGAGTAAAGCTCCCTATACACTATCCCATCAAACACTCCCAGCGCAGGTACAGCACAGGTTAGATACGGAGTTAATCTCCCACTGCACTGTCCCATCAAACACCCCCAGGACCAGTACACCACGTGTTAAATATGGAGTAAAGCTTCCTTTACACTGTCCCATCAAACACTCCCTGTGGAGGTACAACACAGGTTAGATACGGAGTAAAGCTTCCTCTACACTGTCCAATCAAACACTCTCAGGGCATTTACAGCACGGGTTAGATACAGAGTAAAACTCCCTCTACACTGTCCCATCAAACACTCCCAGGGCCGGTACAGCATTGGTTAGATACAGAGTAAAGCTCCCTCTACACTGTCCCATCAAACACTCCCAGCGCAGGTACAGCTCAGGTTAGATACAGAGTAAAGCTCCCTCTACACTGTCCCATCAAACACTCCCAGGGCGGGTACAACATGAGTTAGATACAGAGTAAACCTTCCTCTACACTGTCCCATCAAACACGCCCAGGGCATTTACAGCACGGGTTAGATACAGAGTAAAGCTCCCTCTACACTGTCCCATCAAACACTCCCAGGGCTGGTACAGCATTGGTTAGATACAGAGTAAAGCTCCCTCTACACTGCCCCAGAAAACACTCCCAGGGCAAGTACAGCACGGGTTAGATACAGAGTAAAGCTAACTCTACACTGTCCCATCAAACACTCCCAGGGCGGGTACAACATGGGTTAGATACAGAGTAAAGCTCCCTCTACACTGTTCCATCAAACACTCCCAGGACCAGTACAGCACGTGTTCGATACAGAGTAAATCTTCCTCTACACTGTCCCGCCAAACACTCCCTGTCCAGGTACAACACATGTTAGATACGGAGTAAATCTCCCTCTGCATTGTCCCATCAAGCACTCCCAGCGCGGGTATAGCACAGGTTAGATACAGAGTAAAGCTAACTCTACACTGTCCCATCAAACACGCCCAGGGCGGGTACAGCATGGGCTAGATACAGAATAAAGCTCTCTCTACACTGTCCCATCAAACACTCCCAGGGCCAGTACAGCACGGGTTAGATACAGAGTAAAGCTCCCTCCATACTTTCCCATCAACATTCCCAGGGCCAGTACAGCACAGGTTAGATACAGAGTAAAGCTTCCTCTACACTGTCCCATCAAACACTCCCAGGGCCAGTATTGCATGGGTTAGATACAGAGTGAAGCTCCCTCTACACTGTCACATCAAACACTCCCAGGGCAGGTACAGCACGGGTTAGATACAGAGTAAAGCTCCCTCTACACTGTCCCATCAAACACTCCCTGTGACAGTACAGCATGGGTTAGATACAGAGTAAACCTTCCTCTACACTGTCCCATCAAATATTCCCAGGGCATTTACAGCACGGGTTAGATACAGAGTAAAGCTCCCCCTACACTGTCCCATCAAACACTCCCAGGGCCGGTACATCATTGGTTAGATATAGCTTAAAGCTCCCTCTACACTGTCCCATCAAACTCTCCCAGGGCCAGTATTGCATGGGTTAGATACAGAGTAAAGCTCCCTCTGCACTGTCCCATCAAACACTCCAGGGCCAGTACAGCATGGGTTAGTATAGTAATCTGGGATGTTATGATTAAGGTTATCCACCAGGTGGTGCTGTAGCCAATGCTGCTGCAAAGGTCAGAGGTTTGCTTCCTGTCAAGGTCAGCAAAGGTGGAATGCCAGGATTCAGGCATGATGTTTGTTGCTCTGTTTGTTTAAAAAAATACTCGTACTAGTTCCAAGATATCGCCTCTTCGAGTTCTTGTTCCACTACATGGATTCATCACATTTGGCGACGAGGTAAAAAGGACCCTGGATAAAGAAGAGATGTCTGCCAGGACTTTTAAACAACAAAATCATGAGCTGAAGTTAGCTACCAGTTGGAAGAGAGCATGGCTGCCACGGTAGGAACGGTTTCCACTTTTGCTCGTCAAGCACAAACCTGGAAGGAATACTGTGAAGTGTTGGGTTATTTTTTCGAAGCAAATGAAATAAATGATGCCGGAAAAAGGAAAGCCATTCTGCTTAGTTCAGTGGGAAGCCAGACCTACAGTTTGATGAGGAATCTGTTCAGTCCTGAAAAGCCTGGAGACAAATCATTTGTTGAATTAGTGGCTTTGCTAAAAGAACATTTCAACCCTAAGCCTAGTGAGATTGTACAGCAGTTCAAGTTTAATTCAAGGAACAGGAAAGAGGAAGAGAGCGTAATGGACTATGTAGCGGTGTTGCGTAAATTAGCACAAGATTGCAATTATGGGAACAACCTGAAGGAAATGCTGCGAGATAGGCTAGTTTACGGAATTATGGACGACCAAATGCAGCGTAGATTATTATCCGAGACTGGGCTTACTCATGAAAAAGCATTGGAACTTGCTCAAGCCATAGAGGCAGCGAACCGAGATGTAAAAGAAATACAGGGTTCAGACAGGGCTAATGCTATGCAAGTTGCAGGTCAGCTTGTTGTGCACAAGTTGAACATGCATCAGAAACCACAACGTGAACATGTGAAGGCATGTTATAGATGCAAGGGCGATCACCTGGCGAGTGAATGCCGGTTTCTGGAGGAAAAGTGCTACAAGTGTGGGAAACAAGGACACATAAAACGAGCTTGCAGGGCAAAATCACCTTTGGAGGAATCCAAACCAAAAGGGGGAGGACAGCAAAACCAAGGGAGAGAAGTGAAAAAACATGGAGCACACCACATCAGTGGGGAAGCTGAGGAAGAAGAGGACATGTTCATAATGTATAGCATGTTAGAGAACATTCCAAAAGTGGCTCCTATTACATTGCAACTGACAGTAAATGACTCTAAGGTGAACTTTGAAGTGGATACAGGGTGCGGCGTGACCATAATGAACAAGGCAAGTACTCAAAATTGTGGAACCGTGCAAAAGTTCCAGAGTTAAAGCCTTGCTCCCTGCATCTTAAAACATATACAGGTGAACGAGTAGCGATATTAGGTACAGCTAATGTAACTGTGCAACACAGGGACACAGTGGAACTGTAGTTATAGTATCGGGTACCGGACCAAACCTGTTAGGTCGGGACTGGATAAAAGAACTTAAATTAGACTGGGGAGCAGTAAATCAAATAGATGCGGGCAAACAGTTGACTTTGCAAGAAGTGTTGCGTGAACATGAGAATGTGTTCAAGGAGGTACTTGGCATATTTAATGGCCCCCCAGCTAAGATTTATGTAGACAAGGAGGCACGGCCAAGGTTTTTTAAACAACGACCTGTGCCTTATGCCATGAAGCCAAAGGTAGAGGCTGAGCTTGACCGCCTATTAAGAGAGAACATACTGGAGCCAGTGAAATGTTCGGAATGGGCAGCTCCCATAGTACCTGTTTTGAAACCGGACAATTCGGTAAGACTCTGTGGAGATTATAAATTGACAGTCAATCGGGTGTCCAAACTAGAGCAGTATCCGATTCCCAAAACAGAGGATCTCTTTGCAAACCTGGCTGGAGGAAAGAAATTCACAAAGTTGGATATGAGTCATGCCTACTTGCAGATTACACTGGATGACGAATCAAAGAAATATGTCACCATAAATACACACAAGGGCTTGTTTACATTTAACCGCTTACCGTTTGGTGTCTCATCTAGTCCAGCTATCTTCCAGAGGACAATCGAAGGTGTACTGCAAGGGATTCCACATGTTTCCATCTATCTGGATGACATTCTGGTGATGGGAAGAACCGACCAGGAGCATCTGAGCACTCTGAGAGAGGTACTACAGAGATTGGAGAGGGCAGGGTTCCGGCTCAAGAGGAGTAAGTGCACTTTCCTGGGGAATGAGGCAGTGTTCCTGGGACACAGAGTGGACGCCACCGGGCTCCATCCACTCAAGGAGAAGATACAAGCACTGCAGGATGCCCCTGCTCCTACAAATGTGGCTGAGTTAAAAGCTTACCTGGGACTGCTGAACTATTATAACAGGTTTTTACTAAACTTGTCAACTGTGTTAGCACCTCTTCACAAACTACTGCGCAAGGAGACACAGTGGCAGTGGAGAGAGGAGCAGGGGGTTTCATTTGAACAGTCCAAGAAACTGATGCTGTCGTCGGATGTGCTGGTTCACTACAATGCAGAGAAAGACATCATTCTCTCTTGTGACGCTTCACCTTACGGGGTGGGGGCAGTTCTTTCACACTGCATGGAAGATGGAACTGAAAGACCAATAGGGTTTATGTCCCGAACTCTAACACCAGCGGAAAAAAACTATTCCCAGTTAGACAAAGAGGGGTTAGCAGTAATGTTTGGGTTACAGAGGTTCCACAAGTACATATATGGCAAAAAGTTCACCATATGCACGATCATAAACCTCTTCTCTCTCTTTTCAATGAAATGAAAGCAGTTCCACAGATGGTGTCACCCCGGATCCAGAGGTGCGCAGTGACGTTGACGGCATATGAGTATGTCATCGTCTACAAGGCAGGCAAGTACCATGGGAACGCAGATGCCTTGAGCCATCTTCTACTGCCAGGCACACCTATCCGTGCAGCTCCAGAGGGCAGAGTTTTGATGTTGGAGGACACTGACACGGCACTTGTGACTGCAGAGCAAGTAAGAACATGGACAGGTAAAGATCCAGTACTGTCTAGAGCTCGAGAATATGTGGTGAGGGGATGGGCACAGCATCCGGAAGGGGCTGACTTCACACCCTACAGTGTCAGGAAAACAGAGCCGAGTGTGCAGGATGGTTGCGTGTTGTGGGGAGCACGAGTGATTATTCCATGGCCAGCATGACAGTCTATCCTAGAGCAACTACATCAGTGTCATCCTGGGGTCACACGTATGAAAGCCTTGGCTAGGAGTTACTTGTGGTGGCCAAAGCTAGATGAGGAGATAGAAAATTTAGTCAAGACATGCAGCACTTGTCAGGAACACCAGAAGGCACCAGCAGCGGCTCCTCTCCACCCCTGGGAGTGGCCGGATAAACCATGGAGAAGATTGCACTTAGATTATGCGGGTCATCTGTGGTGCCACCCTCAGGGACAGAGACAATTCCACAGGAACCTATTCGTCAAGAGGAAACCATCGTTGCAGAGTCAGATACTTTGAGCACTGCTCAGGAGCAGCTGGTGGCTTCACCACAAACAAGCAGGGACTTTACTGTTAGACGTTCACAAAGGCCTCGCAAGCCACCAGAGAGATTGATACTGAACTGTTAGATTTGTCAAGTATGGAACATGATGAATGGAGACTCCTTATGTGACCCTCAGGAATGGTTGTCTGTTAAGAAATTCATACTGAAATCTTAAGGGCGGAGGGATATAGTATTCTGGGATGTTATGATTAAGGTTATCCACCAGGTGGTGCTGTAGCCAATGCTGCTGCTAAGGTCAGAGGTTTGCTTCCTGTTAAGGTCAGAGGTTTGCTTCCTGTCAAGGTCAGCAAAGGTGGAATGCCAGGATGCAGGCATGATGTTTGTTACTCTGTTTGTTTCATAAAATACTCGTACTAGTTCCAAGATATCGCCTCTTCGAGTTCTTGTTCCACTACATGGATTTATCACAGTTAGATACAGAGTAAAGCTCCCTCTACACTGTCCCAGAAAACACTCCCAGGGTGGGTAGAGCATGGGTTAGATACAGAGTAAAGCTCCTGCTACACTGTCCCATCAAACACTCCCAGGGCAGGTACAGCACGGGTTAGATACAGAGTAAAGCTCCCTCTACACTGTCCCATCAAACACTCCCAGGGCAGGTACAGCACGGGTTAGATACAGAGTAAATCTCCCTCTACACTGTCCCATCAAACACTCCCAGGGTGGGTACTGCATGGGTTAGATACAGAGTAAAGCTCCCTCTACACTGTCCCAGAAAACACTCCCAGGGTGGGTACAGCACGGGTTAGATACAGAGTAAAGCTCCCTCTACACTGTTCCATCAAACACTCCCAGGGCCAGTACAGCACGGGTTAGATACAGAGTAAAGCTCCCTCTACACTGTCCCATCAAACACTCCCAGGGCAGGTACAGCACGGGTTAGATACAGAGTAAAGCTCCCTCTACACTGTCCCAGAAAACACTCCCAGGGTGGGTACAGCACGGGTTAGATACAGAGTAAAGCTCCCTCTACACTGTCCCAGAAAACACTCCCAGGGTGGGTACAGCACGGGTTAGATACAGAGTAAAGCTCCCTCTACACTGTCCCATCAAACACTCCCAGGGCAGGTACAGCACGGGTTAGATACAGAGTAAATCTCCCTCTACACTGTCCCAGAAAACACTCCCAGGGTGGGTACTGCATGGGTTAGATACAGAGTAAATCTCCCTCTACACTGTCCCA
Source organism: Somniosus microcephalus (assembly GCF_052327205.1). Taxonomy (NCBI): domain Eukaryota; kingdom Metazoa; phylum Chordata; class Chondrichthyes; order Squaliformes; family Somniosidae; genus Somniosus; species Somniosus microcephalus. The sequence continues at coordinate 69,192,311 of NC_140999.1, read as the reverse complement.
GAAAACACTCCCAGGGTGGGTACAGCACGGGTTAGATACAGAGTAAAGCTCCCTCTACACTGTCCCATCAAACACTCCCAGGGCAGGTACAACACGGGTTAGATACAGAGTAAAGCTCCCTCTACACTGTCCCAGAAAACACTCCCAGGGTGGGTACAGCACGGGTTAGATACAGAGTAAAGCTCCCTCTACACTGTCCCATCAAACACTCCCAGGGCCAGTACAGCACGGGTTAGATACAGAGTAAAGCTCCCTCTACACTGTCCCATCAAACACTTCCAGGGTGGGTAGAGCATGGGTTAGATACAGAGTAAAGCTCCCGCTACACTGTCCCATCAAACACTCCCAGGGCAGGTACAGCATGGGGTTAGATACAGAGTAAATCTCCCTCTACACTCTCCCATCAAACACCGCCATGGCAGGTACAGCATGGGGTTAGATACAGAGTAAATCTCCCTCTACACTCTCCCATCAAACACCGCCATGGCAGGTACAGCATGGGTTAGATACAGAGTAAAGCTTCCTCTACACAGAGGTGAGATTGTGAACAGTCTGAGACAATGGATGGGTGTGGCCTGGAATCGAATACTCTCTTGTTGCAGTTATGGTTTTTAAAGTGAGACGGCTGCAAAGAGACAAAGCAACAATTGGGCTGTTTATATCCTGAGTGGGATTTGACTATTTATTAAGGAGCGAGTTGGAGCTGCTCTATACATTAGCTGGCTGATTCTGACTCATGGGGCCATAAGGACACCACCGCTGTCGGACCTAGAAGACAATACACGGGGACACTTCCACTTCCCATCCCAGTCACCCGCATGTATCTCTGCCTGGCGCTACCAGTTCAATAGTAATTAATGGTGAGCCGTGGGCAGTTGATGTGCTGTGGGCCTGTGCCCACTGGGAAGACAGTTAAGAATTTAATGGTCAAGAGGAAATTTTAGCCTCATTATAGGGAGCACCACCAACAAGTTCTTCCATTGTTGCAGCCCCTTTAATGCAGAGAAATGTCTCAAGGTGCTTCACAGAGGCGTAATCAGATAAAGGACAATGCTGAACCAAAGAAACAGAGATTGGGACCGGGTGACCAAAAGTTCGGTCAACGAAGTGGACCTTAAAGCAGGAGAGGGGGGTGGAGGGGTGGAGAGGTGGAGAGGTTTCGGGAGAGAGTGCGGGGCCTAACTGGCTGAAGGCACGGTCCCCAATGGTGGGCGATGGGAGTGGGGGATGCACAAGGGAATTTGAGCTCAGGTCATGGGTCAGCTGGCATTGGTTTTGCTGGTCAGGTGTCCCAGTATCACCCTGCTGGTTGTCTTCAATAAACCGGTGCTCTCCGTTTATCTCTTGTTTATCCTTCCTGAGCCTGACCTTGTGGCCTGTGGTAAATACCTTATTTTTTGATTGCTGTTCAGGGTCACGACCTCAGATCAATTGAAGTGAAGCAGTAGGTGTAGCCACAGTGAGAGGCAAACACCATCGCCATCGGCTCGTGTGGGCACCAACACTGGTACACACGGCAGAGGGTGACTGCTGTACCTTCCTTAGAGAAGGAGTGCCAAGGTCAGGGCCCCTTTTAAAGGCCGAACCTTTACAAACATGGACTGGAGGGCCCATCAAAGTGGGTCGGCCTGTTACTTCCTACAAATGTTTTTGTCTCCTACATCTCCCCAAGTGACCCGGGGTCGTGACCCTACACAGCTCAGTGAAAAATAAATCAACTGTTGAGAAGCTGCTGTCTCACAGACCACAAGGTGTGGTGCCAAGACGATAATAATGAGCAGGCACTGGTTTACTGACGAAAAATCACAGGCCCCTGACGAGCAGACCTGGGTCAGAACTCTGACCTTTCACCTTTGCAACCTGGTTTGAGTCCAGCCCGTGCAGGTGTGACTGCTTTACCTTCCTTAGAGAAGGAGTGTCAAGTTCAGGGTCCTCTTTAAAGGCCAAACCCTTAAAAACATAGACTGGAGAACTTTCTGATTCCGACAGTGTGAAGGAGCTGAATTAACATCAGTTGATGCCATCGTTGGCCTAGGTATGTGTGGATGGCAATTCAGTCCCCTCAAGCGGCCGGACTCAGTAACTGCTCCAAACCATTCCCCTTACTGCTGTCATTAACAAAACCTAGAAATAACAGGTGTGGAGCTCTGGGCCTGAGATTGGTGGGTTGGGGGAGGCCGTAAGTCATCAGTTAAACCTTTGCGGGGCAGAAGATTCTGACTGGGCCGATATGCCGGGTTCTGCTGCAGAAGTTCCCTCAGTAGCAAAACCCAGGTGTCAGCCTTGGCTCAGTGGTAGCCTTCTTGCTTCTGAGTCAGAAGGTCGAGGGTTCATAGTCCCACTCCAGTCCTACTACACATGAGTGCAGTACTAAGGGAGCTCTGCACTGTTGGAGGTGCTGTCTTTCAGATGAGATGTTAAACTGAGGCCCTCTTAGCTGGATATAAACAATCCCATGGCACTCTCAGAAGAGGAGCAGGGGAGTTCTCCCTGAGGTCCTGGCCAATACTTATCCCTCAACCATCTCTAAGAAACAAATTATCTGGTCATTATCTCATTGTTGTTTGTGGGAGCTTGCGGTGCGCAAATTGGCTGCCGCGTTTCCTACATTACAACAGTGACCATACTCCTAAAAGTATTTCATTGGCTGTAAAGCGCTTTGGGACATCCTGAGGTTGTGAAAGGTGCTGTAGAAATGCAAGTCTTTCTTTCTTTCTTTTCACTTGCACCCTCACAGGGCTTTAGATGGGCCATGGATTGTCCCCTGCTTCAGTAACAGGGACCAAACTATTGAACGATGTATCTCTCTCTTGGTTTCATTCTAAACATTGTCACATGACGTGCTTGTCCCTTGAGGTAAATGAGAAGTGAGCACATCAAAACATACACAAAGTGATAACCAAATATGAAGGGCAGTGCCCATTTAAATGGGTCGGCCTGTTACTACCCACAAATGTATTTTGTCTCCTACATCTCCCCAAGTGACTCGGGGCCGTGACCCTGCACAGCTCAGTGAAAAATAAATCAACTGTCGAGAAGCCGCTGTCCCACAGACCACAAGGTGTGGTGCCAAGATGATAATAATGAGCAGGCACTGGTTTACTGACGAAAAATCACAGGCCCCTGACAAGCAGGCCTGGGTCGGAACTCTGACCTTTCACCTCCGCCACCAGGTTTGAGTTCAGCCCGTACAGATATGGGATGTGTTTCCTCTCTGCCAACTGTAAGCACCCTAAAATTAAATGAGTCCGCCGCAAGATTCTGGTGCCTGGTTGATTCTGGTTGATCTGCCCACTTTGTGCCCTCAAAACCCCGCTGGAATTTCGGGCCAATATCAGATCACCTCTCAGATGGCTCCTTTCAAGGCCGAGAATCCCAAGTTTCTCTGGCCCTTCCTCATAACTCTACACGGTGTCTGCAGGTAAACTAACTGTAGGTGGTATCATGGCCAGTGTTCCCTGTGAGCTGCGCTTTGTTCTGCACGGCCTGTTTCTTTTAATGTGCGGTCCCTTTAAATTTCCGCACATACGCGGTATTTATATGGAAAAGCCAGTGAGCGGCCCACGCAGAACCTTGCAGATTGCTGCTTAGAGGGAACATTGATCACGGCCCAGCCAGTAGTGGCCTTACTCAAGTTTCGCGCACACCCATCTTCATAGAAACATAGAAACATAGAAGATAGGAGCAGGAGTAGGCCATTCGGCCCTTCGAGCCTGCTCCGCCATTCAACGAGATCATGGCTGATCATCCAAACCCTAGCACCCGGTCCCTACACCGACAGCCATCCCACACAAGCCCTATCCCCGTAACCCCGTAACCCCACGTATTTAATCCCCCCTAACACTAAGGGCCAATTTTTTATCATGGCCAATCAACCTAATCCACACATCTTTGGACTGTGGGAGGAAACTGGAGCTCCCGGAGAAAACCCACGCAAACACGGGGACAGTCACCCGAGGGTCACTGGATAGTGATCAAAAAAAAAGAAAGACTTGCATTTCTATAGCGCCTTTCGTGTCCTCAGGACGTCTCAAAGCGCTTTACAGCCAATGAAGTACTTTTGAAATGTAGTCACTGTTGTAATGTAGGAAACACAGCAGCCAATTTGTGCACAGCAAGCTCCCACAAACAGCAATGTGATCATGACCAGATAATCTGTTTTAGTTTTGTTGATTCAGGGTTAAATATTGGCCAGGACACCGGGGATAAAAACATAACAGCAGGAGCAGGCCATTTGGCCCCTCAAGCCTGCTCCATCATTCAATAAGATCTGATCTGAGCAAAGGCCTGAGCTTCATCCCCTTACGCCCCCAACCTCAATGAATTTCGAGCTCGGCATGATGCTGAACTCTTTTTCCGCCGCCTTCGGCTCCATGCCCACTTCTTTGGCCAGGAGTCTTCCCCCCGCACGACTGACCCTTTCTCCCGCTTGCAGAATTCCCGTTCTACCTGGACCCCTCCCCCTGGCCTCTTACCCTCTCTAGATCTTTTCATCGCTAACTGCCGCCGTGACATCGGCCGTCTCCATTTCTCTGCTCCCCTCACTCACTCCAACCTACCTCCCTCTGAACTCGCAGCACTCCATTCTCTGAGATCCAACCCTGACATTATCATTAAACCCGCTGACAAGGGTGGTGCTGTTGTTGTTTGGCGTACAGGCCTCTACCTAGCGGAAGCTGAACGCCAACTCTCCGACACCTCCTCCTACCTCCACCTGGACCATGACCCCACTACCGAACATCAAACCACCATTTCCAAGACTGTCACTGACCTCATCTCCTCTGGAGATCTTCCCCCCACTGCCACCAACCTCATAGTTCCCCAACCCCGCACAGCCCGCTTCTACCTCCTTCCCAAGTTCCACAAACAGGACTGCCCTGGTAGACCCATCGTTTCAGCCTGTTCTTGCCCCACGAACTCATCTCTTCCTATCTCGACTCTATCTTTTCTCCCCTTGTCCAGTCTCTTCCCACCTACATCCGTGACTCTTCGGACGCCCTCCGCCACTTTAACAGTTTCCAGTTTCCTGGCCCCAACCGCTTCCTTTTCACCATGGACGTACAATCCCTCTACACCTCCATCCCCCACCAGGATGGCCTGGGGGCGCTCCGCTTCTTCCTTGAACAGAGGCCCGTCCAGTCACCATCCACCACCACCCTCCTCCGCCTGGCTGAGCTTGTTCTCACATTGAACAACTTCTCCTTTAACTCCACTCATTTCCTCCAAATTAAAGGTGTTGCTATGAGTACCCACATGTGTCCTAGCTATGCCTGCCTTTTCGTGGGCTATGTGGAACAATCTTTGTTCCAGTCCTACTCAGGTCCCCTCCCTCACCTCTTTTTCCGATACATTGATGACTGTATCGGTGCCGTTTCCTGCTCTCGCCCCGAACTAGACAATTTCATTCACTTTGCCTCCAATTTCCACCCTTCCCTCACCTTCACATGGTCCATCTCTGACTCCTCCCTTCCCTTCCTCGACTTCTCCGTCTCCATCTCTGGGGATAGGTTATCGACCAATATTCACGACAAGCCCACTGACTCCCACAGCTACCTGGACTACACTTCCTCCCACCCCGCCTCCTGTAAGGACTCTATTCCATTCTCCCAGTTTCTCCGCCTCCGCCGTATCTGCTCCGACGATGCCACCTTCCACACCAGTGCTTCCGGCATGTCTTCCTTTTTCCGCAACCGAGGATTCCCCTCTACCGTGGTCGACACGGCCCTCGACCATGTCCGTTCTATCTCACGCACTTCTGCCCTCACCCCTGCCCCTCCCTCCTGGAACCACGATAGGGTTCCCCTTGTCCTCACCTTTCAGCCCACCAGCCTCCACATTCAACGGATCATCCTCCGCCATTTCCGCTACCTCCAAAGTGATCCCACCACCAAAGACATCTTCCCCTCCCCTTTCAGCATTCCGTAGGGACCGCTCCCTCCGAGACACCCTAGTTCACTCCTCTATCACCCTCAACAGCCCTTCCCCTTCGCCTGGCACCTTCCCGTGCAAGCGCAGGAGATGTAACACCTGCCCCTATACCTCCCCCCTTCCCACTGTCCAGGGCCCCAAACACCCCTTCCAGGTGAAACAGCGATTCACTTGTACTTCTTGCAATCTAGTACAGGTAGACTACCTTTTATCCGAACTTCCGAAAACCGAAACCCTCTAAAAACCGAAGGTTTTTTCGTTCAGCGTAAGTCGTGCGCACGACATGACCAGAGTGGCGCACGACTTACGCTGAGCAGAGGGTCAGCGTAAGTCGTGCGCACGACCCCGACCCCTGCCGACGACCCCCCGCGGAACCCCCTGCGGACCCCCGCCGACCCCCCCGCAAACCCCGACCCCCCCGCCGACCCCGAGCCCCGCCGACCCCCCCGCCGACCCCGACTCCCGCCGACCCCCCCGCCGACCCCGACTCCCGCCGACCCCCCCGCCGACCCCGACCCCCGCCGACCCCGACTCCCGCCGACCCCCCCGCCAACACCCGCCGACCCCGACTCCCGCCGACCCCCCCGCCGACCCCCGCCGACCCTCCCGCCGACCCCGACTCCCGCCGACCCCCCCGCCGACCCCGACTCTCGCTGACCCTCCCGCTGACCCCCCCGCGGACCCCCGCCGACCCCCCCGCCGACCCCGACTCCCGCCGACCCCCCGCCGACCCCCCCGCGGACCCCCGCCGACCCCGACTCCCGCCGACCCCCCCCCGACCACCCCCACCCCGACCCCCCGCCGACCCCCCCGCCGACCCCCGCCGACCCACCCCCGACAAATTTCCCAGTCTTATAAAATACCTTCCGAAATCCGAAATTTTCCGAAAACCGAAACACGGCTAGTCCCGAGGTTTTCGGATAAAGGATAGTCTACCTGTATACTGTATTCGTTGCTCACGATGCGGTCTCCTCTACATTGGGGAGACCAAACGCAGATTGGGTGACCGCTTTGTGGAACACCTCCGTTCAGTCCGTAAGGGTGACCCCGAGCTTCCGGTCGCCTGTCATTTTAATTGACCGCTCCATTCCCACTCGGACCTCACCGTCCTTGGCCTCTTGTATTGTTCCACGGAAGCTCAACGTAAACTCGAGGAACAGCAAATCATCTTCCGATTAGGCACTTTGCAGCCTTCCGGACTCAATATCGAGTTCAATAATTTCAGATCATAACCTCGGCCTCTCTTACTTTTTTCCTTTTAATTTTTTCCACCCCTTTGTTTTGGGTCCTCCGTCCCCCCGCCCCCCCCTCCTTTCCTTTTGTTTCTCTCTCTCACCTGGCAGCTGTCCTTATCCTGCCAGTACACTTCACACCTAATCTCAGCTGCCTTTTGTCTCCACGGGCCCATTACCATCTCATCTGGCTTCTAATACCTTTTATTGTCTCCTTTTCTTCTTTTGTTCGATCGCAGCTTTGCCTTCGATCTTTTTATTTTCTTTCCAGTTTTGAAGAAGGGTTTCAACCTGAAACATCAACTCAAATTTCTCTCCACGGATGTTGCCTGACCTGCTGAGTTTTTCCAGCATTCTCTGTTGTTATTTATGGCTGATCTGATCTTGGTCTCAACTCCACTTTCCCGCCCGCTCCCCATAACCCCTGACTCCCCTGTAGCTCAAATATCTGTCTGTCTCCACCTTGAATATATTCAATAACTCCCCATCTCTTCTTCAAAAGAGTGCCATGGGATCTTTTGCATCCACCCGAGAGAGCAAGCGGGGCCTTGGTTTAACGTCTCATCTGAAAGACGGTACCCCCGACAGTGCAGCACTCCCTCAGTACTGAACTGGGGTGTCAGCCTAGATTTTTGTGCTCCAATCTCTGGCGTGGGACTTGAACCCAGAGGCGAGACTGCTACCCACTGAGCCATGGCTGCCCTGTCTGATTATCCCCGTCCCTTACCCCGGTACACAGACCTACCATTTTAGATGAGGAGGAATTTCTTCACCCAGAGAGTGGTGAACCTGTGGAATTCTCTGCCACAAAAGGCAGTTGATGCTAATTCATTAAATATATTCAAGAAGGAGTTAGATATATTTCTTAAGGCTAAAGGGATCAAGGGATATGGGGAGAAGGCAGGGACAGGGTACTGAATTTGGATGATCAGCCATGATCTCATTAAATGGCGGAGAAGGCTCGAGGGGCCGAATGGCCTACTCCTGCTCCTGTCTTCTATGTTTCTAGATGCTGAGAGGTTGTTTCCCCTGGCTGAAGAGTCTAGAACTAGGGGGCATAATCTCAGGATAAGGGGTCGGCCATTTACGACTGAGATGAGGAGGAATTTCTTCACTCGGGGTTGTGAGTCTTTGGAATTCTCTGCCCCAGAGGGCTGCAGATGTTCAGTCATTGAGTATATTCAAGGCTGAGATCGATAGATATTTGTACTCTTGGTGAATCAAGGGATATAGGGATCGGGTAGGAAAGTGGAGTTGAGGTCAAAGATCAGCCGTGATCTTATTGAATGGCGGAGTAGGCTTGAAGTGCTGTATGGCCGACTCCTGCTCCTAATTCTGATGTTCTTGTGTACCATGAATATTGTAAAGTCCGCGCCTCAATAATACACGGACTTCGGGAGAACAGTTTAACAGGTACTTTACTGAACAGGAGGGCAACGTCAGACTGAAATACAGAAGCCTGCAAGGGCCTTTTACACAGGGGTGGTCACTGCCGGTACTGCAGTCTAAAACCAGTTCTTCCCTTAAAGGTACATACACAACAATTCCTCCCCTTTTAGATAAACAGTACATAACATTCATTTAACAACTAAATAATAACTAATTACAATTACTATATACATCAACTGAAATAATCATTTATAAGTTCAATCTTTGAGGAGGCTTCCTGATCCTGACTGGATAGCGCCTTTCTCGAGTATCCTGTTCTTGCGGCGGAGTTGATTCTGGTTCATTGTCATTGGTTGGTTCGTCAGCTTCCAATACCACTGCTTCTGAGGTAGACGCAATCTGTACTTCGGGTTGATTACCAGGTGCACCTTCTCGTGGTATGGATTTGGCTTGTTCCTGTGACTCTACAATCTGGTCAGCATGGCACCTCACGATGCTCTCTCCAATGTCCACTGTGTACATTAGTGGTCCCTGCTGTGTGCATATCGTTCCTGGCTGCCATTTTTCTGTTCGGTAGTCGCGGGCCAAGACTGGTTGCCCTATCTTGAAGCTCCTGGTTGGCTTCTCATTTATGTGCTGGAATTGCTTATCCTCAACATCTCGTCTTATGTTTGGTTTGAGCAAATCCAGGCGACATCTTAGCCTTTGGTTGAAGAACAGTATGGCTGGAGCTGGGTTGGTGACTGCATGTGTCGCATTACGGTAAGCAAACAAGAAATTATCCACCTTGTGTTGTAGTGGTATGTCGTCATTATACATTGCCTTTATGGCCTTTTTAAAGGTCTGAACGAACCTCTCAGCCAATCCATTTGTGGCTGGATGATATGGGGCAGATGTGTAATGTTTCACCCCATTATTCCTCAGAAACCTCCGAAAATCCTCAGACAAAAACTGTGGCCCATTGTCGGAGCAAATCTGTTCTGGCAACCCATTCCTGGCGAAGATGGTCCTTAGGACTGCAATAGTTTTCTCCGTGGTGGTGGAGGACATTTTAATGACCTCTGGCCATTTCGAATGGGTGTGCACAGCGATTAGAAACATTGAGTCCATAAATGGACCAGCAAAATCAATGTGTACCCGTTGCCATGGAGATGAGGGCCACTCCCATGGATGTAGCGGGGCCTGTGGTGGAGCGTTTTGGACCTTCTGGCATCCTGTGCATCTCTTGGTCATATCCTCGATTTCTTTATCGATTCCCGGCCACCACACAAACGCCCTGGCTAGGCTCTTCATTTTTACCCCTCCCAGATGACCCTCATGAAGCTCATTGAGCACTCTATCTCTCAACTTGGGTGGAATTACCACTCGGGATCCACACATCAAGGTTCCCCGGCACACTGACAGCTGTTCTCTCCTTGGCGAGAATGCTGGCAACAGTGAGTCGCCATATGCTGGCCATCCCTTCACCGTCAAATCATAGACCCGAGAGAGTGTCGGGTCATTTCGGGTTTCCTTCTCTATACTTGAGTTTGTAACAGGCAAACATTCGATTATGGTCGCATGGAATATCTCAAGAGGGTCCACTGCAGGTGCTTCTTCTACCGTAGACAACGGTAGGCATGACAGCCCATCAGCGTTTCCATGCTGTTTCGTACCCTTGTACTCTATGTCGTTCTGATGTGCCCCTAGAAAAAGTGACCATCTTTGCAGCCGTTGCGCCGTCATCACCGGAATGCCCTTCTTTAGGTTAAAAATGGAGACCAGGGGCTGATGATCAGTCAGTAGGGTGAATTTCTGCCCGTGCAGATAGTGATTGAACTTCTTCACCCCCCACACCAGGCTGAGGGCCTCCCTGTCAATCTGGGCGTAGTTACGCTCGGCTGAAGTTAGCGAGCGCGACGCAAAGGCTATTGGCCTCTCTGAACCGTCAAGGAATTTGTGTGACAGCACCGCTCCAATGCCATAGGGTGATGCATCACATGCCAACCGAATCGGTAGTGTTGGGTTGTAGTGGGCCAATACTTCTTTTGAAGTGATTAGGCATTTACATTCCTGAAAGGCACGCTTACACTCATCACTCCATTTCCATGTTACTCCAGTTTGCAGCAGGGCGTTCAGTGGGTGCAGAGTTGTAGATAAATTCGGCAAGAGCTTATGGTAGTAGTTCACCAACCCGAGGAAGGACCTCAGTTGCGACACATTTTCCGGTGCTGGAGCCTTGACTACAGCCTCGATCTTGTCCGGCGACTTATGCAACCCTTCCTCATCAATCATGTGGCCACAATACGAGATTTGTCTCCTGAAGAACTCGCATTTGGGGCGGTTGGCTCGTAGCCCATATTCCTGTAACCTCGTGAGCACCTGCTTCAGGTTGGCAAGGTGTTCACTGTCATTTTTGCCCGTAACCAGGATGTCGTCCAAATAACACTGGGTCCCCGGGATCCCTTGCAGGACTTGCTCCATCGCCCTCTGCCAAATAGCCGGGGCTGATGCTACCCTGAATACCAGTCGATTGTGCTGGTAAAGGCCTTTGTGAGTGTTTATCATGAGGTATTTCCTAGATGCTTCTTCCACCTCCATTTGTAGATACGCTTGGGCCAGATCAATCTTTGTAAAACGTTTCCCTGCAGATAGTGAGGCGAAAATATCTTCTATCCGTGGAAGTGGATACTGTACTGTGTGCAGGACTGGGTTCACAGTCACCTTGAAGTCCCCACAGATGCGAACCTTCTTCGGCTCCCCAGGCGAGCTGCTCAATGCTTTCTTCATTACAGGAACGATGGGTGTGGCCCACTCGCTCCAGTCCACCTTGGACAGCACACCCGAACGCTCCAGACTCTCCAGTTCAGCTTCAACGGCTGGGCGGATCGCGTATGGCACCGGTCTGGCCTTAAAACATTTTGGGTTTGCGTTATCTTCAATCTTTATGGTTGCCTTTACTCCTTTTAGAGTCCCAAGTCCTTGTTGGAACACCTCTTCCGCGTCAGATAGAATTTGTGACAGACATCCAGGTGCGACGTCATCATCCTTTTTGTCAGTCACAGTTAGCGCCTGAATGGAATGCCAATCCAATTGTATTTTCGGATCCATTCACGTCCCAATAATGGTGGTCCTCCATCTCATAGTATATACATATATCGTTTCTGTGTTTCCTTGCCGTTATATTTAACTGGCACCCTTATTTTTCCTCTGGGGTAGACCTTTTGCCCCGTGTATGTCTTCAATACAATGGACGTGTCCTTTAAGGTTATGTGTGAGAATAGCCGCTCATAGTCTCGTCGATTCATGACAGTTAGGGCTGATCCTGCGTCCAATTCCATCTTTACTGGGGACCTGCTATCATGAGGGTGACCCAAATGGTTCGGTGATCCTCCTTTGCGATCACGTTGTGTAACTTTAGACAACTTAGTCTCCTGCTCCCGGAGTCCTTATCACTCTCCTGATCTTCCGAACTACTGTCTGTCAATTTCTTTACTTTCCTGTACTGCTCCTTAGTAGTTCTTGTCGTGTTGGTTTTCTTTCCCGACCTGCAGACTCTTGCTATATGTCCCATTTTTCCGCATTGCCTGCATACTTTGTCCTTAAACCAGCAGTCCTTCTGCTCATGGGTTGTTCTGCCGCAGCGATAGCACTTTTCTGCTCCATACACCATTTCGTTAGCGCTGTATTCTTGTGGTTTCTGTTGTATTTCCGCAGCTCCCCGTGCTGCTGCTTCGTAGGATACTGCCACGCTGAAAGCCTGTTCTAGCGTCAGGTCCTTTTTCGAAAGTAGTCATTTCTGGGTTCCTTCACTCTGGAGCCCACAGACAAACTTATCCCGTAAGGTGTCTGCCAGTCCTGCTCCGAACTGGCAGTGCTTCGATAACTTGCGTAGTTCCGTAAGATACTCAGCATTGCTCTCATCTTTGTGCTGGTTTCTTTTATGGAACTTGAATCTTTCTGCTATCAGCAGCAGTGTAGGGTTTAGGTGTTCCTGTAAGATATTAACAATCTCCTCAAAACTTTTCTCCATCGGCTGGGGTAATTAAATTCCGCAATAGGCCATACGTACTCGCGCCCATCAAATTCAATAATACCGACGCCCTCTTTCCATCGGCCACCTCATTTGCCTTGCAGTACACTTCAATTCTTTCCACATACGTGGTCCTGTCTTCTACCTCGTTGTCGAAAGCAGTGATACTGCCACTTTTCGGCATCTTGGGTAATTTAAAATGGCGCCTCCCGCGCTTTTTCTTCTTCCCCAATGGAATAAAATGGCGCCTCCCGCGCTTTTCCTTCTTCCCCAATGGGATAAAATGGCGCCTCCCGCGCTTTTCCTTCTTCCCCTTGCTGCTACGCTGTTCCTAGCGTTCTACAGGGTAATGGCGGCGACCCGCGGCTTCGGCGCGTCTCGCTTTCCTTCCCCCCGTTTATTTTCTCTCCGCTGCTCGGTTCTTGAGCACCGACCGCGCCTTGTGCGCTCCACCCTCTCTCTCTTGTTTTCTTTTCCTGGCGACGCTGCGCGGCCCGTTTTGTAGAGCTGCTCAATCAAGCTTGAGCCCGCCGCAGTCCGGAAGGGTCAGCGCACTACCTGCTACCAGCACGATTTGCTGGAACACCTTAACTGGGGAGCCAAGCACAGCTCTCCACAGCCTCTCCCGCAATTCTCCGAACACCGATGAATCCTTTGGGCGGTTGCCCGCGGTCGACGCCCGTTGCTCAGACTACGACCTCCAAGAAACCTCCTCTCAGGGTGAGATCCCCATGAGATGATGCAACACTGCCGGTGAGTTCGAACTTACTCGTCGCCACTATAAAGAGTCCGCGCCTCAATAATACACGGACTTCGGGAGAACAGTTTAACAGGTACTTTACTGAACAGGAGGGCAACGTCAGACTGAAATACAGAAGCCTGCTAGGGCCTTTTATACAGGGGTGGTCACTGCCGGTACTGCAGTCTAAAACCAGTTCTTCTCTTAAAGGTACATACACAACAAATATCATCAGCTGACTTGGTACAGACCATGAATCAAACCAGGCCCTTGCTTGTTGCACGGCTCACTATCACTCGGGCTCTTGCAATTACCCGTTGAGCCTCTAGGGGAGCCAAGACCCCCCCACCAATCCGACTTCGGATGCTTCAAAGTAGCGATACAGCCTAAGGAAGAACCTTCACACGCTCCCTACTTCAAAACATATATCAGACCAAGACAGGCTGATAAACTTGGCTTGTATTCCTGAATTCAGAAGGTTGAAGGGTGATCTAATCGAGGTCGTTAAAATGATAAATGGATTTGATCGTGTAGAGGCAGAGAAACGATTTCCTCTGGTGCGGGAATCCAGAACAAGGGGAACAATCTTAAAATTAGAGCCAGGCCATTTAGGAGTGAAATCAGGAAGCAATTTTTCACACAAAGGGTAGTGTAAATCGGGAATTAACTCCCTCAAAAAGGCTGGGGGTCAATTGGAGCTTTCAAGACTGAGATCGATAGATTTTTATTCGGTAAGGGTATTATGGGATATGGAGAAATGGCGGGTAAATGGAGTTGAGGCGTAGATCAGCCATAATCTGACTGAATAGCGGAGCAGGCTTGAGGGGCTGAATGTTCCTCCTCCTGTTCTTATGTCACACCTCAGTAATGAGGACATTTCAAAGTTGCTGCAAAACAAAAGAATTTATAAATACACGAGCCAGAACTGAAATAGCAAGAGTACGGAACAATGTGCAGCTGCAGATTGGAAAGGGGTGAGCGTGCAGTGATGTATCCAGGGCTCATTGTGTGAGGTGGTACGCAGCAATTACCTTACAGGGAAAGTCTGATTGCTCAGACGCCACACAGAGCTGGGAAAAGCTTCACCAGGACATGCCGGAGAGAGAACTACTGATATTGTGTGAGATCAGGCTCCGTACAATAGGGGTGATGTCAGCCCATTGTCAGTGTAAGGACTGTGTATAATGCAATGACCTCATCTCTTCCACATTTACCTTGGGCCTGCACAGACTTCAAGGCTGCGACACAGAACAAGCTATAGCTGGGAAATTACACTGCCTTATCGGTGTATGAATGCTTCGGGGAGTCTGAGAGCTGAAGTGGAGCAACCATCCAACAACAACTTACATTTAACATAGTAAACATCCCAAGGCGCTTCACAGGAGCGTTTATCAGACAAAGATTGACACTGAGCCACATTAGGAGATATTAGGACAGGTGACCAAAAGCTTGGTCAAAGACACTCACCGCAGAATACCTAGTCTCTGACCTGCTCTTATTGCCACAGTATTTATGTGGCTGGTCCAGTTAATTTTCTGGTCAATGGTAACCCCCAGGATGTTGATGGTGAGGGATTCAGCGATGGTAATGCCGTGAATGTCAAGGGGCGGTGGTTAGACTCTCGCTTGTTGGAGATAGTCATTGCCTGGCACTTCTGTGGCACAACTTATCAGCCCAAGCCTGAACATCGTCCAGGTCTTGTTGCATGCGGGCATGGACTGCTTCATTATCTGAGGAGTTGTGAATGGCGCTGAACACTTCAGTCATCAGCAAACATCCCCATTTCTGACCTTATGTTGGAGGGAAGGTCGTTGATGAAGCAGCTGAAGATGGTTGTGCCTAGGACACTGCCCTGAGGAACTCCTGCAGCAATGTCCTGATAACCATCTTACATAGAAACATAGAAACATAGAAGATAGGAGCAGGAGTAGGCCATTCGGCCCCTCGAGCCTGCTCCGCCATTGAATGAGATCATGGCTGATCATCCAAACTCAGTACCATGTCCCTGCCTTCTCCCTATATCCCTTGATCCCTTTAGCCTTAAGAAATATATCCAACTCCTTCTTGAATATATTTAATGAACTGGCCTCCACCGCCTTCTGTGGCAGAGAATTCCACAGGTTCACCACTCTCTGGGTGAAGAAATTCCTCCTCATCTCAGTCCTAAATGGCTTACCCCTTATCCTTAGACTATGACCCCTGGTTCTGGACTCCCCGGCCATCGGAAACATCCTTCCTGCATCTAGTCTATCCAGGCCTGACAGAATTTTATAGGTTTCGATGAGATCCCCTCTCAATCTTCTAAACTCCAGTGAGTATAAGCCCAATCGACACAATCTCTCCTCATACGTCATTCCTGCCATCCCAGGTATCAGCTTGGTGAATCTTCGCTGCACTCCTTCCACGGCAAGGATGTCCTTCCTCAGATAAGGCGACCAAAACTGCACACAATACTCAAGGTGCGGTCTCACCAAGGCACTGTACAATTGCAGCAAGACATCCTTGTTCCTGTACTCGAACCCTCTTGCTACGAAGGCCAACATACCATTTGCCTTCTTAACTGCCTGCTGCACCTGCATGCTTACCTTCAGCGACTGGTGCACAAGAACACCCAGGTCTCTTTGCACTTCCCCTTCTCCCAATCTATTGCCATTCAAATACTAATCTGCCTTCCTGTTTTTGCCACCAAAGTGAATAACCTCACATTTATCGACATTATAGTGCATTTGCCATGTTTCTGCCCAATCACTCAACCTGTCCAAATCGTACTGGAGTTTCACGACATCCTCCTCACAGCATACCCTCCCACCCAGCTTTGTGTCGTCTGCAAATTTGGAGATATTACATCAAATTCCCTTGTCCAGATCATTAATATATATTGTGAACAGCTCGGGTCCTAGGACCAATCCTTGCGGTACCCCACTAGTCACTGCCTGCCACTCGGAAAATGACCCGTTTATTCCAACTCTTTGCTTTCTATCCACCAACCAGTTCTCTATCCAAGTCAGTACCTTGCCCCCAATCCCATGTGCCTTAATTTTGCACGCTAATCTCTTATGCGGGACCTTATCGAAAGCCTTCTGAAAGTCCAAATACACCATATCCACTGGTTCTCCCTTATCTATTTTACCAGTTACATCCTCAAAAAATTCCAGTAGATTAGTCAAGCACCATTTACCTTTTGTAAATCCATGTTGACTTTGTCCGATCATGTCACTGCTTTCCAAGTGCTCTGCTATTACATCTTTTATAATGGACTCTAACATTTTCCCCACTACCGATGTCAGGCTTACCGGTCTATAATTCCCCGCTTTTTCTCTTTGTGCTAAGTATAACTCCAGCCAGTGGAGAGTTTACCCCCCCGATTCCTATTGCCTTCAATTTTACTAGGGTTCCTTGATGCCACAATCGGTCAAATGCTGCCTTGATGTCAAGGGCAGTCACTCTCACCTCACCTCTGGAATTCAGCTCCTTTGTCCATGTATGGACCAAGGCTGTAATGAGGTCGGGAGCCGAGTGGTCTTGGTGAAACCCAAACTGGGCATCAATGAGCAGGTTATTGGTGAGTAACTGCTGCTTGATAGCACTGTCGATGACCACCTTCCATCACTTTGCTGATGATTGAGAGTAGACTGATGGGGTGGTAATTGGCCGGATTGGATTTTTCCTGCTTTTTGTGGACAGGACATACCAGGGCAGTTTTCCACATTGTTGGATAGATGCCAGTGTTGTAGCTGTACTGGAATAGCTTGGCTAGAGGTGCGGCTAGTTCTGGAGCACAAGTCTTCAGCACGATAGCTGGGATATTGTCGGGGCCCATAACCTTTGCTGTATCCAGTGCGCTCAGCCATTTCTTGATATCACGTGGAGTGAATCGAATTGGCTGAAGACTGGCTTCTATGATGGCAGGCACCTCAGGAGTAGGCCGATATGAATCATCCACTTGGCACTTCTGGCTGAAGATGGTTGCAAACGCTTTAGCCTTGTCTTTTGCACTCATGTGCTGGACTCCGCCATCATTGAGGATGGGGATATTCATGGAGCCGCCTCCTCCTGTTAGTTGTTTAATGGCCCACCACCATTCACGACTGGATGTGGCAGAACTGTAGAACTTTGATCTGATCCAATGATTGTAGGATCACTTAGCCCTATCTATAGCATGCTGCTTCCGCTTTTTAGCATGCATGTAGTCCTGTATTGCAGCTTCCCCAGGTTGGCACCTCATTTTTAGGTACGACTGGTGCTGCTCCTGGCGTGCTCTTTCACACTCCTTATTGAACCAGGGTTGGTCCCCTGGCTTGATAGTAATGGTAGAGTGAGGGATATGCTAGGCCTTGAGGTTACAGATTGTGGTGGAATACAAATCTGCTGCTGCTGAT
Organism: Somniosus microcephalus; assembly: GCF_052327205.1. Classification (NCBI taxonomy): domain Eukaryota; kingdom Metazoa; phylum Chordata; class Chondrichthyes; order Squaliformes; family Somniosidae; genus Somniosus; species Somniosus microcephalus. The sequence goes on along the minus strand of NC_140999.1, from coordinate 69,174,632 downwards.
GGCCCACAGCGCCTCATGGATACCCAGTTTTGAGCTGCTAGATCTGTTCTGAATCTATCCCATTTAGCACGGTGGTAGTGCCACACAACACGATGGAGGGTGTCCTCAGTGTGAGGACGGGACTTCATCTCCACAATAACTGTGCTGTGGTCACTGCTCCCAATACTGTCATGGACAGATGCATCTATGACAGGTAGATTGTTGAGGACGAGGTCAAGTAGGTTGTTCCCTCGTATTGGTTCTCTCACCAGACTGGCAGTTATGTCCTTCAGGACTCGGCCAGCTCGGTCAGTAGTGGTGCTACCGAGCCACTCTTGGTGCTGGACATTGAAGTCCTCCACTCACAGTATATTCTGTTCCCTTGCTACTCTCAGTGCTTAAACATGGAGGAATACTGATTCATCAGCTGAGGGAGGGCGGTAGGTGGTAATCAGCAGGAGGTTTCCTTCCCCATGTTTGACCTGAAGCCTTGAGACTTCATGGGGTCCGGAGTCAATGTTGAGGACTCCCAGGGCCACTCCTTCCCACTGTGCCGCCGCCACTCCTGGTGGGCCTGTCCTGCCGGTGGGACAGGACATACCCAGGGATGGTGATGGAGGAGTCTGGGAACATTGGCTGAAAGCTATGATTCTGTGAGAATGACTATGTCAGGCTGTTGCTTGACTAGTCTGTGGGACAGCTCTCCCAATTTTGGCACAAGTCCCCAGATGTTGGGGAGGAGGACTTTGCAGTGTCGACTGGACTGGGTGTGCCGTTGCCGTGTCCGTAGCCGGTGCTGAGGTCGATGCCGGGTGGTCCGTCCAGTTTCATTCTTATTATTGTGTTTCGAACGGTTGGTTACAACTGAATAGCTTGCTAGGCGATTTCAGAGGGCAGTTAAGAATCGACCACATTGCTGTGGGTCTGGAGTCACATGTAGGCCAGACCAGGTAAGGACGGCAGATTTCCTTCCCTAAAGGACATTAGTGAACCAGATGGGTTTTTACAACAATCCGACAGCTTCATGGTCACCATTACTGATACTAGCTTTTTATTCCAGATTTATTTAATTAACTGAATTTAAATTCCCAGCTGCCGTGGTGGAATTTGAACTCACTTCTCCGGATCATTAGTCCAGGCCTCTGGATTACTAGCACAGTGACAATACCACTCAGCTACTGTTCCCTACCATTACAGATATAGGGAGGGGCGAGGTCATGGAGGGATTTGAAAACTAGGATGAGAATTTTAAAATCACGGCATTGTCGGACTGGGAGCCAATGTAGGTCAGCGAGCACAGGGGTGATGGGTGAATGGGACTTGGTGTGAGTTAGGACATGGGTGGCCGAGTCTTGGATGAGTTCCAGTTTATGGCGGGTGGAAGACGGGAGGCCGGCCGGGAGGGCGCTGGAATAGTGGAGTTTGGAGCTAACAAAGGCACAGGTGAGGGTTTCAGCAATAATTGTGCAGTTTTCGGAGGGTTGTAAGGCTGGAGAAGGTTAGAGAAATAGGGAGAGGCGAGGCCATGGTGGGAATTGGACACAAGGGTGAGAATTTTAAATTTGAGAATTAAATTAAGATTTCGAGAGGGATGGGCTGGTTGCTTGAAGTCGAAGGCTGATGAGTCCCTTGTGTCAGGTGCTGGTGGGCGAGGGACATAGAAAGGATGTACAACTGTGTAACACTACAGGGGCTGCCCATCAGAGAGGGCCCTGAATTCTCACAGGGCTGTCCCATGATTTTGCCAACACAACACCGCCGTGGGAGATTGGCGGAGCCCACGGAGAGAAGGAGTAAATGCACGTTTCTCCGGTGGGGGTGGGGTCTAGCGGTGTTGGAGCGGAGAGATCAAGCAAGCGTGCAACCTGGCATCTGAACCCACAACCTTCTGACTCGGAGTGAGAGCACTGCCATCGAGCCACGGCCAATGCTGCTGTGTATCCTGGCAGGTGGGCGCATCACTCCTCACGTGCTCCCTGATGAGCTTGGCCTCCCTCCATCCTTCCTCCACAAAACAAAGACACGGGAATATTCCCAAAGGGAAACGCTGTTCCTCCTTTAAAACTGGCGAGGGGGGTGGGGGTGGGGGGGAGATCATTTGTGAACAAGCAAAACAAAATATCAGCTAATATGTTTTCTGTGAATTCCTGTAAGGATCTACTGGGCCTATAAACCCATTTCCGCCTTTAGTGGGTAGCACTCTCGCCTCCGAGTCACAAGGTCACGGTTGCAAACCCCACTCCAGAGACTTGAGCACATAATCCAAACTGACACACCAATGCAGTACTGAGGGAGTGCTGCACTGTCGGAGGTGCCGACTTTTAGATGAGACGTTAAACCGAGGCCCTGTCTGCCCTCTCAGGTGGATGTAAAAGATCGCACAGCCACTATTGCCAATAAGAGCAGGAGAGTTCTCCCTACTGCCCTGGTTAATGTTTATCCCTCAATCAGGACCAAAAAGGAGACCTAGGCATGGAGGCAGAGGGCATGGCTGAGGTAGTAAATGAGCACTTTGCATCTGTCTTTACCAAGGAAGAAGATGCTGCCAAAGCCATAGTGAAAGAGGAGGTAGTGGAGATACTGGATGGGATAAAAATTAATAAAGAGGAGGTACTAGAAAGGCTGGCTGTATTAAAGTAGATAAGTCACCACTGGGAATGGGATGCATCCTAGGATGCTGAGGGAAGTAAAGGGGGAAATCACGGAGGTACTGGCCATAATCTTCCAATGCTCCTTGGATCCGGGACTGGTGCCATAGGACTGGAGAACTGCAAATGTTACTCCCTTGTTCAAAAAAGGATGTAAAGATAAATCCAGCAACTATAGGCCAATCTGTTTAACCTCGGTAGTGGGGAAGCTTTTAGAAACGATAAAATTAACAGTCACTTGGACAAGTAGGGATTAATTAAGGAAAGCCAGCATGGATTTGTTAAAGGGAAATCGTGTTTAACTAACTTGATTGAGTTTTATGATGAGGTAACAGAAAGGGTTGATGAGGACAATGCGGTTGACGTGGTGTACATGGACTTCCAAAAGGCGTTTGATGAAGTGCCACATAATAGGTTTGCCAGCAAAGTTGAAGCCCATGGAATAAAAGGGACAGTGGCAGCATGGATACGAAATTGGCTAAGTGACAGGGAACAGAGAGTAGTGGGGAAAGTGATCCCACCACCAAACATATTTTCCCTTCCCCTCCACTTTCAGCATTCCGAAGGGACCACTCCCTCTGCGACACCCTGGTCCACTCCTCTATCACCCCAACACCCCTTCCCCTTCACCCAGCACCTTCCTGTGCAAGCGCAGGAGATGCAACACCTGCTCTTTTACCTCCTCCCTTCCCACGGTCCAGGGCCCCAAACACTCCTTCCAGGTGAAACAGTGATTTACTTGTACTTCTTGCAATCTAGTATACTGTATTCGCTGCTCACGATGTGGTCTCCTCTACATTGGGGAGACCAAACGCAGATTGGGTGACCGCTTTGCGGAACACCTCCGTTCAGTCCGTAAGGGTGACCCCGAGCTTCCGGTCGCCTGTCACTTTAATTCTCTGCTCCACTCCCACTCTGACCTCTCCGTCCTCGGCCTCTTGCACTGTTCCAATGAAGCTCAACGTAAGCTTTTGATTAGGCACTTTACAGCCTTCTGGACTCAACATCGATTTCAACAATTTCAGACAATAACCTCTGCCCCTATCATTTTTTTTCCTCTCTCGCACATGGCAGCTGTCGATCATTCTGCCATTGCCATTTACACTTCATCTAGAGTCATCTCTTGTTGCTTAACTTGTCTCATTACAATCTCCTTTTGCCTTGCACCATCATCCTTTTTGTCTCTTAGGGCTGGATTTGATCAATGGGGAGCTTTTGGAGGCGGGACTCCCACTTGTCGGGTTTTAGTCCCGCCTCCATCGACTTGTGGCCAACCCACGCTATTTTCCCTTGTTTGACCTTGTTAAGCCTGCCCAGCGGGTTCAGCAGGCCAATTAAAGGAAAGCCGGTTACAGGTAACGTCGAGTGACGTTTCATCTGTCAAGAGCTTTTGACAGATGAATTGTCATCGTTTGACGGCTCTGTAAAGCTGTCAAACATTGACAATCTGTCTTCTAAGTTGAGTCTTTACTCAAGACTCAATCAGAAAGTCTTCTTGAGCAGAAAGGAAAAGGCTGCAGCTTTTGACAGTTCAAAGGCCATTCTGCTTTCTGTGCCGGTGAGCTGAGGGACTCCCGAAAACTGAAGGGTGGAAGCCTGCAGGAAGAAGTAAAGGTAAGCAAAACTTATTAAAACACTTTACACACACTTCTCACACTTACCTCTGCACACATGCACTCATCACTCACCTGCACACCGGACATCTCGGCCCCTCCGACCCCCGCAGACCGACGGCCTGCCTCGCTGACCCTGGTGAGGTTCAGAGCCATCGAGAAGCCCACACTTCAGGGCTCAAAATAGGGATTAGCCAAAAAACTGCCTGTTAACAGGCAGTTAATTGGCACTAATCCCCTTCCCGCCTCCTGGGAAGATGGCACAGAGGTGGTTCGGGGCGGGATGGGTACCCATTCCTAGATTCTGCCATTTTCACGGCAGTCCTGCCTCCAAACCCACCTCCCCAGGGCTGGCAAAATCACCCCCTTAATCTCTCCTGCCTTCCATCCTATCACAGACCTTCCCTTTTGTTCTTTTCTCCCCACCCCTGTAGTGTCCGCGTATCAATAACACACGGACTGCAGGAGAACGGTAATAAGAGGTGTTTACTGAACAGAGGGTATGCTGGAACTGAAAGTACAGAAGCCTGCTACGGCTTTATATAAAGGTGTGGTCACTGCCGGTACTACAGTATAAAAGCAGTTCTCTCTTAAAGGTACATACACAACAATTCCTCCTCTTTTAGATAAACAGTACATAACATTCATTTAACAATTGAATAATAACTAATTACAATTACAATTTTCTTTGTACTATACACATCAGCTGAAAGTAATCATTTATAAATTCAGTCTTTGAGGAGGCTTCCTGATCCTGTCTGGATAGCGCCTTTCTCGAGTATCCTGTTCTTACGGCGGAGTTGATTCTGGTTCATTGTCATTGGTTGGTTCGTCAGCTTCCAATACCACTGATTCTGAGGTAGACGCAATCTGTACTTCGGGTTGATTACCAGGTGTGCATGCTCGTGGTATGGGTTTGACTTGTTCCTGTGACTCTAGAATCTGGTCAGCATGGCATCTCACGATGCTCTCTCCAACATCCACTGTGTACATTAGTGGTCCCTGCCATGTGCATATCGTTTCTGGCTGCCATTTTTCTGTTCGGTAGTCACGGGCCAAGACTGGTTGCCCTATCTTGAAGCTCCTGGTTGGCTTTTCATTGATGTGCTGGAATTGCTTATTCTCAACATCTCGTCTTATGTTTGGTTTGAGCAAGTCCAGGCGACATCTTAACCCGTGGTTAAAGAACATCATGGCTGGAGCTTGGTTGGTGACTGCATGTGTCACATTTCGGTAAGCAAACAAGAAATTATCCACCTTGTGTTGCAGTTGTATGTTGTCGTTATACATCACCTTTATTGCTTTTTTAAAGGTTTGAACAAACATCTCAGCCAATCCATTTGTGGCTGGATGATATGGGATGGATGTGTAATGCTTTACCCCATTATTCCTCGAAAACCTCTGGAAATCCTCGGACACAAACTGTGGTCCATTGTCGGAGCAAATATGTTCTGGCAAGCCATTCCTGGCGAAGATGGTCTGTAGGACTGAAATAGTTTTCTCCGTGGTGGTGGAGGACATTTTGATGACCTCTGGCCATTTCGAATGTGCATCCACGGCGATTAAAAACATTGAGTCCATAAATGGACCAGCAAAATCAATGTGTACCCGTTGCCATGGAGATGAGGGCCACTCCCATGGGTGTAGCGGGGCCTGTGGTGGAGCGTTTTGGACTTTCTGGCATCCTGTGCATCTCTTGGTCATTTCCTCGATTTCTTTATCGATTCCCGGCCACCACACAAACGCCCTGGCTAGGCTCTTCATTTTTACCCCTCCCAGATGACCCTCATGAAGCTCATTGAGCACTCTTTCTCTCAACTTGGGTGGAATTACCACTCGGGATCCACACATCAAGGTCCCCCGGCACACTGACAGATGTTCTCTCCTTGGCGAGAATGCTGGCAACAGTGAGTCGCCATATGCTGGCCATCCCTTCACCGTCAAATCATAGACCCGAGAGAGTGTCGGGTCATTTCGGGTTTCCTTCTCTATACTTGAGTTTGTAACAGGTAGACATTCGACTATGGTTGAATGGAATACCTCAACAGGGTCCACTGCAGGTGCTTCCTCCACCGTAGGCAGCGGCAGGCGCGACAGCCCATCAGCGTTTCCATGCTGTTTCGTGCCCTTATACTCTATGTCGTATTGATGTGCCCCTAGAAAAAGGGACCATCTTTGCAGCCGTTGCGTCGTCATCACCGGAACACCCTTCTTTGGGTTAAAAATGGAGACAAGAGGCTGGTGATCAGTCAGTAAGGTGAATTTCTGCCCGTGCAGATAGTGATTGAACTTCTTCACCCCCCACACCAGGCTGAGGGCCTCCCTGTCAATCTGGGCATAGTTACGCTCGGCTGAAGTTAACGAGCGTGACGCAAAGGCTATTGGCCTCTCTGAACCGTCAAGGAATTTGTGCGATGGCCCCGCTCCAATGCCATAGGGAGACGCATCACATGCCAACCGAATCGGTAGTGATGGATTGTAGTGGGCCAATACTTCTTTTGAAGTGATTAGGCATTTACATTTCTGAAAGGCACGCTTACACTCATCACTCCATTTCCATACTACTCCAGTTTGCAGCAGGGCGTTCAGCGGGTGCAGAATTGTAGACAAATTTGGCAAGAACTTATGGTAATAGTTCACCAACCCGAGGAACGACCTCAGTTGTGACACATTTTCCGGTGCTGGAGCCTTGACTACTGCCTCAATCTTGTCTGGGGACTTATGTAACCCCTCTTCATCAATCACGTGGCCACAATACGAGATTTGTTTCCTGAAAAACTCGCATTTGGGGCGGTTGGCTCGTAGCCCATATTCTTGTAATCTAGTGAGCGCCTGCTCCAGGTTGGCAAGGTGTTCATTGTCATTTCCTCCCATAACCAGGATGTCGTCCAAATAACACTGGGTCCCCGAGATCCCTTGCAGGACTTGTTCCATCACTCTCTGCCAAATTGCCGGAGCTGATGCTACCCCGAATACCAGTCAGTTGTACTGGTAAAGACCTTTGTGAGTGTTTATCGTGAGGTATTTTCTAGATGATTCATCTACCTCCATTTGTAGATACGCTTGGGCCAGATCAATCTTCATAAAGCATTTCCCTCCAGATAGTGAGGCGAAAATATCTTCTATCCGCGGAAGTGGATATTGTACTGTGTGAAGGACTGGGTTCACAGTTACCTTAAAGTCCCCACAGATCTGAACCTTCTTCGGTTCCCCAGGCGTGCTGCTCAATGATTTCTTCATTACAGGACTGATGGATGTGGCCCACTCGCTCCAGTCCACCTTGGACAGCACACCCACACGCTCCAGACTCTCCAGCTCTGCTTCGACGGCTGGGCAGATCGCATACGGTACCGGTCTTGCCTTAAAAAATTTTGGGTTTGCGTTATCTTCAATTTTTATCGTTGCCGTTACACCTTTTAGAGTCCCAAGTCCTTGCTGGAACACCTCTTTCGTGTCAGTTAGAATTTTTGACCAGGTGTGGCATCGTCATCATATTTGTCAGCCACAGCTAGCGCCTGAATGGAATGCCAATCCAATTGTATTTTTCGGATCCATTCACGTCCCAATAATGGTGGTCCTCCATCTTGTAGTATATATAGATACAGTTCCTGTGTTTCCTTGCCGTTGTATTTAACGGGCACCCTTATTTTTCCTCTGGGGTAGATTTTTTGCCCCGTATATGTCTTCAAGACAATGGACGTATCCTTCAAGGGAATGTGTGAGAATAGATGCTCGTAGTCTCGTCGATTCATGACTGTTAGGGCTGATCCTGTGTCCAATTCCATCTTTACTTGGGACCCTGCTATCATGAGGGTGGCCCAAATGGTTCGGTGATCCTCCTTTGCGATCACGTTGTGTAACTTTAGACAACTTAGTCTCCTGCTCCCGGAGTCATTATCACTCTTCTGGTCTTCTGAACTACTGTCCGTCATCTTTTGTACTTTTCCTTAGTAGTTCTTTTAGTGTTGGTTTTCTTTCCCGACCTGCAGACTCGTGCTATGTGTCCCACTTTTCCACATTGCCTGCATACTTTGTCCTTAGCCCAGCAATCCTTCTGGTCATGGTTTGTTCTGCTGCAGCGATAGCAATTTGCTGCTCCATATGCCATTTCGTTGGTGCTATATTCTTGCGGTTTCTGTTGTATTTCTGCAGCTCCCCGTGCTGCTGCTTCGTAGGATACTGCAACGCTGAAAGCCTTTTCTAGCGTAAGGTCCTTTTCTGAAAGTAGTCATTTCTGGGTTCCTTCACTCTGGAGCCCGCAGACAAATTATCCCTTAAGGTATCTGCCAGTCCTGCTCCGAACTGGCAGTGCTTCGATAACTTGCGTAGTTCCATAAGATAGTCAGCATTACTCTCACCTTTGTGCTGGTTTCTTTTATGGAACTTGAATCTTTCTGCTATCAGCAGCGGTGTAGGGTTTAGATGTTCCTGTAAGATATTGACAATCTCTTCAAAGCTTTTCTCCATTGGTTTAGCTGGGGTAATTAAATTCCGCAATAGGCCGTACGTTCTCGCGCCCATCAAATTTAATAATACCGATGCCTTCTTTTCATCGGCCACCCCATTTGCCTTGCAGTACACTTCAATTCTTTCCACATACATGGTCCAGTCTTCTATTTCGTTGTCGAAAGCAGTGATACTGCCACTCTTCAGCATCTTGGGTGGTTTAAAATGGTGCCTCCCGCGCTTTTCCTTCTTCCCCAATGGATTAAAATGGCGCCTCCTGCGCTTTTCCTTCTTCCCCTTGCTGCCAATTCTGCTCCTAGCATTCTAAATAGTAATGGCGGCGCCCCGCGGCTTCAGCGCTTCTCTCTTTTGTTAGTTAAATTCCTTAGTTTTATTCTTCTTCGAAGCTGTCCACTGCGCGTCTCTTTTCCTTCCCCTCTTTTATTTTCTCTAACACTGCCCGGCTCTTGAGCACCGACCGCGCCCTGTGCGCTCCACCCTCTCTCTCTCTTTTCCTTCCCGACGACGTTGCACGGCCCCCTTGCAGAGCCGCTCGATCGAGCTCAAGCCCGCCGCAGTCCGGAAGGGTCAGCGCACTACCTGCTACCAGCACGATTTGCTGGAACACCTTGACTGGGGAGCCAAGCCCAGCTCTCCACAGCTTCCCCTGCGATTCACTGAACTCCGATGGATCACTGGGCGGTTGCCCACGGTCGACGCCCGTTGCTCTGGCTTCGACCTCCAAGAAGCTTCTTTTCAGGGATGGATCCCCGTGAGGTGATGCAGTACTGCAGGTGAGTTTGAACCTGCTCGTCGCCACTGTAGTGTCCGCGTATCAATAACACACGGACTGCAGGAGAACGGTAATAAGAGGTGTTTACTGAACAGAGGGTATGCTGGAACTGAAAGTACAGAAGCCTGCTACGGCTTTATATACAGGTGTGGTCACTGCCGGTACTACAGTATAAAAGCAGTTCTCTCTTAAAGGTACATACACAACAACCCCCCTCTCCCTGCCCCTATGCTTGCTTAAAAACCTGTTCCATCGCCAACTTTTTCCAGTTCTGAGGAAGGGTCATCAACCTGAAACGTTGGGCAGAATCGTACCTTCCAGGCCGAGTTCGAGGCGGACTGCTGGTTTTCGGGTTCTAGTCCCACCCCCAGCGACGTCCGATGCACAGACGTTATTTTCCCCTGATTGGCCTTGTTAAGTCTGCCCTGCGGGCTTGCCAGCCAATTAAGGGAAAGCCCGTGTCACATGACATCAGTTGATGACGCTTCATCTGCCAGTTTTCTTGAAGGCATATGCACTACATTTGTTTGACAGATGATTTGACAGTGTTTGACAGCATTGAGGTGCTGTCAAACACTGACAATTACTGTCCAAAGGTGAGCCCTTGCACTCAGGCTCTCCAATTACTCTCTCCTTAGGATAAAACAGATGGCAGCTGCAGCTGAGATTGCAGAAGCCATCTGTCACTTCTCCCGATGAGATGAGGCTACACAAACACTTCACAGCTTGTCACCTGCAGAAACATCTATCCACATTAAAAATTACTTTCACAACATTTCCTTACCTCTGATACTCACCAGTGTCCCATTGTATCTTTCACACCACTTCTGCAGCTGTCATCCAAACACCAACATAACAACAGACCCACAGCATGCCTCACTGACCCTGGCGGGGTTCCCCGACGTCGGGAAGCCCGCAGCAGCAGTCGAAAAATTGGAACAAGCCTCTTAACTACCTGTTAACAAGCAATTAAGTGGCTATAATCCTCTTCCCGCCGCAAGGAATCGGGTCCCTGCGCAAATCGGGGACCTGACACCTGGGAAGATTGGTTGGAGGCAGGTTGGGAGCGGGTTTGGTACCTGCTCCCATTTTTTTGATTTTCCCAGCAGTCCTGCATCCAGACCCACCTCCTCAGGGCTGGTAAAATCCAACCCGTTGTCTCTGTTTCTCTCTCTACAGATGCTGCCTGACCTGCTGAGTATTTCTAGCATTTTCTGTTTTTATTTCAGATTTTCCAGCATCCACAGTATTTTGCTTTTGTAGTAGCGGGGAACAGTTGTTTTCAGACTGGAGGAAGGTATATAATGATGTTCCCCAGGTGTCGGTACTAGGCCCACTACTTTTCTTGATATATACTGTGTACAGTATTGGTCTCCTTATTTAAGGAAGGATGTAAATGCGTTGGAAGCAGTTCAGAGAAGGTTTACTAGACTAATACCTGGAATGGGCGGGTTGTCTTATGAGGAAAGGTTGGACAGGCTAGGCTTGTATCCGCTGGAGTTTAGAAGAGTAAGAGGTGACTTGATTGAAACATATAAGATCCTGAGGGGTCTGGATAGGGTGGATGTGGAGAGGATGTTTCCTCTTGTGGGAGAATCTAGAATTAGGGCGTCACTGTTTAAAAATAAGGGGTCGCCCATTTAAGACAGAGATGAGGAGAATTTTTTTCTCACAGAGGGTCGTGTGTCTTTGGAACTCCCTTCCTCAGAGGGCGGTGGAAGCAGAATCTTTGAATATTTTTAAGGCAGAGGTAGATAGATTCTTAAATAACAACAGAAAATGCTGGAAAAACTCAGGTCAGGCAACATCCGTGGAGAGAAATTTGAGTTGACGTTTCGGGTTGGACCCTTCTTCAAAACTGAAAAGAAAAGAAACTAGATCAGAGGCAGGGCTGCGATCGGACAAAAGAATAAAAGAAACAAAAGAAGTAAAAGAGATTAGAAGCTAGACGAGATAGTAATAGGCTGGGATTAGGTGTAAAGTGTACTGGCAGGGCAAGAGATAGCTGCCAGGTGTGAGAGAGAAACAAAAGGAAAGGCGGGGGGGGGAATTGTTATTTCGGATTTCCAACATCTGCAGTATTTTGCTATCGTAGATAGATTCTTGGTAAGCAAGGGGGTGAAAAGTTATCGGGGGTAGGCGGGAATGTGGAGTAATCAGATCAGCCATGATCTTATTGAATGGCGGAGCAGGTTTGAAGGGCCGAGTGGCCTACTCCTGCTCTTAATTCGTATGTTCGTATATTAATGACTTGGATGTGAGTGTACAGGGCACAATTTCAAAACTTGCAGATGACGCAAAACTTGGAAGTATAGTGAACTGTGAGGAGAATAGTGATAGACTTCAAGAAGACATAGACAGGCTGGTGAAATGGGCGGAGACGTGGCAGATGAAATTTAATGCAGAAAAGTGCGAAGTGACACATTTTGGTAGGAAGAACAAGGAGAGGCAATATAAACTAAAGTGTACAATTCTATAGGGGCTGCATGAACAGAAAGACCTGGGGGTATATGTGCACAAATCGTTGAAGGTGGCAGGACAGGTTGAGAAAAGGGTTTAAAAAAGCTTACAGGATCCTGGGCTTCATAAATAGAGGCATAGGGCTCGATTTTGCCAGTGTGGGCGGGCTGGGGCGCGTCAGGTGTTTTTAGAGTCCTGAACCCGACTCCAGTGTGATGTGGGGAAAAAGAGCGATGTTCCCCTAATTGGGCAATTGATTTCCAGAGTGTGGGAACCCCTGGCCCAATTAGTCTTTCCATCCTGAAAGTCACCTCCGATGACGTCATCAGTGCTGCTGGATTTAAGGCCTGCAAGCAGCCTTGCTTCTTCTGGAGACTGCAAATGCTTTGGACATTGTTTAAAGGACTTCATTTACCGACCATGTCCACCAGCAAGCAAAAGTGTGCACCTCGCTTTGATGAGCCCTCCCTCCAAGCTCTGGTGGAGGGAGCAAGAGCAAATAAGGAGGTGCTCTTCCCTTCCTCAGGGAGAAAAAAGCCACCACAGCAAACTAAAGCTGTGTGGCTGCAAGTGGCCAGGGAGGTCAATGCCATCTCTATGTTCCGCAGAACCTGGCTGCAGTGCAGGAAGAGGTTTCATGACTTTCTGTGCACTGGAAGAGTGAGGATGACTTTCCCATCACCCTCAATCTGATCCCCATCGCCTCTCCTCACCAGCACTCTGCTTCGCCAACCTCTTCCTCCACATCCCACTTGACACTTACATCCCTACACCCTTACCCATTCCCTCTCTCTCTATGGTCACATTCACTTAACTATTCGACCATGCAGCCCTCACACTCTCTATCGCTGTGATGCATTGACAACTTGCAACACACAGGGAGGGCCCTTTGTCTCCTTCTAAGCATCTATGCTATGGATTCTCTACACTCACTCCTTCATTCTCACTCAAACTCCACTTGTGTCCCTCATTGCAGGAAAAGAGAGCCCACAATAAGCGGGAAAGAGCAAGGACAGGAGGAGGGCCACCCTCAGTAGCCCAGCTCACCACCTCGGAGGAGGCAGCCCTGGAAATTGGCGGAATCGCGGAGGATTCCCAAGTGGGGGACGGACAGACGGGCGCATCACAGCAAGCTGGTGACAGACTAGTTTGGCATCTCTCTCATTGACATTGCATGAGTCACTGATAATGAATCTGATGCTCTAACAGATTGACTTATGATCATCTGCACTATTCAATGTGCATGTAACCTTGACCTCACATCGCTAACTCTTTCCTTTACTCCCCCACAGGCCCATTGACAGCCCCCATCCCCACTGTCCAGGAGGAAGAGCCTGAGCTTCCAGACTCCTCAGAGGAAGCTGCAACCGCTGAGGGCGCTGCGTCAGCAGAATTAAGTGCACGCTGCACCAGCGCAGACACTCACACCTCGGTGGGACCTTCGGGACATAGAGTAGAGTTGTTACCTGGTGTATCACAGCTCACAAGTGAGCATCAGCAGAAGGCGGAGACAGGGACAGCAGTGGAGAGTCCTTGTCAGAGGGCGCAGGATGCTCCCAGCTCGGCTCCGCTGCATGTCAACCCTGTGCCTCCGGGTCCATCCAGAAGGAGAGCGGTGCTGGAACTCCAGGAACAGGTGCAGGAGTCTCTAGCAGGTTTTGTCTCCAGGGTCGCTGCGAGTGTGGAGCGAATGGAGGAGTCCATCGCTGACATGAGCAGAGCCTTTGTGGAGGCGTTGGCACATGAATGCATCACCACAGAAAGGATGGCAACCTCCGTGGAAAGGATGGCTACCATAGAGGAGAGGATGGCTATGGCCATGGAGGAGCTTAGTCGCCAGGGTCGTGAAAACATGGTCATTGTTCACAATAGACTGACATCTCTTGAGGAGCGATGGTCAGCTATTGAGCATACAAACCAGACCTTCATACAAGTCCTTCGGAGTAGGACTTCCGGTACAGAAACGAGTCCTCATGGCCCCCCTGAAGTGCAGCAAGGTGCTGTCAAGCCACTTGCTAGCTCTGAAGTGGGGCTGACCCATGAGAGGGATGTTGGTGGCAGACAGCAAGGAAGTGGGGGCTCCTCTCCAAGTGCTCACACGACCATGTCACTGCAAAGCCCTTGGTCAGAGCCCCACCAGAATCCCCACCCAACTGAGATGGGCGTCTCAACCCCTGCACAGCCGTAGGAGCAGCAGACTGTTGCCGAGCCCTCACAGGTTCGCAAACCCAGAGGATGCCTGCCAAAGGTGTCGAGACAGGAGCAGCAAGAAAGTGAGCAAAGGGCCTCCACATCTGCTGAAGCCACAGGGGAAGCACCACGTAGGAGCACGCGTAAGAGGAAGATAATGCACAAGTAGTCACAAGGGTAGTCACTTGGGTGTAATGTGATGTTTAATGTTGAAAAGCCATCAGATGCTTATTGCCATTAAAAATTCTGATGGCAACCTGTTGCAGTTGTGGCGTGTGTCATGTCGCTAATGGGACTTCCACATTGAGGGCTTAGGATGACTTGCAATTGTCAGTATGGTGGTCAGAGTGATAGGAATCCACAGGTTCTTGGCCATTGTCGATGGTCTGATAAGAAGTGGTGAGGAAAAAGTGTTTGATTGTGCAGGCTAAGCAAATCGGGCCAGGATGAGTGCGTCCCTTGCATCCCGGGCAGCAATGTTGTCGCGCACTGGCACCTTCTGGCCTGTGCATTTTCAGGTGGGTGACTAGCAGCTTGGCAGTCCTGTTGATGCTCTTGCTGTTGGTGCTGCTGTTGCTCATGGTTCTGCTGCTACCGCGGCTGGTCTGCATCCGAATCTGATGTCCAGGAGGAAAGGAATTAAATGTTCGCCATGCTTCTGGAATATATCTCAGTTGAGGAAGCGCTCAGTCAAGGTGGGAGAGGGGTTTCCCAGGAGGTCACACTGGAGATGGGTGTCAGGCTCCAAACTTCCACAACACTGAGTATGCCTGCTAAAAGTTCCCCCAGACCTGAAACAACAAAGTTCTGCCACCTGCAAATGATCATTGGTGAAAACTCCTTTGTAATGGTGGAGCTGCAGCTGTTTGTAAGCAATCCATTAGTGAGGCCGCCAGGATTACCTGGCGTGTTCCAGAGGAGGCGTGTAGGATGGGGGAAATGTGTTAAAATCAGAAAGGCCTCTCAAAATGGGATTATAGAGGCAATTAAGTGATTGTTAAGGGCCTTAAGGGCCTATCCCACCTCTTGGAGGCGGGATGGAAACGGGGTCAGAAAACTCGCATGTGGGAAAATTGCTCGGAGCCGGGATGGAGGTGGGATCGGGCCCGGCTGCCATTTTTTGCGATGTTAACAACTCACACACCTCCAATCTCGCCTCCTCGGGCCTGGCAAAATCGAGCCCTTAGAGTACAAAAGCAAGGAACTTATGATGAACCTTTATCACTGGTTCGGCCTCAACTGGAGTATTGTGCTAAGCTCACGTGGTTAGAATCTTGCCACTGCTCTCTGTGAATTCTGAGAACTTCCTGTGGTTATTCGAGAGTTATAATACACTTCCTGTTTATGTGCCAGAAAAACCCCCCGCTGAATATTGGTACATTTTATAACGGTGCTAATACCTGTGACCTAAAAGTGACCCCAGGTCATGATATGGCACAGAAAAATCTTAGCAGCGGAAAATAAACTGTCAATAAGCCTCCGCCCTGCACACCACAAAGTGCAAGAGAGAACGAGCACTGGTTTACCGAAGGAAAACAGCAGGCCTCATGGCCAATCAAAACCAGGTTAGAACTTTGACCTTTCACCTGAGACTTGGGTTCAAGTCTAATTCGAAGTGATGGTAACTCTTGATAACCACACATTTTTGCTTGTTTTAAACTTTTTATGATCTAAAGATAACGCCTGGCTTGTTTTCGCCACTACCGATTACTTCCTTAAACCCATCTCTCCTGCCCCCGCCACCCTCACCTCCAACAACAAGTGTGAGGAGTTCATGGGCTTCTTGATCTCTAAGGTGCAGACCATCCATTCAGCTGCCTCTGTTGCTTCTCCCTTTCCCCCTTCTCACCATGCCAAACTCTCCCCAGATCCCCCTCCCCTACCCCTGAACATCCACCTCGCTGTAGTTTCTTTCCCATCTACCCCCATGCCCTCTCCAAGCTCATCTCATTCATGAGACCCACCTCCTGCTCCCTTGACCCTATTCCCACCAAACTGCTGACCACCCAACTTCCCTTCCTGGCTTCTATGCTAGCTGACATTGTAAATGTTTCCTTCTCCACTAGTACTGCCCCCTCCTTTCAAAACAGCCTGATCATTCCCTTCCTCATAAAATCCACCCTCAACCTCTCTGCCCTTGCAAACTACCACCTCATTTCCAACCTCCCTTTCCTCTCCAAAGTACTTGAACGTGTTGTTGCCTCCCAAATCCGTGACCATCTTTCCCGAAACTCCATGTTTGAATCTCACCAATCAGGTTTCCGCCCCTGCCACAGTACTGAAATGGACCTTATCAAAGTCATAAATGACATCCTATGTGACTGTTACCATGGTAAAGTATCCTTCTCAACCTGTCTGCAGGGTGGAGAGAGGGGGAGGGGAGGATGCGTGGAGGAGGTGAGGAGGGGAGAGGGGAAGAGGAGAGGAGGAGAGGGGAGGAGGAGTGGGAGAGGAGGGTGGAGGAGGGGAGGCGGAGCGAATGGGAGGGGAGGGAATGGGAGGTGAGGGGGAGGGGAAAGGAGAGTAGGGGAGGGGGAGAGCAGGGGAGGGGTGTGGGTGAGGAGGGGGGTGAGGAGGGGAGTTGGAAGAGGAGAGGAGGAGAGGGAAAGGGAGAGGAGAGGAGGGGAGAGTGATAAGGGGATGGGAGGGGAAAGGAGAGGGATGGGGAGGGGAGAGGAAAGGAGCGGAGGGGAGGGGAGGGGGTGAGGAGGGGAGAGGGGAAGATGAGAGAGAGGAGGGGAGAGTGAGAAGGGGATGGGAGGGGAAAGGAGAGGGATGGGGAGGGGAGAGGGGGAGAGGGAGCGGAAAGGAGAGGAAGGGAGGGGCAGAGAGGAGGAGTGGAGGGAGTGAGGAGGGGAGAGGGGAAGAAGAGAGGAGAGGGGAGGGGAGAGGAGAGGAGGGCTGAGGAGGGGAGATGAGGGGGAGGAGGCTAGTGGGGAGAGGAGAGGGGGAGAACTCGCTACAGAAAGAGGAGAAACTTGAGTTTCATTTGGTGAAGTTTTAGGCAAATCTTTCATAGAGTCACAGAATAATACAGCAGAGGAGGAGGCCATTCGGCCCATCGTGCCTGTGCCGGCTCTTTGGTAGAGCTATCTAAATTAGTCCCACTCCCCCGCGCTTTCCCCACAGCCCTGCAAATTTTCCCCTACAAATATTTATCCAATTTCTTTTTGAAAGTTATTATTGAATCTGCTTCCACCGCCCTTTCAGGCAGTGTGTTCCAGATCACAACACCTCGCTGTGTCTGTACGCAGTACGATATAAAGTTTCCAATTAAGTTCTTATGTACTCCTGTTAGGTTGTTCCTTGTGATATTGGGTAATGAATGCTATTTTTTTCACAGGCAGGTTATTTTTAAAAAAATGGTCATTTGGTACACACAGTATTACCCTGTCCTTGTGGTTAACTGTTGAGAAATCTTAGTGTACTCTTGGAGACAATTGCTGGAAATTATTGCTTGAAGCTGTGTTGTAAACGTCCTAAAAATAACCCTGCACTGTTCTGTTCGATTGGAGGGAAGCTGGGGAAATGCTGACCAGTGCTCAGTCCATGAGAACATGTAGAGCGTGAGTGTGAGTGTGTGCTGCTGATGATGATGACTGCCTCTGGCCCCTTTTATACCAGCTCCCAAAATATTCAGCCCCTGATTGGGCCAAGGACGAGGCAGCACTCTTGCACGAGCCCAATTACAGAGAGCGAGTTCCTCCTGAGGGACAACATGTTTCCTGTTGATAGAGCAAGTGAAACAGAGAGTGAGCATGGGCACAGTGGCAGGCAGCCAATCTTACTGCTGACCTCCGTGACCTCTCCGAAACCCTGGCAACGGTGAATTTGCAGACAGTTGGCAGCAAAGGTTCGTTGTTCAAGAGCCAATCAGATGACACAGAGTACACACTGGGATGTGCATTACTCAGACCTGCCTGTTTGACTAAGCTCAACATTCCAACTGGGATAGGAGATGAGAAGATGCACAACTTGTGATTCACTTCTGGGAAGCTGACGGCCAAAGAAAAATCAGCTCATATGTCGCAATCTGATGAAATTCATTCAAATCACTTGTGGCCAGTTTGGTCAAAATATGATGACTACAAATCAAAAAGGCTCTGCTGAACCTTGATTAAAAATACATGGATTTAGTAAGAAATTGAACACACCGATGTAGTGTGTCTTCCTTGTGGGCCTAAGTTCAGAATATCTGTGATTGACAATGGCAGAGTCATCACGCTAAATATCACGTGGCACAAAACAGTATCAGACAGATCCCAGTCAGTTAGATCCCAGTCCGGTAGATCCCAGTCCGGTAGATCCCAGTCCAGTAGATCCCAGTGCGGTAATCCCAGTGCGGTAGATCCCAGTCAGGTAATCCCAGTCAAAAAGATCCAGTCAGATAGATCCCAGTCAGTTAGATCCCAGTCAGTTAGATCCCAGTCCGGTAGATCCCAGTCAGATAGATCTCAGTCAGTTAGATCCCAGTCAGATAGATCCCAGTCAGTTAGATCCCAGTCAGTTAGATCCCAGTCCAGTAGATCCCAGTCAGATAGATCCCAGTCAGTTAGATCCCAGTCCGGTAATCCCAGTCAGATAGATCACAGTCAGTTAGATCCTAATCAGGAAGATCCCAGTCACATAGATCCCAATCCAGCAGATTCTATATCAGATCCCGGATTCCACTCTAAATCTCATGTCCTAAAAACTCGGCTGCTTTGCACTTCCCGTTAGCGCCCTAGGGCGCTAATGGGGTGCAAAGCAACTAGCGCCTGGGCACGGCGCCGCCAACGCCTCCCGCGAAATTCAGCGGGAGGTTAGCGGCGGCGGTAACCGTTAGTGCCCTGCGCCTCCGGCGATGACGTCATCGCCTTGCGTAGCGCCCCGTTCGTGCCCCGGCCACGATCTTCGGTAGCGTCCCCTGACATACCGCCAGACGCTATGTCCGATAGGGTCAGGGGGGGCCTACCTGCGGCTGGGGTGGCGCAAATTAAAGGGAAGGTGCTGGGTGGACATTTTTGTTGCTGGTCGCCTGCCAGCACCTGCCCCCTCTGCCGTCCCCGGCCTCCTCTGCAGCCTCCCCGCGGAGTGCTGGCTGCGTTCCGTGAGCCTGGCACTTCTCTTGAGTGCTGGGCTCTTTTGTCGGCACTCCGATCCCTGGTGGTCCAGCTGGGCCCCGGGTTGTGCTGCGCAAGGTCCCTCCCCTTTAAGAAGGGGAGGAAGGCCTGCAGTACCACGGCGCGACGTGTTGCAGACCATGGCGCCGTGGCACGTAGCGGCGCGATATTCACTCGCAGCGACCCAAGAGGGAGGCGGGGCACTTCCAGTAGCGCCTTGCCTCCCTCTTGCTGCCGCTGAATTTCGGCCGCGGGGGTGCTAATTTTAGCGCCCCAGTGAAATTAGTGCCCCAAAGGGGGTGCGACCCAATTTTCCCCCCATATATTTAATCTTATATCTATGGCCTCTCGTTCTTGACCGCTCAACTAGGTGTGATTCTGTGTGTGTGTGTATATGTGGGTCTGTGTGTCAGTGTGTGTGGTGTGTCTGTGTGAAGTTTGGGGTGTGTGTGTCAGTGTGTTTGGGGTGTGTGGGGTGTGTGGGTGTCTGTTCGGGGTGTGTGTGTGTATGTTCCATTATTCAGATCCCTTTCTCATTAGCATTGAGCAGTACTGTATCCAGAATTTAAAGGGATGTACTGGGATAGGTACCTCTAGCAATTTTATTTGTGTTACAACTGCCTGACACCCAGCGTGTTTATTTTTCACTGTTGTCCTATAGGCCCCTAAGGGAAGAGTGGGCCTCTGTTGCACAGATTTACAATACAATAGAAACAATTCATTTTTAGAACCTTTGAGTGATACAGTAGTGAAGGAGACCATTCAGCCCATCGTGCTTGTGCTGGCTCTTTGGTAGAGCTATCCAATTAGTCCCACTCTCCTGCTCTTTCCCCATAGCCCTGTAATTTTTTCCCCTTCAAGTATTTATCCAATTCCCTTTTAAATGTTGCTATTGACTCTGATTCCACCGCCCTTTCAAGCAGCGCATTCCAGATCATAACAACTCACCATGTAAAAAAAATGTTTCCTCATGTCACCTCTGATTCTTTTGCCAATCACCATAAATCTGTGCCCTCTGGTTACCGACCCTTCTGCCACTGGAAACAGTTTCTCCTTATTTACTTTATCAAAACCATTCATGATTTTAAACACCTCTATCAAATCTCCTCTTAACCTTCTCTGCTCTAAGGAGAACAACTCCAGCTTCTCCAGTCTCTCCACATAACTAAAGTCCCTCATCCCTGATACCATTCTAGCAAATCTCCTCTGCACCTTCTCCAAAGCCTTGACATCTTTCCTGAAGTGTGGTGCCCAGAATTGAACACACTACTCCAGCTGAGGCCTAACCAATGTTTTATAGAGGTTTAGCATAACTTCTTTGCTTTTGTGCTCTATTTTTCTTTTAATAAAGCCAAGTAACCCATATGCTTTTTTAATAGTCTTCTCAACCTGCCCTGCCAACTTCAATGATTTGTGCACATATATCCCCAGGTCTCTCTGTTCATGCACCCCCTTTAGGATTGTACCCTTTAGTTTATATTGACTCTCCTCATTCTTTCTACCAAAATGTATCACTTCACACTTTTCTGCGTTAAATTTCATCTGCCACGTGTCCACCCATTTCACCAGCATGTCTATGTCCTCTTGAAGTCTGTCACTATCTTCCTCACTGTTCACTATACTTTCAAGTTTTGTGTCCACCCAATTTCAGGTCATTAATATATATCAAGAACAGCAGTGGTCCTAGAACTGACCCCTGGGGAACACCACTGTGTACATCCCTCCAGTCTAAATATCAACTGTTCACCACTACTCTCTGTTTTCTGTCCCTATGTCAATTTTGTATCCATGCTGCCACTGTCCCTATAATCCCATGGACTTTAATTCTGCTAACAAGTGTATTATGTGGTACTTTGTCAAACGCCTGTTGAAAGTCCATATACACAACATCAACCGCACTACTATAATTGCACAATACTGCGGATGCTGGAAATCTGAAATAACAACAGAAAATGCTGGAAATACTCAGCAGGCCAGGCAGCATCCGTGGAGAAAGAAACAGAGTTAATGTTTCAGGTCTGGGCCCCTTCATCAGAACTGGAAAAAGCTGCTCACGATGCGGTCTCCTCTACATTGGGGAGACCAAACGCAGATTGGGCGACCGCTTTGCGGAACACCTCCGTTCAGTCCGTACGGGTGACTCTGAGCTTCCGGTCGCCTGTCACTTTAATTCACCGCTTCACTCCCACTCTGATCTCTCTGTCCTCGGGCTATTGCATTGTTCCAATGAAGCTCAACGTAAGCTCGAGGAACAGCACCTCCTCTTTCGATTGGTCACTTTACAGCCTGCTGGACTCAACATTGAGTTCAACAATTTCAGATAATTATCCCTGCCCCCATTTTTCATGCAGTATGATTTTTGCCATTCCCATTCGCAACATTTTATCTTTCCTGCCTCTTACAAAAGTACAGGATGTTCTTTCTACTCCTTCCTCCCCTCCTAACCACCCCTCCCCCCGCATCTCTGCACCTGCTTAATATCTGTTCCATCTCCAGCTTTTTCCAGTTCTGATGAAGGGTCCCAGACCTGAAATGTTAACTCTGTTTCTCTCTCCACGGATGCTGCCTGGCCTGCTGAGTATTTCCAGCATTTTCTGTTGTTATATCACCCGCACTACCCTCATCAACCCTCTCCATTACTTCATCAAAGAACTCAATCAAGTTAGTCAAACACGATTTGCCTTTAACAAATCCGTGCTGAATTTCATTTATTAGCCCATATTTTTCCAAATGCCAATTAATTTTGTTCTGGATTGCATTCGTAAGTTTAATCATTTTGATGTGAATTATTTAATATTTATATGCTTATTATGTTATAAATGTGGTTTAAATGTGTTTAAACCTAGCTGGCTCAGAAATTAATATGGCAGCTGACACCATTTTGGACTAAAATGTTTTGAGCGATTTGGCGCGTGTCCAGGTGCTGGCTGCTGATTGGCAGCTGTTTCCTTGGTGTTAACAAATGGAAATGATGATTGATTAGATTTGGAAGCTGTGATTGGTTCATTTTGTTAGTTAGCTAGATGATTGATAGATAGATTGTTAGATAAATGTGCTAGATAGAAAGCACCTACTGTGTTCTAATTCTGTTAGATTTCAGGAGATGGTTTTATTCCTGTTCCTGGCTGGGGTGGAGATCGCCTTTACAGAAGGTAAGTACTGTAGAAAATATAGGGACAGTGTGATCTCCTGGAAGAATTTCGATCGCCTAGATGGGTCGGAGAGGAATTTCCCAGATTTTTTTCTCCCAAATTGGCCATTGGGTCTTTATCTGGTTTTTCGCCTCTCCCGGGAGATCACATGGGTTCGGGTGGATGCAGAGTGATAGAAGATTTGAGGTTAGGACCAGATCAGCCATGATCTTATTGAATGGTGGAGCAGGCTCGAGGGGCCGATTGGCCTACTCCTGCTCCTATTTCTTATGTTCTTATGTTCTTATGTAAACTGAACTCCAGGTGCATACCTTGGCCTTCATGTAATTCCCAAGGCTGGAGAGCTGCACGGTTGTATTTGAATCTCCAGTCCTGGCTCTGAATCTCTCCTTCACTCTGACTTACTTTTATGACAAGCCCTGCGCCCTCCCGCTACTGCTCCCAGGTCGCGACCTTCCCACCTCCCCCTCCGTGGCCTCAAGTCTCAACATTGCTCTTCCCCTGTGTCCTCCGATTCTCATCTTCCCTCTATCTTGTTTGGTCTCAAGGACCCTAGGACAGCAACAAATTTAACCGACTACAACCCTCCAGCCTATTGGTCCTGAGGTTTAATTTCAGCAGCAGATGCAATCAGGCTCCACCCAGCCCCATTCCCTGATGAAGAAAAAAAGGGGGAGAAATATGAAAAGATATTTCAAACCAACGCACTATCTACTGCCAGGGTGGAGAGATAAAACTTTAAAAATAGGAGGCAAGTGCCCTTTCTTCAAAAGGTGCTGCTCTTTCGATGATCAGAGAGGACACTGAACGTGGCACGCACATTTTTTAATTAGTTCCAGAGACTGGTATTAATGGCCCAGTAATTCGGGTCCCAACGCGTGAGTACGCACGGGGTACCTACGCGTGGACCCGATGGAAGTGCCGGTTTCTTGCATGCACAGCGCATGCGCGGGAAAACGGCACTTCCGGTCCCCTGAAAGCAGGGGTTAAGAGGTGAAATGCGTGCGACGTATGAGGCAGCGTGTGCGCGTTGAACTTCCTTTTTTTTTTTGACAGGTTTGCCCGTGTGTGAAGGCCTCCACTTTTTACACATTAAAAAAGCAGACGTAAGTACTTCATTTTAACAGGTAAGTGGTCAATTAATTAAAATTAGAACATTTTTTCCACAGGTTTATTATTTTTAAATACTTTACAGTAAGGTAAGTGTATTTTTAGCTCCGATTTTTTATAAAATTATTTTTTCAAAAATGTAAATTATTGTTTAAAATGGTTATTTAATGTTATTTATAGTTGATTTAAATAGTGTAATGTTTTTTAAAAATTTATTTTAAGGTTATGTACTGTTTTGGGCGCCCAGAGTTTTCATGAGTTTGACAGTTCTTTCTGTCAAACTCATGAATGGACTTTTCCCTCCTCCGATTGGTTGCCCAGTGCTCACGTGATCCCAGCCGACGCATCGCACTAAGTACGCCGCTGGGTCACACAAGCACAGCGCGCCGGGAGCTGGACCGGGCCACAGGCAGGAAATCCACGCAGGCCCAGGCCTCAACTGTCGGCGCGCTATGTAAGTGTAGGTCGGGGGCTTGCACCCGCGGGAAGCCCCCGACACCAATTTCTGGGCCAATGTGTTTCAAACAATGCAGAAATTCTACTAAAAACAAGACTTTTTTTTAATGTCTTTACCAGATGGTCAACTTTAATTGAGTAATGTGTTGGTGATAAGTTGCGTCTGTAATGTTCTTTTCTCCTTTAAATCAAACACGAGGCAAAATCCAAAAAGTAACTACAGTTTACTGTCTCTTTTGGAGCTGCAATAAATCTGGTAATTTGTGGACATACACACCAGAAAAAGTGACCATGGAAGAAAAAAGAAAGACGTGTATTTATATAGCGCCTTTCACGACCTCAGGGCACATGATCTATTTCTTATGTTCTTATTTATTGCCCATTCCTAGTTGCCCTTGAGAAGGTGGTGGTGAGCCATCTTCTTGAACTGCTGCAGTCCGTGTGGTGAAGGTGCTCCCACAGTGCTGTAGGGAGGGAGTTCCAGGAGTTTGACCCAATGACGATGAAGGAACGGCGATAAATGTCCAAGTCAGGATGGTGTGTGACTTGGAGGGGAACTTGGAGGTGGTGGTGTTCCCATGCGCCTGCTGCCCTTGTCCTTCTAGGTGGTAGAGGTCGCGGGTTTGGGAGGTGTTGTCGAAGAAGCCTTGGTGAGTTGCTGCAGTGCATCTTGTAGATGGTACACACTGCAGCCACGGTACGCCGGTGGTGGAGGGAGGGAGTGATGACTGCGGCAATCTGTTTTAATGATGTTGATTGAGGGATAAATATTGGCCCCAGGAAACCGGGGATAACTCCCCTGCTCCTCTTTGAAATAGTGCCATGGGATCTTTTACGTCCACCTGAGAGATCAGACGGGGCCTCAGTTTAACGTCTCATCCGAAAGACGGCACCTCCAGCAGTGCAGCTCTCCCTCAGTGCTACACTGGAGTGTCAGCCTAGATTCTTGTGCTCAAGTCTCTGGAAAAGAGTAGTGGAAAAAGCCTGTGGCAATCATGACTTGCAATTAGACTGCCTCCGATATTGGTCCAGCTTTTCAGTGTAACACCAATGAGCTGAGTTTTTAGACGAGAATCATGACTGCAATCATTTTAACGAGAAGTGAGGACAAATTTTGCGTGCATTCTAGACAATTTACAGGTGGCGCTACTTAACCATTTTTAGTCTAAACACTGCCCATTGCTTGACTATAATGAATTTCTAGTCCTTGCATTTCTACAGCACCTTTCACAACTTCAGGATGTCCCAAAGCGTTTTACAGCCAATGAAATACTTTTGAAGTGTAGTCACTGTTGTAATGTAGGAAACACAGCAGCCAATATGCGCACAACAATGTGATAATGACCAGATAATCTGTTTTAGTAATGTTAGTTGAGGGAGAGGACGCTGAGAGAACTCCCCTTGAAATACTGGCATGGGGTCTTTTACATCTACCTGTTTAAGGCCCCTTCTCTGTTTAACGTCTCATCTGAAAGTCCTGCACAGGAGTGTCAGCCTAGATATTGTGGACAAGTCTCTGGAGTGGGGCTTAGAACCCATGACCTTCTGACTCAGAGGTGAGAATGCTGCCTCTGAACCAGGGCTGGCAAACCCAGTGAGCTGTATATAAAAGCATAATGGGGACTGTTGCTGTGGTATATTTGAACCGTTACATATTCATTTTGTGAATCTTGTTTACAGCTGTTTTTGCAGTAACAATAATTTTTTTTGTAGTTTCGGAATGAATCATCAAGCAACCGCCCCCTCATCCAAATTAGACATCTAAATAAATGTATCTTTGAATAATTATTTGATTTATTTATCCCCCAGATCAGTTCAAACAAGAAGTGACACCCGTACAGTGCACAATGACAGTCTTACTCACTTTCCATCAACACACTGGGGGAAAGAAAGAACAAGGGGAGCTGCTTTTACCTCGGGGTTGGATTCGGGGGGCCCTGAATGAACTGCCTGGCCTTCTGAAAATCGTATCAAAGGTTTTTAACAAGGAGTTGATCTTCCGTGGGATTGCACAGGCAGAGTGAGGACGGAGTGTCAGGTGACGCTGGGTTCGAGGGCCAGGGATAATGGGACCAGGCCGCAACGACATACTCTTATTCTTTCTGTCCCTATTTTTATATAATACTTTGTTTTTTTGGTATAATTTACAGTTAAATAGTGGCCATTTGGGCAGTAGAGACGGTTGGAGCTTGGGAGAAACTGGGAGATACCAAACTGAAGGGTTACACCATCACCACAGGCGGGAGGGTGCAATTACAACGTGACATGTTAACATAGGCAAGAACTATTATAAAGGTGCCAGTAGGAATTTATAATGGTTTGCGCACAGCTGTAGAATTTTTACATAATATTAGATAGAATATACAGCATAAAAACAGGCCATTCGGCCCATCCAAACCATGCTGGCATTTATGCTCCACTAGAGTTTAATAAATTATAGATACAGTATGAGAAATACCTCCTGTCACAGGGATGGATGATCCTCATTATATTTTGGCTGTCACACCACCTTAACCTTGTATCATTTGCCATCCTGTGCTTTGGCATCAGGCTTTAATAAAGTTCTTTGGTCCAACAAGGCTGTTCAAGTTTACTAACGTTACATTTGGAGTGTTCGCGAGCTGAGGGTTGGTTTTAACTCATTGCGCCCGGCATAAATGGGACGGTAGCGGCCTGAGAATGGCATTGGGTCACTTCCCAACCCCATTTATGCCGGCGCTACGGCCCCTGCACTCTTGGGTAAGGTCCAGAGCTGGGCCGTCAGGGCAGACTACTGAATCAGGTCAGAAGGCACTTGTAGTATGCAAATCAGGGCCCTATGGCGCATGCATCGCCCATTGGAGCAGCTCAATCAGCTGTCCTTAAAGGGGCAGTACCAAAAGTAGCTTTTTTTGAGGCCGGGGAGCTGGAGTGTTCCTCCTGGGCCCACAAAAGAATTCCAGCTGTCGGCTGACCGAGGCCCCTCCCTCCAGGAACCACCTCCTCCCCCCCCCCCCCCCCACAACCAAGGCTCTGACTGGCAGCCAGCTCAGGGGCCCAGCTGGATTCCCAGCCTCCAACAACCACCGGGCTACAGCAAGATGACCACTTACTGCCCGCAGCTCGCCGTCCGCCTGTCAATGAGGCCCAGGCCTCAAAATGGAGGCACACTTCCACTTCTCGATATTGTTTATGGGATGTCAAAGGAACTATCCAATGGGAATGCTCCTTAGTTTTCAATTTGGCCTGAGAGACAGAACTGCATTCCTCCGACCCTTTGGCCTTCAAAGGCTCCTCACTCAGACTTTGGTCCTGTTGTATCCTTGAAGGAACCCAAGACTCTACTCATCATCATGGGTCACCGATTGTGACTGTTCTCCCCACCTGAACCCTGGGACTGTCCACAGTCACTCTATCATTGACTTGTTCTGTACTGCAGCTGGGTCACGGTTTGCAAGTTGTGGACACTGTTGGCTAATTCAAGGGTCAGCTGCCTAGGCCCTAAGCTCTGGAATTCCCTCCTCAAACCTCTCCGCCTCTTTGCCTCCACTCCTCCTTTTAAGATGCTCCTTGAAATCTACCTCTTTGACCAAGCTTTTGGTCACCTGTCCTGATGTCTCCTTCTTTGGCTCAGTGTCAAATTTTGTTTGATAATGCTCCTGTGAAGCACACCCTGGGACGTTTTACTACATTAAAGGCACTAAATAATGCAAGTTGTTGGATTAGCTGATCTTTCTTTTGACGGCATTTCCTCTGCCAAGAGCCCCACTCCCCTCATCCGCCTGAAGCCTTTGGCCCGTTCTGGAGGTGACCCGGTCGCTTAACCGCTGCCCGGCATTGACCAATCACAATGGTTACTGTGGTTACGGTAACGGGTTCTAACACCTGACACAGAACTCCGTGTCCTTTAATTAAGACTCTGCCCAGGTCCTCAGGCTCCTATGAAAGGTTGCACAGCTCAGTAAGACATCGTAGAGCAGACCCAAGTCACACAGGCTTGCAAGGCAGGCATCCAGTCCCTCGCACTTCTTTACTTCGAGTCCTTCCTGTAGTGTATGTAACGTTCTACCTTTAAGAGAACTATTGTATGTAACCGTCCACCTTTAAGAGAACTATTTTAGGGGTTGCACTACTTTATCTTGGCTGCTGTATACTGTAATACCGGTGGTGACCACACCGGTATATAAGTGCTGTGTAATGAGTTATTGGGCAGATTCGCCCTGACCTTCGAATAGTAAAGTCCTGTTAAAGTTTACTCTTGTAGTCTGTGTAATAATTCGCAATATAACACACAGACTTTACACTTCCCACCACTCATCTCTGGCAGCAGGTTTGAAGTGGTGGAAGAGGACCCCAAATGCACCCACCCAGACAGCCCATCCTACCCTGGAGCTGCTTGCCACACGGCGCGTGCCCAGGATGTAGCCAGTGGCAACATTTGCATCTCCAGCACCATGAAACCTTCCTTCAGCTCACGCTGGTTCTCGCTGGACTGACTGTAGCTTCTGTCCTTAAAGGACCATAAAATATACTTTTGGATGTCAACCATGGCTCAGTGGTAGCACTCCTGCCTCTGCATCAGGAGGTCGTGGGTTCAAGCCCCACTCCACAATCTTGAGCACATAATCCAGGTTGACACTCCAGTGCAGTACTGAGGGAGTGCTGCAATGTTGGAGGTGCTGTCTTTCGGATGAGATGTTAAACCAATGCCCTGTCTTCCCTCTCCGGTGGAGGCAAAACTTCCCACGGCACTATTTCAAACAGCAGGGTAGTGGGCTGGTGGGGGAGCCTAGAACAAGGGGCATAACATTAACATTAGAGCCAGGCCATTCAGGAATTATGTCAGGAAGCACTTCTTCACACAAAGGGTAGTGGAAATCTGGAACACACTCATCCAAAAAGCTGTTGAGGCTGGGAGTCAACTGAAAATCTCAAAACTGAGATTAATTGATTTTTGTTTGGCAAGGGTATTAATGGTTACGGAACCAAGCCAGGTAAATGGAGTTAAGATACAGATCAGCCATGATCTAACTGAATGGCAGAACAGATTGGAGGAGCTTAATGGCCTCATCCTGTTGCTGTGTTCTTTTGCTGCAATAAATTGCATTATTGACTGCGGCCGTTAAAATTAAAAAAAAACCTCTCAAGTTTCTTGGCAGCTCTGGGATACACAGGGCACAAATAGAGGGCGATAACTCACATGGGCATCTCCTCATCTGCATGGCATCATAATACAGCCGCTTCAAATGACGTGGATATACTGACAGACAGAAGAAGGGGACAGGGATCCAGCACAATGGGGTCCAGCCCCAATGTGCACGATGTGGGGGCGGTTCCACCTTCTGGGACCCCAGCACCCACCACACTGTTAGCACTGCCTTCGTACTGGAGTCACTGATCAGGGCTGATGTGCATGCTACGAGCCTGCAGGGAATTCTCTTTCTTCTTTCAGCTGCCTTGTGGTGCCCGGTGCGTGTGGCACTCTGTGCACAAATTGGCTGCCAGGCTTCCTACATTACAATGGTGACTTCACCTCAAAAGTTCTTTATTGGCTGTGAAGAGCTTGGGAAGTCCCGAGGTCATGAAGGGAGCTATAGAAATGCAAGTTCTTTCTTATTCGTGGTGATTGTGCTTCTGTGAAGGTCAGCTTTGTAGTGATTGTTTGCAATTGGGTGAGTGCTTCAGAGGCACTAAGAGTGAACTTTGTGGGACTGAAGTATGTTTAGGCCAGACTCCAGAACAAGGCAGCCCACTTGATTGATTGGCTGCCGTGTTTCCTACATTACAACAATGACTACATTTCAAAAAAGTACTTCATTGGCTGTAAAGCACTTTGGGACATCGGTGGTCATGAAGGCACTATATAAATGCAAGTCTTTCTTTCTTTTACTTAAAGGGGAGGTTCATTGATGATGCAGCACCTCATTCTCAGCATTGTTGGGTGTGCAGCTGTCCCAACAGCAAACCAAACACTAGTTAGAAGACATCCGTAGGAACTATGGCAGACCAGAGACAGTGGGAGAGAGCTTGTAGGTTCTCCGTTGATGCTCTGGAGATGTTGGTTTTTGTGGTGGGGAGAAGGCGGGCGGTCCTATACCGGCCAACAGGCAGGAGGCCCTCTCCACAAGTCTGGTGCTCTATGTGGAGGGAGATAGCCGACCACGTCATGGGCAGCACTGTGGTCTCCAGGACCCACACCCAGTTTAACCACCTCACATGGGTGATCAGGGTGAGTGAAGGCTCCAACAAATGCCACATACCACCATCTCTACCACAAGCTTCACACACTGCCCAAAGCACCACACCCCCAGCACTCACCCACCAACAATCCCTACCTAGCAACACTCACACCCACATCTCACACCTTGCACACAATGACAGCTATTCAACTATGGCAGGCACATCACCCAAACACATTGCTCCACACTCATTCACACACTTTCTCTTGCAGGCCAAGGTGGCTCACAACCAGAAGGAGCAAGAGCAGACAGGTGGGGGCCAAGCCCACATTGAACAGCTGAGCCAGCTGGAGATCATTGGGCGCCAGGTGCTGGGCACCGTGGCCACCGGCGATGTTGACCGGCATGTTCATCGCTACTTCTTTTTCTCACATCCCACTTCCCCCTCAGCCCACAAGCCTTTCGCACTTTCCAGCTACTCATGCTGTATTCATGCATTTCTCCCTTCCTGCCCCCGCTCCCCTCACCATAACCCGACTCTTGTGCCTTTCTGCTTTCAGATAATCAGCAAGCACCCGAGCTGCCCGTCCCTGAGGGCACGGTAGAGAGCGAGGCGGGAGAAGAGGAAGAGGAAGAACACACCGCGTCACTGCATCTCTCACCCGCAGGCACCAGCTCAGATACTGGCACTACGCGTTCTTTAGAAGCTGGTATAGTAGCGGGATCTGCACAGGGTGAGGCACTGGGGACGAGTGGGCTGTAGCAAGGCCAGGGGGAAAGGGTAGCTCGGGGGCCAGCTCCCCGGAGGGCGAGTTCGTGCACGAGTTCTGCTGCACAGGACTCAGATGTGACCTCGATGGGGAGGCGTTTAGAAGAAGGGTGATGGGCATGCACACGGAGGTGATAGGTACAATGGCAAGGGTGCCCGAGAGCCTCTCAGCAATGGCAAGGAGCGTGGAGGAGTCCGCCTCCAACATTGCATGAGGCTCTGCGTGGAGCCCAGGATTTCCAGTCTGCAAATGATGGTGGACTCCAAGGGAGACCGTGGCAACCCAGACGTGATGATGCGCATGATGAGCGATGTCGCAGCTTCAGGCGGAAGTGACCCAACGTCTTGGTGCTGCAGCGGAAGCTCAGACTGCTCTCATGCAGTCTCAGCTTGATGTAACACAAGCTCAGACTGCTGCCATCGTGGCTGGGTCTACCACCATCGACAGGGGCTTTCACAGTGTCGCAGCAGGACTGCAATCCGTGCTGCAACAGATTGCTAGGGATGCTGAGGTGCTGCCCCGGGGGAGTGGCAGTGGGTCAGTGGAGCAGGAACCTGCTGTTCTCTCTCAGGATGACAGCATTCCTGATCCCACTGCTGGCAATCTGCCATTGCCCTTGTCACTGCCTGTCATCCAGCCAGCCCAGACTGCTGCCGCACATGCCAAGGTGGTGCAGTCTACAGCCTGGCCTTGCAGGCTCAGAGCTGGTTGAGGTTGTCCTTCAAGGCCATCTGAAGTCTCCCGCACGGACACTCAGTGGCCTTCCACCAGCCATGCTGCAGCCACTGGGGGAGCATGGCATAGGAGCACGAGAGTAGGAAAAGGCACACGAATGACAGGCGCTAAGGGATTGCACAATGTTGATTAGTTAATAGTGTTGATGTAAGATGTGTGATATGTGTATAGATAAATTTATTAATTGTTTTTGGAATCTTTTGTGATGTCTCTCATTTCAGCTTTGCGCTGTGATATGGCCCGCGACAGGGATGGTATGATGGGGCTGTGGTGAGCAATGGGGATCTGGGGTTTAATTCAAATTGGAGTCTGATGAGCTGGTCATGGACCGCCCGTCCGGAAGGCTGATTGTCTGGCTGCCTCCTCCTCCACTCCCTCTTCCTCCTCCTGAGGTGGTCCCGCAATCCCTGGCTGGGCCCTCATGATGGCCAAGTTGTGGAGCATACAGCAGACCACCACGAAATAGGACACCCGCTCAGTCGAGCTACAGATGCATTCGCACCCGAACGACCAGATTTAGGAACAGCTTCTTTCCCAGGGCTGTCATCCTACTGAACTCTACAAATAAACTCTAAAGCCTGCACATCTGCCAATGCACTTTATTATGTTTATGTTAATGTATTACAAGCCAAATGAATGTTGAATGTTAAATGTCTTAATCAAAATGTACACTCTCGGGAGCCGCAAGCCTACATTTCGTTGTACTGCACTTGTGCACTAACAATGACAATAAAGTTGATTATTATTATTATTATTACTTTAGGGCCCCTCCTGAGTGGTCAAGGCAGCAGAACTGTTGCTTCAGCAGGCCGATGGTCTGCTCGATGATGTTCCTGGTGACAGCATGGCTCTCATTATATGAGTGCTGGGCAGGAGTGTTGGGGTTGTGGAGGGGAGTCACGAGCCAGGTGGAGAGCGGATAGCCCTTGTTCCGACCAGCCAGCTGCAAGCTTGATGTGGTGGCTGGAAGAGTGCTGGCACACCGATCTGGCAGTAGCAGGAACTAACACACAGCTGCTCAAACTTCAAAAACCCTGTCAGGTCTGAGTGTTTGGTGAGGATCTTTTTACATTTCATCACTGGAATTGGCTTCCTGCTGCTGCACGCCACTGCTCCTTGTCGTTGTTTTCTCCAGCCGGTAAATTCAACAGCCAAAACGAAGTTGGGAGGTCGGGTGTTAAGTGAGCGTTGCACACTCACTGACGTCATGATCTCTGTGACTGCGATGTCCCCGGCGATCAAGTTTACCGGCAGCGGTACCAGCAAGATGGATATGGCATGCGGTGCTGGAACCACCATCAGCTGGCGGTTGAGCTTTGAACTGTGTTTTAGCGCCATCTTGTGGCGTGAACGTGTGGTGCTAAACACATAGGGGGCAAAATTGGGTCACGCCCTCTTTGGGGCACTAACTTTGCTGGGGTGCTACTTTTAGTGCCCCGAAAAGGTTAGCAACCCCGCGCCTGAAATTCACTGGTAGTGCCCCAAGAGGGAGGCAGGGCACTACTGGAAGTGCCCTGCCTCCCTCTTGGGGTGCTGTGAGTGAATATTGCGGTGCTATGTGCAACAGCGCCAGTCCCTGCGGCACATCACGCCGCGGTACTGCAGACCTTCCTCCCCTTATTAAAGGAGAGGGGCCTAGCGCAGCATGACCCGGGGCCCAGCTGGGCCACCAGGGATCAGAGTGCCGGCAAAAAGCCCAACACTCAGGAAAAGTGCCGGGCTCATGGAAGGCAGCCGGCACCCTGTGGCGGGGCTGCACAGGAGGCTAGGAACAGCAACGGGGGCAGGCGGCCAGCAACAAAAATGGCCACCCGGTACCTCCCTTTAATTTGCACCGCGCCGGCCGCAGGCAGGCCCCCTTCACCCTGTCGGACATAGCGTCCGGCGGTAAGTCAGGGGCACTACCGAAGATCACGGCTGGGGCACTGTGCACGGTGATGATGTCATCCCCGGAGGCGCAGCGCCCTGGGGTGCTGACGGTTACCGCCGCCGCTAACCTCCTGCTGAATTTTGCGGGAGGCGTTAGCGGCGCCGCGCCCGAGCGCTGGTTGCTTTGCGCCCCGTTAGCGCCCTCTTAGGGCACTAATGGGAGGTGCAAATCAATTGAATTTTTCCCCATGAATTTCTAGCCCCAAGTCTATTATGTCGTATACAGAATATATTGGGGTAGAATTTCTGCACTGTACTCCTGACCTTCTTCACAAAGCCCATGTAAATGTTGTAAACTGCACGCTCACGCGGTGTCTCTCAGTGTCCCCTAAAGAGATCTAGAAAAGGACATGGTAATTCTACCCTATCCACTCCACTAGAAAATGCACCAGGTTAAAAAGTGATCATTTCCTGGCATGGATGACCCCTGATCCCATGGTGTACAGAATAGTCATTTCTAAATTTGCCACTACACCGCTTGGCATCATTCCATTAGCGGTGTCTCCCGATACCAGTTTGGAGCTGCTAAAGATCGCTGAGGAGCTTATTGCAGCAGTGGGACAGTAAAGCACCAGCCAGCGGCAGTAGGGGGAATAGGCTCGATCACTCGATATTCACCAATCTCGATTTTACTCTCCACTGACTTCAGCACATGGTACGGCATTTACACAGTCCCCGGCAGACGGTGCGGTGTTTACACAGTCCCCGGCACATTGTGCAGCATTTACACAGTTTCCTGGAACAGTGTGCAGAGTTTAAATGTTCCCCGGCGCACTGTGCAGCATTTACACAGTCCCTGGCACAATGTGCAGTGTTTACACAGTCCCCCGGCATATTGTGCGGCGTTTACACAGTTCATGGCATATGGTGCGATGTTTACACCATCCCTGTCACACTGTGCAGTGTATCCACAGTCCCCGGCATACTGTGCAGTGTTTACACAGTCCCCGACACACTGAGTCATTTACACAGTCCCTGGCACACTGTAAGGCATTTATACAGTCCCAGGCACACTGAGGCATTTACATAGTCCCAGGCATGCTGTGTGGTTTTTACGCAGTCCCTGGCACACTGTGAGGTATTTATATAGTCCCAGGCATGCTGTGCAGTGTTTACGCAGTCCCTGGCACATGTGTGGTCTTTACGCATTCCCGGCACACGGTGCAGCATTTATACAATCCCCAGTACATTGTGCAGCATTTACACAGTCCCTGGCACATTGTGTGGTGCTTACATGGTCCCCGACACACTGTGCGGCCTTTTCGCAGTCCCCAGCACACTGTGCGATGTTTTCACAGTCCCCCGGCAAACTGTGCAGAGTTTACACAGTTCCCAGGCACACTGTGCAGAGTTTACACAGTTCCCAGCACACTGTGTGGTGTTTACACAGTCCCCAGCCACACTGTGTGGTGTTTACACAATGCCCGGCATGCTGTGCGGTATTTACACTGTCCTCGGTTCACTGTGTGGTATTACACAGTCCCTGGCACACTGTGCGGTGTTTACACAGGCCCCGAGACACACTGCCGCATTTAGCCATTCCCCTGGCACACTGGGTGGCATTTACACAGTCCCCGGCACACTGGGTGGTGTTTACACAGTCCCCGGCACACTGTGCAGCATTTACACAGTCCCCGGCACACTGTATAGTGCTTGTGTTATGTATTGTGTGTTCTCCTCCCACCTGTGGTGGTGCTGTCACAGCAGATACATGGTTGGGTGTACTCTTGGTTAAGTTTAGCTCTCGTTGTTCGGAACTCTCCAGAACTTTCCTTTCCTTCCTGAATAAAGCACTTCATGTTGGAATCTCTGGGTTCTGAGTTTAATTGTGTCTAGGTAGAAAGGTACTGACACAACAAAGTGGCGACGAGGATCGGATGAATCTGCGTTGTGGGAACTTTCTTGTTTTTGACTACAAAACACTCGGAACAGAGATTGCAGCATCACATTAACGTTACGGGTGCAGTGAGTAAACAGAAATTTTAATTTGAAACGTGAGTTGGCTACTATATTAGGAAACATCGGTGATTTTGATGAAAATGTGGAGCAATGGTGCGCTTATATGGAACGTTTTGACTATTTTGTATTGGCGAATGCGGTGGCAAACGAAAAGGTCGTGCCTACCTTTTTGAGTGTAATGGGGCCGAAGACATTCAATTTACTTCGCAGCCTTGTGCAGCCAGATAAGCCAGGAACTAAAACATATAAGCAACTAGTGGAAATTCTTGGAGCACATTTTTCACTAAAACCTCTGGTTATTGCTGAGAGATTTAGATTTCACAAACGGAATCAAGAGGAGGGGGAATCAGTGACGATGTTTATTGCTGCTTTAAAAAGGTTGTCAGAACACTGCGAGTTCAAGGAGGTGCTGAATGACACCATTAGAGACAGACTTGTGTGTGGTCTGCAAAGTGCAGCCACACAGAAGTGCCTTCTTACTGAGGACAACCTTACTCTTGAAAAGGCCATTGAAGTTAGTGTCTCCATGGAGATGGTGGAAAAGGAGGCTCACCAGTTGAGTTCAACAGGGAGAGTTCACAATTTGTCGTCTGAGCCTAAAGGTGCGCGGAACGGCACATGTTACCGTTGTGGGAAAACGGGCCATCACACTAATGACTGCTGGTGTACAGAGCTGGAATGCCAAAATTGTGGCAAAAAGGGTCACATTGAACGCACCTGTAGAGGTAAAAAAAGAACAGACAGAGCTGGGAAGCATGAAAGCACAATGTCTGTATTTGGACAAGAGAGGAAAAAGAGTGTTCATTCAGTGCAGTATGATGGAACAAGCAAAACAGAGGGGAGCAACACCTCTGAGGAAGAAGAGGTGCACATACTGACGGTTGCAGGTGGTTCAAATGGCTACTGGGTGTCACCACTGGTGGAGGGACAATCAGTGCGGATGGAGGTGGACACAGGCGTGGCTGTGTCCCTTGTTTCAGACACTGTCTACAACAAAATGCTAAAGCATCTTACCCTTCAGCCAACAAACATTGTGCTAAAGACGTATACCGGCGAACCTGTGGCCATGAGAGGCGTCATTGAGATGACAGTTAAATTGAACGGACAGACTGCAAAACTGCCACTATATGTAGTAAAGGGAAATTACCCATCACTACTGGGACGTGCGTGGCTAGAGAAAATCACGCTGGACTGGCCTGCAGTCCACATGATGTCAAAAGGGGAGTCAGGTCTGACTGCAGTGTTAAACAAACATGCAGAACTCTTCAATGGGGAACTTGGGAGCATGAAAAAGATCAGCGTGAGACTGGACATTAAACCTGACAGCAAGCCGAAGTTTCACAAAGCCCGACCTGTACCCTATGCAATTAGGCCAAAAGTTGAGGCTAACTTGGAGGCCTTAGTCGAGAATGGAGTCCTGGAGCCTGTGAGCATGAGCAAATGGGCCACACCCATTGTTCCTGTCCTGAAAAAGGATGGATCTGTTCGAATCTGCGGGGATTTTAAAATGACTATTAACCCGGTGCTGTCTGCGGAACAGTACCCTCTTCCCCTCATTGATGATCTTTTTACGGGCCTGGCCAGAGGGCAAAAGTTCAGCAAAATAGACTTATGCCAGGCTTATCTACAAATGCATGTCGATGACAAATCAAAGGAG
The DNA here is from genome assembly GCF_052327205.1 of Somniosus microcephalus. Classification (NCBI taxonomy): domain Eukaryota; kingdom Metazoa; phylum Chordata; class Chondrichthyes; order Squaliformes; family Somniosidae; genus Somniosus; species Somniosus microcephalus. Next base: position 69,137,475 of record NC_140999.1, on the reverse strand, counting down.
CTGCTGACAATTGTGACACACAAGGGGCTATACAGGTACTGCTGCCGTCCGTTTGGAATTACGTCGGCCCCTGCTCTATTCCAAAGGGCAATGGATCAGATTTTGAGTGGACTGCCAGGAGTCCAGTGCTACCTGGACGACATCTTTGTCACTGGGACAAATGAGGAGGATCATCTTCTGAACTTGGATGCGACACTACAACGACTGAAAGAGTACGGACTCAGAGTTCGTAAAGACAAATGTGAATTCTTTCAGTCTTCAGTTGAGTACCTGGGGCATGTGATTGACGTTACTGGCCTGCATAAGGCGCCGTCAAAGGTCAAGGCGATCGTGGAGGCCCCAGCACCCCAGAATGTGAGCCAGTTATGTTCATTTCTGGGGCTACTTAACTACTATGGGAAGTTTATTCCAGACTTAGCAACATTGCTGAAGCCATTACATCAGTTGCTATGTCAAGGCAAAACATGGAAATGGACTGAACTGTGCAACAAAGCTTTCGGCCAAGCAAAGAAAGCATTGCTGAAATCGGAGGTCCTGACACACTTCGACCCAAAGCTACCCGTGCAGCTAGCATGTGATGCGTCACCATATGGTGTGGGAGCAGTCATATCCCACATCATGCCTTCTGGTGAAGAGAAACCTATCGCCTTTACATCACGCACCTTGAACAAGGCCGAGAGTAACTATGCACAGATTGAGCGTGAGGCCTTGGGAATCGTTTTTGGAATTCGAAAATTTCATCAGTTTCTGTTTGGGAGAAGGTTCACACTCCTGATGGACCACCGTCCATTGACTTCAATCTTCGGGCTCCACACCGGAATTCCATCTCTTGCTGCAAGCAGGATGCAAAGGTGGGCTTTACTGTTGTCAGGACACACATACGACATCAAATATCGCAAATCAGACTTGCACAGCAGCGCAGACAGTCTCTCGAGGCTACCCTTGCCTGTTACTACCCCAGAGCCTCGTCAGATAGACATCTTCTACTTTAGACAAGTGGAGGGAGCTCCTGTCATGGCAGTTCAGGTGCGAAGGTACACCCGCAACAATCCATCCTGTCTGAGGTAATGGACGATGTCATTCGAGGGAGAGCGATAGGAGATTCTCCTAGTTTGAAACCTTACGTTTCAAAAAGAAATGAGCTCTCTGTCCAGGCAGGTTGTCTTCTTTGGGGACGCCGTGTCATCATTCCGCCACCTCTGAGGGAACCTATACTGCAACAACTTCATACAGGCCACAGTGGAATGGTTCGGATGAAGGAAATGGCAAGAAGCTACTTCTGGTGGCCAGGTCTCGATGGAAATATTGAGGAGAAAGCCAAAACATGTTCCCCATGTCAAAGGGTCCGGAATGTTCCACAGCTGGCAACCCTACACCCCTGGGATTGGCCTGCAGAAGTGTGGCAGCGAGTACATGTGGACTTCGCCGGTCCTTTCGAAGAGAAGATGTTTATGGTGGTTGTGGACGCTCGTAGCAAGTGGCCGGAGGTCGCTGTGATGAGGTCTACCACGGCAGAGAAAACAATTGAGAAACTTGGTGAGATGTTCAGCCGTTATGGCTCACCGGAACAACTTGTAAGTGACAACGGTCCACAATTTGTATCACAGGAGTTTGCAACCTTCCTGCATGTAAACAGTGTCCAACACATCAGGTCTGCACCCTATCATCCCTCTACTAACGGCCTGGCAGAAAGGTTCGTGCAAACTTTGAAGCACGCCTTGAAGGCATCGCAAGGTCAGGGCTCAATCCACCAACATCTGAACAGCTTCCTGTTGTCCTACAGGAACGAGCCACATGCCACAACCAAAACTTCCCCCGCTTCGCTCATGATGAAGAGGCAGTTGCGGACAAGTTTTGACTTACTCAAACCTCCAAGGGCAGAATAGGTTGTCCATTGTCAACAACAAGCTCAAGTTGAAAAGAGAGAGAAAAGAGCCAAGGAGAGACGGTTTCACCCTGGAGAGCACGTCCTAGCTCGAAACTACAACACTGGACCGAAATGGGTTCCTGCTATGGTGATCGCGCAGACGGGCCCTGTGTCTTACATGGTTGAGACTGCTGAGGACGTCGTCTGGAGAAGACACACAGACCAACTGTTGCTAGGAGCAGAGACAGCCACAGAGGCTCCAACGGCTGGTTGGCCTGAACTGTTTCCGGGTGATACCGCAAACCAGCATCCTTTGCCACAGTGCTCTTCTCCAACACAGGAAGTCATAGAGACTGCTCCACCTGTGCAAACTCCTGACTTTTGACTGACACAGGCACCTTCTCTATGTAGGCCTGTGTCAATGCCTACTGCTGTGGAAGCCAGCGATGACGGCCAGTATCCTGTCAGAGAGCGGCGGCCTCCAAGACGCTTGGATCTGTAGGCTTAGTGACTTACCCACAAGACTGGGGCAGAATAAACCCCAGGGTAAAGTCAGGGTTTGAGGCAGTCTACCTCTACCCTTGGTTAGTTGAGTGCATTGAAAGCAACTTACCTGTTGAGGAATAATGTGGACCTTTCATTTAAGAGGGGAGGAATATGTTATGTATTGTGTGTTCTCCTCCCACCTGTGGTGGCGCTGTCACAGCAGATACATGGTTGGGTGTTCTCTTGGTTAAGTTTAGCTCTCGTTGTTCAGAACTCTCCAGAACTTTCCTTAGCTTCCTGAATAAAGCACTTCATGTTTGAATCTCTGGGTTCTGATTTCTAATTGTGTCTAGGTAGAAAGGTACCGACACAACAGCTTGCACAGTCCCCGGCACAGTGGGTGGTGTTTACACTGTTCCCAGCACACTGTGCAGTGCTTATCTGTTTCCCCCGGCACACTATGCTCCATTTACACAGTCCCCGGGCACACTGTGCACATTTACTTAGTCCTCGACAAACTGTACAGAGATTACAGAGTCCACTGGCAAACTGGGCAGCATTTACACAGTCCCTGGCACACTGTGCGGTGTTTACACTGTCCCCCGGCCCACTGTGTGCTGTTCATACAGTCCCTGGCACACTGGTAGCATTTACACAGTCCCTGGCACACTGTGCAGCATTTACACAGTCTCTGGCACACTCTGCAGTGTTTACACAGTCCCCAGCACACTGTGTGGTCTTTACACAGTCCCCGGTACACTGTGCAGTGTTTACACACTCCCCAGCACACTGTGCGATGTTTACACAGACCCCGGCACACTGTGTGGTGTTTACACTGTCCCCCGGCCCACCGTGCACTGTTTATACAGTCCCTGGCACACTGGTAGCATTTACACAGTCCCCGGCACACTGTGCATTGTTTACAAAGCCCCATCCATACTCTGCGGTGTTTACATTGTCCCCTGGCCCACTGTGCGCTGTTTGCACAGACCCTAGCTCACTGTGTGGTGTTTACAATGTACCCGACACACTGTGTAGCATTTAGGCAGTCCCCAGCACAATGTACGGTGTTTACACAGTCCCTGGCTCTCTGTGTGGTGGTTACACAGACCCCGGCACATTGTGCGGTCTTTACACAGTCCCCCGGCACACTGTGCGCTGTTTATACAGTCCCTGGCACACTGTGCAGTGTTTGCACAGTCCCTGGCACACTGTGCGGTGTTTACACAGTCCCCGGCACACTGTGCAGCATTTAAGCAGTCCCCGGCAAACTGTACAGTGCTTGCACGGTCCCTGGCACAGTGGGCAGAGTTTACACAGTCCCCGGCACACTGTGCGGTGTTTATACAGTCCCTGGCACACTGTGCGGTGTTTGCACAGTCCCTGGCACACTGTGCGGTGTTTGCACAGTCCCTGGTTCTCTGTGTGGTGGTTACACTGTCCCCGGCAGATTGTGCAGTGTTAACACATTCCCCGGCACAGTGTGCGGTGTTTATACAGTCCCCGGCACACTGTGCGGTATTTGCACAGACCTCAACACACTGTGCGGTATTTACACAGTGTCTGGCATACCGTGCAACATTGATTCAGTCCCCAGCACAATGTGTGGTGTTTACACAGTGCCCGACATGCTGTGCGGTGTTTACAAAATCTCCGACACATTGTGTGATGTTTACACAGTCCCCGCTACACTGTGCTCCATTTAAACATGTCCCACGGCACACTGTGCACATTTACTTAGTCCTCAACACACTCTGCAGAGATTACAGAGTCTACTGGCACACTGGGTGGTGTTTGCACAGTCCCCGGCACACTGAGGTGTTTACAATGGGGTCTGGCACACTGTGCGATGTTTACACAATCCCTGACACACTGTGCTCCATTTGCACAGTCCCCGGCACACTGTGCTGTGTTTGCAAAGTTCCTGGCACACTGTGTAGCATATACACAGTCTCTTGCACATTGTGTAGCATTTACACAGTCCGTGGCACACTGTGTAGCATTTACACAGTCCCTGGCAAACTGTACAGCATTTACACTGTCTCTGGCACACTGTGCAGTGTTTACACAGTCCCCGGCACACTGTGCAAATTTACACAGTCCCTGTCATATTGTGCATCATTTACACAGTCTCTGGCACTCTGTGCGGTGTTTACACAGTCCGTGGTACACAGTGTAGCTGATGTGCCTCAATAATCCCGAGACTCGATGTTAGCGAAACAAAACAAGGCTTTTATTAACTTAGAAGATAACACGCAGTGGAGAGAGGTGTCTTCCATCTGGAGGTCAGCAGTACTGGATATGAGGCCAGACTGCTTGCTTACATAGAGGCCAGGTATGGGCGGAGCCCTACACACAGTACATTCCATACATTCCAATATACAATACAATGGTGAGGAGAAACCTGAAACCAACCACAGTCACAGGCAGTGATGATATACAATACAATGGTGAGGGGAAACCTGAAACCAACCACAGTCACAGGCAGTGATGAATGGAATATTTCATCACATTCACTCCTTCTATAGATTTAGTCTGTTCGGGGGTTTGGTAGTCCTCTGCGACCGACATGGCTGTTGTGGTGTCGCGGTTGTCGGCTGGGTGTCCCCGGTGGCCTCCTGGGTCTCTGCCGGGGGTGCCGCCAGGGTTGTTGAAGGGGTAGTTGGTAGGGGTGCCGTTGGTCGATGTTCTTCCGGGGGTGATGAAAGAGTAGTGGGTGGGTAAGAGTTGCTGCGGTCGTTGTTGCTGCTATTGCCATGGTTGTCGTCGTTACCGGCTGGGGCGACGTCTTTTATTGACACGGTGTCCTCCCTTCCGTCGGCGTGCCGGACATACGCGTATTGGGGGTTGGCGTGGAGTAGGTGCACTGGCTCCACGAGAGGGTCCGTCTTATGGCCCCTCACATGCCTTCGCACGAATACCGGACCTGGGGTGGAGAGCCATGATGGCATGGATATGCCTGAGGTGGATTTCCGGGGAAAGACAAACATTCGTTCATGAGGCGTGGCATTAGTGGCAGTACACAATAGCGACCGTATCGAATGGAGCACATCTGAGAGGACTTCCTGCCAGCGGGAGATAGGGAGGCCCTTGGTCCTTAGAGCTAGAGTGACTGCTTTCCATACTGTCCCATTCTCTCGCTCCACTTGACCGTTACCCCGGGGATGTAGCTGGTGGTACGGCTCGTGGCGATACCCCTGGACAGCATGTACTGGCGTAGCTCTTCACTCATGAAGGACGCCCCCCTATCCGTGTGGATGTAGCTTGGCATACCGAACAGGCAGAACAGGCTGTTGAGGGATTTAATGACCGTGGCGCTGGTCATGTCTGGGCAGGGGAAGGCGAATGGGAACCGGGAGTATTCGTCCACAATGTTCAGGAAGTAAACATTGCGGTCGACGGACGGGAGGGGGCCCTTGAAATCTAAGCTGAGCCGCTCAAAGGGCCGTGTAGCTTTGATTAAGTGGGCTCTATCAGGGTGGTAGAACCGAGGCTTGCACTCAGCGCAAGTGCGGCAGTTCCTGGTCAGAGACCGAACTTTCTCAATCGAGTAGGGTAAGTTGCGGGACTTTATGAAGTGGAACAGCCGCGTGACCCCTGGGTGGCAGAGGTCGTTGTGGAGGGTCTGTAGCCGATCCCCGGTGGCGCTGGCACACATCCCTCGTGAGAGGGCATCTGGGGATTCGCTAAGGGCCCCTGGCCGGTAAATGATGTCATACTCGAAGGTGGAGAGCTCGATCCGCCACCTAAGAATCTTATCATTTTTGATCTTCCCCCTCTGTTTATTATTGAACATAAACGCTACCGACCGCTGGTCGGTAAGTAGGGTGAAGCGTTTGCCGGCTAGGTAGTGGCGCCAGTGGCGCACTGCCTCCACGATGGCTTGGGCCTCCTTTTCCACGGAGGAGTGTCTGATCTCGGGCCCTTGGAGGGTCCTCGAGAAGAAAGCTACGGGCCGCCCCGCCTGGTTGAGGGTGGCCGCCAAGGCAAAGTCAGACGCATCACTTTCCACTTGAAATGGAGTGTTCTCATCCACTGCCTGTAGCGTGGCCCGCTCAATATCCTGCTTAATGCTTTTGAAGGCGGTGTGGGCCTCAGCAGAGAGCGGAAAAGAGGATGCTTTCAAGAGGGGGCGGGCTTTGTCGGAGTAGTTGGGGACCCATTGGGAATAATAAGAAAATAACCCCAGGCACCTTTTCAGGGCTTTGGGAGTGTTGGGCAGGGGCAGCTCCCGTAGGGGGCGCAATCGGTCGGGGTCTGGTCCGATTTCCCCATTCTCCACCACGCTGCCTAGTATGCAGAGGCGCGTGGTGTTGAAAACGCACTTGTCCTCGTTGTAGGTGAGGTTGAGTTTTTGTGCGGTTTTCAGGAACCTCTCGAGGTTCGAGTCGTGATCCTGCTGGTTGTGACCGCAAATGGTGATGTTGTCGAGGTAGGGGAAGGTTGCCTGCAAGTGGTGGTCATCGACCATGCGATCCATCTCCCTCTGGAAGACCGAGACCCCATTCGTCACCCCAAAGGGGACTCTGAGGAATTGGTAGAGGCGTCCGTTCGCCTCGAAGGCGGTGTACGGGCGGTCCTCTGGTCTGATAGGGAGCTGGTGGTACGCTGACTTGAGGTCGATGGTGGAGAACACCCGGTATTGGGCGATTTGGTTCACCATTTCTGATATGCGGGGTAGCGGGTAGGCGTCTAGTTGGGTGTACCTGTTGATCGTTTGGCTATAGTCGATCACCATCCGTTTCTTCTCGCTACCCCTTACCACCACCACTTGGGCGCGCCACGGGCTATTGCTGCATTCAATAATGCGCTCTTTCAGAAGCCTGTCTACCTCGGTCGCGATAAACCACCTGTCCTTCCAGCTGTACCTCCTGCTTTTGGTCGCTATTGGCCGGCAGTTAGGGGTAAGGTTCGCGAATAGCGAAGGCGGCTTTACCTTCAGGGTAGCCAGGCCGCACACTGTGAGGGGCGGCTGGGACCCACCGTACTTGAGCGTGATGCTTTGGTGGTTGCACTGGAAATCCAGGCCCAAGATCACGCTCGCGCATAGATTCTTCATGATTAATACTTTAAAATTATCGTATACCGTCCCGTTAACGGACAATTGTACCGTGCAGTAACCCAGAATGGTCAATGTCTGGGTTTTATCAGCCATAGAGATGGTACCCCGAGTATGGACCACCTTTAGGGAGAGTTGTTGTGCCAGTTCAGGGAGGATAAAACTCTCCGTGCTTCCACTGTCAATTAAACATTTAACCCGGCACCCGTTTACCTCGATGTCCACCATTGATTTGGATAGCGGGTGGGGCCTGGTCTGGTCCACTGTGACCGATGCCACTGTAGGGCCCTGATCGAGACAAGATGGCGTCCACGCTGTCTGCTCACAAGATGGCAGACCCCACGAGGTCGGGCAAGATGGCGTCCAAGATGGCCGCTCCCACGGCGCAGGCGGGTTTTGGTTTTCCGGCGGGGTTCCCTCTGCACACCTTCCCGAAGTGCCCCTTCTTACCGCACTTAAAGCAGGTGGTGCCTTTCGCCGGGCACAGGTTTCTGGTGTGCTTTGGCTGCCCGCAGAAGTAGCAGTTGGGTCCCCGACGCGTCGCGGCTGTCGTAGGGCTTCTGGGGGGGAGAGCGGGGCCCCGACGGTGTCGGGCTGCCGGGCGGGGAAGATGCCTTCCAAGATGGCGGCGCCCTTGGTGCACACGTGGCGGCGTGGACGGCGCGGGCTGAAGAGTAGGCGTCCGAGTTTCTCTGGGCCACATCCAGGGATCGCGCGGTGTCCGCAGCCTGTTTCAGGTCCAATCCCGTTTTTTCCAGCAGTCTTTGCCGGATGTAAGTGGAGCTGAGGCCTGTGATAAAGGCATCGCGAACAAGCTCGTTGGTGTACACTGCGGCTTTTACATCTCGGCACTTGCAGTCTTTGCCAAGCATTTTCAGGGTGCCTAGGAACTCCTCCACCGATTCCCCAGGTCGCTGTGCGTGAGTGGCGAGCAGATGCCTAGCATACACCTCATTCGTAGGCTGCTGGTAATGCACCTTTAAGATGTCGCAGGCGGCCAGGTAAGTGTTGGTGTCTTGGATGAGGCGGTAAACCCGGTGGCTTACCCAATTCCGCAGAATTCCGAGTTTCATACTCGCAGCGTCCGTAGCGTCTTTGACGGCTGCAGAATTGTCCAGGAAGAATTCCATACACATAAACCAGTGTCCGAAGCGTGCTGATGCGTCCGGAGCATGCTGATCCAAATCCAAACGTTCGGGTTTCAGGAGTTGATCCATTGTGTTGAAAAATAAGTTAATAAAATTGATGTGCCTCAATAATCCCGAGACTCGATGTTAGCGAAACAAAACAAGGCTTTTATTAACTTAGAAGATAACACGCAGTGGAGAGAGGTATCTTCCATCTGGAGGTCAGCAGTACTGGATATGAGGCCAGACTGCTTGCTTACATAGAGGCCAGGTATGGGCGGAGCCCTACACACAGTACATTCCATACATTCCAATATACAATACAATGGTGAGGAGAAACCTGAAACCAACCACAGTCACAGGCAGTGATGATATACAATACAATGGTGAGGGGAAACCTGAAACCAACCACAGTCACAGGCAGTGATGAATGGAATATTTCATCACAGTAGCATTTACACAGTCCCTGGCACACAGTGCAGGGTTTACACAGTCTCTGAAACACTGTGTAGCATTCACACAGTCTCTTGCACACGGTGCACTGTTTGCACAGTCTCTGGCATGCTGTGTAGCATTTACACTGTAGCAGACACACTGTGTAGCATTTACACAGTCTCTGGCACACTGTGCATCATTTACACAGTCACTAGCATACTGTGTAGCATTTACACAGTCCCTGGCACACGGTGCAGTGTTTACACAGACTCTGGCACACTGTGTAACATTTACACAGTATCTGGCATATTGTGCGGTGTTTACACAGTCCGTGGCACACTGTGTAGCATTTACACAGTCCTGGTACACTGCGCAGCATTTACACAGTCTCTGGCACACTGAGTGGTCTTTACACAGTCCCAGAAACACTGTGCTGCATTTACGCAGTCCCCGGCACAGTGTGCAGTGCTTGCACGGTTCCCCGGCATACTGTGCAGAGATTACACAGTCCCTGACACACTGTGCGGTGTTTACACAGTCCCTGGCACATTGTGCGATGTTTACACAGTGCCCCGGCATACTGTGCGGAGTTTACACAGTTCCCAGGCACACTGTGCAGTGCTTGCATGGTCCCCAGCACAGTGGTTGGAGTTTACACATTTCCTGGCACACTTTGCAGTGTTTACCTGGTTCCCCCAGCAGACTACGCTCCATTTACACAGTCCCCGGGCACACTATGCACATTTACATAGTCCTTGCACACTGTACAGAGATTACAGAGTCCGCTGGAAAATTGGGCGGCGATTACACAGTCCCCAGCACACTATGCAGTGTTTACAAAGGCCCCTGACACACTGTGCGCTGTTTAAACAGTCCCTGGCACACTGTGCACTGTTTACAAAGACCCTGGCACATTCTGCGGTGTTTACACAGACCCTGGCAAATTGTGCACTGTTTACGCAATCCCTGGCACACTGTGCACTGTTTACACAGTCCCTGGCAAACTGTGTGCTGTTTGCACAGTCCCTGGCACACGGTGCGGTGGTTACACTGTCCCAGGCACACTATGCGCTGTTTACACAGTCCCTGGCTCACTGTGCACTGTTTGCAAAGTCCCTGGCACACTGTCTGGTGTTTACACAGTCCCTGGCTCTGTGTGTGGTGGTTGCACAGTCCCTGGCACAGTGTGCGGTGTTTATTCAGTCCCCGGCCCACTGTGAGGTGTTTATGCAGTCCCCGACATGCTGTGTGACGTTTATCCAGTGCTCCGGCACACTGTGCTGCATTTACCCAGTGCCCCGGCACACTGTGCTGCATTTACACAGTCCCCTGGCACACTGAGTGGCGTTTACACAGTCCCCAGCACACTGTGCAGTGTTTACACTGTCCCCCGACCCACTGTGTGCTGTTTACAGAGTCCCAGGCACACTGTGCAGCATTTAAACAGTCTCTGCCACACTGTGTGGTCTTTACACAGTCCCCTGGCACACTGTGCGAAGTTTACACAGTTCCCAGGCACACTGTGCAGTGTTTACACAGTCCCCGGCACACTGTGTTGTATTTACACAGTCCCTGGTACACTGTGCGGTGTTTATACCATCCCTGGCACACTGTGCGGTGTTTGCACAGTCCCTGGCACACTGTGCGGTGTTTACAAAGTCCCTGGTTCTCTGTGTGGTGGTTACATTGTCCCCGGCAGATTGTGCAGTGTTAACACATTCCCCGGCACAGTGTGCGGTGTTTATACAGTCCCCGGCACACTGTGCGGTATTTACACAGTGTTTGGCATACCGTGCAGCATTGATACAGTCCCCGGCACAATGTGTGGTGTTTACACAGTGCCCGACATGCTGTGCGGTGTTTACACAATCCCCGACACATTGTGTGATGTTTACACAGTCCCTGCTACACTGTGCTCCATTTAAACATGTCCCCCGGCACACTGTGCACATTTACTTAGTCCTCAACACACTCTGCAGAGATTACAGAGTCTACTGGCACACTGGGTGGTGTTTGCACAGTCCCCGGCACACTGAGGTGTTTACAATGGGGCCTGGCATACTGTGTGATGTTTACACAATCCCTGACACACTGCTCCATTTACACAGTCCCCGGCACACTGTGCTGTGTTTGCAAAGTTCCTGGCACACTGTGTAGCATATACACAGTCTCTTGCACATTGTGTAGCATTTACACAGTCCCTGGCAAACTGTGTAGCATTTACACAGTCTCTGGCACACTGTGCAGTGTTTACACTGTCCCCGGCACACTGTGCAAATTTACATAGTCCCTGGCATATCGTGCATCATTTACACAGTCTCTGGCACTCTGTGCGGTGTTTACACAATCCGTGGTACACAGTGTAGCATTTACACAGTCCCTGGCACACAGTGCAGGGTTTACACAGTCTCTGAAACACTGTGCAGCATTCACACAGTCTCTGGCACACGGTGCGGTGTTCACACAGTCTCTGGCACACTGTGTAGCATTTACACAGTTCCTGGCACACGCTGCACTGTTTGCACAGTCTCTGGTATGCTGTGTAGCATTTACACTGTAGCAGACACACTGTGTAGCATTTACACAGTCCCTGGCACACTGTGTAGCATTTACACAGTCCCTGGCACATGCTGCACTGTTTGCACAGTCTCTGGCATGCTGTGTAGCATTTACACTGTAGCAGACACACTGTGAAGCATTTACACAGTCTCTGGCACACTGTGCATCATTTACACAGTCACTAGCATACTGTGTAGCATTTACACAGTCCCTGGCACACGGTGCAGTGTTTACACAGACTCTGGCACACTGTGTAACATTTACACAGTATCTGGCATATTGTGTGGTGTTTACACAGTCCGTGGCGCACTGTGTAGCATTTACACAGTCCCTGGTACACTGTGCAGCATTTACACAGTCTCTGGCGCACTGGGTGGTCTTTACACAGTCCCAGAAACACTGTGCTGCATTTACGCAGTCCCCAGCACACTGTGCAGTGCTTGCACAGTTCCCCGGCATACTGTGCAGAGATTACACAGTCCCTGACACACTGTGATGTTTACACAGTCCCCCGGCATACTGTGCAGAGTTTACACAGTTCCCAGGCACACTGTGCAGTGCTTGCATGGTCCCCAGCACAGTGGTTGGAGTTTACACGGTTCCTGGCACTCTTTGCAGTGTTTACCTGGTTCCCCCAGCAGGCTACGCTCCATTTACACAGTCCCCGGGCAGACTATGCACATTTACATAGTCCTTGCATACTGTACAGAGATTACAGAGTCCACTGGAAAATTGGGCGGTGATTACACAGTCCCCGGCACACTATGCAGTGTTTACAAAGGCCCCTGGCACACTGTGCACTGTTTACACAGACCCTGGCACATTCTGCGGTGTTTACACAGACCCTGGCAAATTGTGCACTGTCTACGCAATCCCTGGCACACTGTGCACTGTTTACACAGTCCCTGGCAAACTGTGTGCTGTTTGCACAGTCCCTGGCACATGGTGCGGTGGTTACACTGTCCCAGGCACACTGTGCGCTGTTTACACAGTCCCTGGCTCACTGTGCACTGTTTGCAAAGTCCCTAGCACACTGTCCGGTGTTTACACAGTCCCTGGCTCTGTGTGTGGTGGTTACACAGTCCCTGGAACACTCTGCGGTGTTTACAGGGACCCTGGCACATGGTGCACTGTTTACTCAATCCCTGGCACACTGTGCACTGTTTACACAGTCCCTGGCAAACTGTGCACTTTTTGCACAGTCCCTGGCACACGGTGCAGTGTTTACACTGTCCCTGGCACACTGTGTGCTAGTTACACAGTCCCTGGCACACTGTGCACCATTTAGACAGTCCCCAGCACAATGTGCGGTGTTTACACAGTCCCTAGCTCTGTGTGTTGGTTACATAGTCCCTAGCACATTGTGCAGTGTTTACACAGTCCCTGGCACACTGTGCTCCAATTTCACAATCCCTGGTACACTGTGCAGTGTTTACGCAGTCCCCCGACACACTGTGCTCCATTTATACAGTCCCTGGCACACTGTGCGGTGTTTACACAGTCCCTGGAATACTGTGTGGTGGTTGCACAGTCCCTGGCACAGTGTGCGGTGTTTATACAGTCCCCAGAACACTGTGAAGTATTTACACAGTCCCCAACATGCTGTGTGACGTTTACCCAGTGCCCCGGCACACTGTGCTGCCTTTAGCCAGTGCCCCGGCACACTGTGTGGTGTTTGCACTGTCCCTGGCAAACTGTGCATGTTTACACTGTTCCTGGCAAACAGCGTGCTGTTTACACAGTCCCTGGCACATTGTGTGGTGTTTACACAGACCCCTGGCACATTGTGTGGTGTTTACACAGTCACTGGCATGCTGTGCAGCATTTACACAGTCTTTGGCAGACTGTATAGCATTTACACAGTCCCTGGCACACTGTAGCATTTACACAGTCTTTGGGACCCTGTGTGGAGTTTACACAGTCCCTGGCACACTGTGCATTATTTACACAATCCCTGACACACAGTGCGGTGTTTACACAGTACCTGGCCCATTGTGTCGCTTTTACACAGTCCCTGGCAAATGGTGTGGTGTTTACACAGTCCCAGGCACACTGTGTTGCATTTACACGGTCTCAGGCCCATTGTGCAATGTATACACAGTCTCTGGCACACTGTGCATCATTTACACAATCTCTGGCACACTGTGTAGCATTTACACAGTCCCTAGCACATGGTGCAGTGTTTACACAGTCTCCGGCACACTGTGTAGCATTAACAGTGTCTCTGGCACACTGTGTAGCATTTACACAGTCTCAGGCACACTGTGTAATGTATACATAGTCTCTGGCACACTGTGCATCATTTACACAATCCCTGGCACACTGTGTAGCATTTACACAGTCCCTGGCACATGGTGTGGTGTTTACACAGTCACTGGCACACTGTGTAGCATTAACACTGTCTCTGGCACACTGTGTAACATTTACACAGTCTCTGGCACACTGTGCAGTGTTTACACAGTCTGTGGCACACTATGTAGCGTTTTCACAGTCTGTGGCAGACTGTGTAGCATTTACAGTCTCTGGCACACTGTGTGGTCTTTACACAGTCCCCGACACACTGTGCTGCATTTACGCAGTCCATGGCACACTTTGCAGTGCTTGCATGGTTCCCCGGCACACTGTGCAGAGATTACACAGTCCCCAGTACACTGTGAGGTGTTTACGCAGTCCCCGGCACACTGTGCCAGGTTTACACAGTCCCTGGCACACTGTGTGATGTTTACAAAGACCCCTGGCATACTGTGCAATGTTTGCACTATCCCCCAGCCCACTGTACGCTGTTTACACAGTCCCAGGCACACTGTGTAGTCCCAGGCACAATGTGTGGTGTTTCCACAGTCCCTGGCACACTGTGTGTGTTTACATAGACCCTGGCACACTGTTCAGTGGTAACATTGCCCCGACACACTGTGCAGCTTTTAGACAGTCACTGGCACACTGTGCGGCATTTACCCAGTCCCCTGACACACTGGGTGGCAATTACACAGTCCCCTGACACATTGTGCGGTGTTTACACAGTCCCCGGCATACTGTGCAGTGTTTACACAGTCCCTGGAGCACTGTGCTGTGTTTACACAGTCCCTGGCACACTGTGCGGTGATTACACAGTCACTGGCACATTGTGCGATGTTTACATGGTCACTGGCACACTGTGCAGTGTTTACACAGTCCCTGGCACACTGTGTGGTGTTTACACGGTCCCTGACACACTCTGCACTGTTTACACAGTCTCTGGCACACTGTGTAGCATTTTCACAGTCTCTGGCATACTGCGGCGTTTACACAGTATCTGGCATACTGTGCGGTGTTTACACAGTCCGTGGAACACTTTGTAGCGTTCACACAGTCTCTGGCACACTGTGTGGTGTATACACAGTCCCCGGCACCCTGAGTGGTCTTTACACAGTCCCAGACACACTGTGCTGCATTTACGCAGTCCCCGGCACACTGTCATGTTTACACTGTCCCTGGCAAACTGTGCATATTTACACTGTTCCTGGCAAACTGTGTGCTGTTTACACAGTCCCTGGCACATTGAGTGGTGTTTACACAGTCCCCCGGCACACTGTGTGGTGTTTACACAGTCCCTGGCATGCTGTGCAGCATTTACACAGTCTTTGGCAGACTGTGTAGCATTTACACAGTCCCTGGCCCACTATAGCATTTACACAGTCTTTGGCACACTGTGTAGTGTTTACACAGTCCCTGGCACACTGTGGGGTGTTTACACAGTCCCTGACACACTGTGCCGTGTTTACACAGTTCGTGGCATACTGTGCAGCATTTACACATTCCCTGGCACAGAGTGCAGTGCTTACACAGTACCTGGCACACTGTGTAGCATTTACACTGTCTCTGGCACACTGTGTAATATTTACATCGTCTCTGGCACACTGTGCGGTGTTTACACAGTCCGTGGCACACTGTGCAGCATTTGGACAGTCTCGGGTACACTGTGGAATGTCACTCAGTCTCTGGCACACCGTGTAGCATTTACACAGTCCCTGGCACATGGTGCGGTGTTTACACAGTCTCTGGCACACTGTGGAGCATTAACACAGTCTCTTGCACACTGTGCGGTGTTTACACAGTCTGTGGCACACTGTGTAGCGTATTCACAGTCCGTGTCACACTGTGTAGCATTTACACTGTCTCTGGCACACTGTGCAGCATTTACAGTCTCTGGCACACTGTGTGGTCTTTACACAGTCCCTGACACCCTGTGCTGCATTTACGCAGTCCCCGACACACTGTGCCATGCTTGCATGGTTCCCCGGCACACTGTGCAGAGATTACACAGTCCCTGGTACACTGCGAGGTGTTTACACAGTCCCCGGCACACTGTGCCATGTTTACACAGTCCCTGCCACACTGTGTGGTGTTTATAAAGACCCCTGGCATACTGTGCAATGTTTGCACTGTCCCCCGGCCCACTGTGCACTGTTTACACAGTCCCAGGCACACTGTGTAGCATTTACACAGTCCCAGGCACAATGTGTGGTGTTTCCACAGTCCCTGGCACACTGTGCATGTTTACATAGACCCTGGCACACTGTTCGGTGGTAACGTAGTCGCCGACACACTGTGCAGCTTTTAGACAGCCACTGGCACACTGTGCGGCATTTACCCAGTCACCTGACACACTGGGTGGCATTTACACAGTCCCCTGACATATTGTGCGGTGTTTACACAGTCCCCGGCACACTGTGCAGTGTTTACAAAGTCCCCTGACACACTGTGCGGTGTTTACACAATCCCTGGCACACTGTGCTGTGTTTACACAGTCCCTGGCACACTGTGCAGTGATAACACAGTCACTGGCACACTGTGCGATGTTTACACGATCACTGGCACACTGTGCAGTGTTTACACAGTCCCTGGCATACTGTGCGGTGTTTACACAGTCCCTGGCACACTGTGCGATGTTTACACAGTCACTGGCACACTGTGCGGTGTTTAAACAGTTCATGGCATATGGTGCGATGTTTATACCATCCTTGTCACACTGTGCAGTGTATACACAGTCCCTGGCATACTGTGCTGTGTTTACACAGTCCCTGACACACAGAGTCATTTATACAGTCCCAGGCACACTGTGAGGCATTTACATAGTCCCAGGCATGCTGTGTGTTGTTTATGCAGTCCCTGGCACACTGTGAAGCATTTTCAGAGTCCCAGGCATGCTGTGCGGTGTTTACACAGTCCCTGGCACATGTGTGGTCTTTACGCATTCCCGGCACACGGTGCAGCGTTTATACAGTCCCCAGTACACTGTGCAGCATTTACACTGTCCCTGGCACATTGTGTGGTGCTTACATGGTCCCCGACATACTGTGCGG
The DNA here is from genome assembly GCF_052327205.1 of Somniosus microcephalus. NCBI lineage: Eukaryota > Metazoa > Chordata > Chondrichthyes > Squaliformes > Somniosidae > Somniosus > Somniosus microcephalus. The sequence goes on along the minus strand of NC_140999.1, from coordinate 69,120,600 downwards.
CCGTATCGCAGTCCCCAGCACAATGTGCGATGTTTTCACAGTCTCCCGGCAAACTGTGCAGAGTTTACACAGTTCCCAGGCACACAGTGCAGAGTTTACACAGTTCCCAGCACACTGTGTGGTGTTTACACAGTCCCCAGCCACACTGTGGTGCTTACACAATGCCCGGCATGCTGTGTGGTATTTACACTGTCCTCGGTTCACTGTGTGGTATTACAGAGTCCCTGACACACTGTGTGGTGTTTACACAGTCCCTGACACACTCTGAAGCATTTAGCCATTCCCCCGGCACACTGGGTGGCATTTACACAGTCCCCAGCACACTGTGTGGTGTTTACACAGTCCCCGGCACACTGTGCAGCATTTACACAGTCCCCGGCACAGTGGGCGGAGTTTACACTGTTCCCGGCACACTGTGCAGTGCTAATCTGTTTCCCCCAGCACACTATGCTCCATTTACACAGTCCCCGGGCACACTGTGCACATTTACTTAGTCCTAGACACACTTTACAGAGAGTAGAGAGTCCACTGGCAAACTGGGCGGCGTTTACACAGTCCCTGGCACACTGTGCGGTGTTTACACTGTCCCCCGGCCCACTGTGTGCTGTTCATACAGTCCCTGGCACACTGTGTAGCATTTACACAGCCTCTGGCACACTCTGCGGTGTTTACACAGCCCCAGCACACTGTGTGGTCTTTACACAGTCCCCGTTACACTCTGCGGTGTTTACACACTACCCGGCACACTGTGCGAAGTTTACACAGTCCCCGGCACACCGTACGGTGTTTACACTGTTCCCCGGCCCACTGTGCGCTGTTTATACAGTCCCTGGCACACTGTTTAGCATTTACACAGTCCCCGGCACACTGTGTGGTGTTTACACAGTCCCCGGCACACTGTGCAGCATTTACGCAGTCCCCGGCACACTGTATAGTGCTTGCACGGTCCCCGACACAGTGGGCAGAGTTTGCACTGTTCCCGGCACACTGTGCAGTGTTTACCTGTTTCCCCTAGCACACTATGCTCCATTTACACAGTTCCCAGGCACACTGTGCACATTTACATAGTCCTTGGCACACTGTACAGATATTACAGAGTCCACTGGCAAACTGGGCGATGTTTACACAGTCCCTGGCACACTGTGCATTGTTTACAAAGTCCCATGGCATACTCTGTGGTATTTACATTGTCCCCTGGCCCACTGTGCGCTGTTTACACAGACCCCGGCACACTGTGTGGTGTTTACATTGTACCCGACACACTGTGCAGCATTTAGACAGTCCCCAGTGCAATGTACGGTGTTTATACTGTCCCTGGCTCTCTGTGCGGTGGTTACACAGACCTCAACACACTGTGCAGTATTTACAGTGTGTCTGGCATACCGTGCAGCATTGATACCATCCCCAGCACAATGTGTGGTGTTTACACAGTCCCCAACACATTGTGTGATGTTTACACAGTCCCCGGTACACTGTGCTCCATTTACACAGTCCCCCGGCACGCTGTGCACATTTACTTAGTCCTCGACACACTGTGCAGAGATTACAGAGTCTACTGGCACACTGGGTGGTGTTTACACAGTCCCTGGCACACTGAGGTGTTTACAATGGGGCCTGGCACACTGTGTGATGTTTACACAATCCCCGACACACTGTGCTCCATTTACACAGTCCCCGGCACATTGTGCTGTGTTTACAAAGTACCTGGCACACTGTGAAGCATTTACACAGCCTCTCACACATTGTGTAGCATTTACGCAGTCTGTGGCACACCGTGCAGTGTTTACACAGTCCCCGGCACACTGTGCAAATTTACACAGTCCCTGGCATACTGTGTATCATTTACAGAGTCTCTGGCACTCTGTGCGGTGTTTACACAGTCCGTTGTACACAGTGTAGCATTTACACAGTCCCTGGCACACGCTGCACTGTTTGCACAGTCTCTGGCGTGCTGTGTAGCATTTACACTGTAGCAGACACAGTGTGTAGCATTTACACAGTCTCTGGCACACTGTGCATCATTTACACAGTCTCTGTCATACTATGTAGCATTTACACAGTACCTGGCACACGGTGCAGAGTTTACACAGTCTCTGGCACACTGTAACATTTACACATTCCCTGGCACAATAGTACCTGGCCCACTGTGCGGTGTTTACACAGTCCGTGGAACACTGTGTAGCATTTACACAATCCCTGATACACTTTGCAGGATTTACACAGTCTCTGGCACACTGTGTGATGTATACACAGTTCCCGGCACCCTGAGTGGTCTTTACACAGTCCCAGACACACTGTGCTGCATTTACGCAGTCCCCGGCACACTGTGCAGTGCTTTCATGGTTCCCTGGCATACTGTGCAGAGATTACACAGTCCCTGATGCACTGTGCCATGTTTACATGGTCCCTGGCACACTGTGCGATGTTTACACAGTCCCCCGGCATACTGTGCAGAGTTTAAACAGTTCCCAGGCACACTGTGCAGTGTTTACACAGTCCCCGGCACAATGTGCGGTGTTTACACTGTCCCTGGCAAACTGTGCATGTTTACACTGTTCCTGGCAAACTCTGTGCTGTTTACACAGTCCCTGGCACATTGTGTGGTGTTTACACCATCCCCCGGCACACTGTGTGGTGTTTACGCAGTCCCTGGCAAGCTGTGCAGCATTTACACAGTCTTTGGCAGACTGTGTAGCATTTACACAGTCCCTGGCACACTGTGTGGTGTTTACACAGTCCCTGGCACACTGTGCAGCATTTAGCCAGTCTCGGGCACACTGTGTAATGTTCACTCAGTCTCTGGCACACTGTGCATCATTTACACAATCCCTGGCACACTGTGCAGCATTTACACAGTCTCTGGCGCACTGTGCAGTGTTTACACAGTCTCCGGCACACTGTGTAGCATTTACACTGTCTCTGGCACACTGTGTAACATTTACACTGTCTCTGGCACACTGTGCGGTGTTTACACAGTCCGTGGCACGCTGTGCAGTGTTTACAGTCCCTGACAAACTGTGCTGCATTTATGCAGTCCCCGACACACTGTGCTGCATTTATGCAGTCCCCGGCACACTCTGCAGTGCTTGCATGGTTCCCTGGCACACTGTGCAGAGATTACACAGTCCCCGGTACACTGTGTGGTCTTTACACAGTCCCTGGTACACTCTGCAGTGTTTACACACTCCCCGGCACACTGTGCGATGTTTACACAGTCCCCGGCACACTGTGCAGTGTTTACACTGTCCCCCGGCCCACTGTGCGCTGTTTATACAGTTCCTGGCACACTGTTTAGCATTTACACAGTCCCCGGCACACTGTGCAGCCTTTACGCGGTCCCCGGCACACTGTATAGTGCTTGCACGGTCCCCGACACAGTGGGCAGAGTTTACACTGTTCCCGGCACACTGTGCAGTGTTTACCTGTTTCCCCTGGCACACTATGCTCCATTTACACAGTTCCCAGGCACACTGTACATTTACATAGTCCTTGGCACACTGTACAGATATTACAGGGTCCACTGGCAAACTGGGCGGTGTTTATACAGTCCCTGGCACACTGTGCATTGTTTACAAAGTCCTATGGCATACTCTGTGGTGTTTACATTGTCCCCTGGCCCACTGTGCGCTGTTTACATGGACCCCGGCACACTGTGTGGTGTTTACATTGTACCCGACACACTGTGCAGCATTTAGACAGTCCCCAGTACAATGTACGGTGTTTATACTGTCCCTGGCTCTCTGTGCGGTGGTTACACAGACACTGTGCAGTATTTACACAGTGTCTTGCATACCGTGCAGCATTGATACAGTCCCCGGCACAATGTGTGGTGTTTACACAGTCCCCGACATGCTGTGCGGTGTTTACACAGTCCCCAACACATTGTGTGATGTTTACACAGTCCCCGGTACACTGTGCTCCATTTACACAGTCCCCCGGCACGCTGTGCACATTTACTTAGTCCTCGACACACTGTGCAGAGATTACAGAGTCTACTGGCACACTGGGTGGTGTTTACACAGTCCCCGGCACACTGAGGTGTTTACAATGGGGCCTGGCACACTGTGCGATGTTTACACAATCCCCGACACACTGTGCTCCATTTACACAGTCCCCGGCACACTCTGCTGTGTTTACAAAGTGCCTGGCACACTGTGAAGCATTTACACAGTCTCTCATACATTGTGTAGCATTTACACCGTCTGTGGCACACTGTGTAGCATCTACGCAGTCCCTGGCATACTGTGCATCATTTACACAGTCTCTGGCACACTGTGCAGTGTTTACACAGTCCCTGGCACACTGTGCAAATTTACACAATCCCTTGCATAATGTGCATCATTTACAGAGTCTCTGGCACTCTGTGCGGTGTTTACACAGTCCCCTGACACACTGTGCGGTGTTTACACAATCCCTGGCACACTGTGCTGTGTTTACACAGTCCCTGGCACACTGTGCAGTGATAACACAGTCGCTGGCACACTGTGCGATGTTTACACGATCACTGGCACACTGTGCAGTGTTTACACAGTCCCTGGCATACTGTGTGGTGTTTACACAGTCCCTGGCACACTGTGCGATGCTTACACAGTCCCAGGCACACTGTGTAGCATTTACACAGTCCCAGGCACAATGTGTGGTGTTTCCGCAGTCCCTGGCCCATTGTGCGGTGTTTAAACAGTTCATTGCATATGGTGCGATGTTTATACCATCCTTGTGACACTGTGCAGTGTATACACAGTCCCTGGCATACTGTGCTGTGTTTACACAGTCCCTGACACACAGAGTCATTTATACAGTCCCAGGCACACTGTGAGGCATTTACATAGTCCCAGGCATGCTGTGTGTTGTTTACGCAGTCCCTGGCACACTGTGAAGCATTTTCAGAGTCCCAGGCATGCTGTGCAGTGTTTACAGAGTCCCTGGCACATGTGTGGTCTTTACGCATTCCCGGCACACGGTGCGGCGTTTATACAGTCCCCAGTACACTGTGCAGCATTTACACTGTCCCTGGCACATTGTGTGGTGCTTACATGGTCCCCGACACACTGTGCGGCCTTATCGCAGTCCCCAGCACAATGTGCGATGTTTTCACAGTCTCCCGGCAAACTGTGCGGAGTTTACACAGTTCCCAGGCACACAGTGCAGAGTTTACACAGTTCCCAGCACACTGTGTGGTGTTTACACAGTCCCCAGCCACACTGTGGTGCTTACACAATGCCCGGCATGCTGTGTGGTATTTACACTGTCCTCGGTTCACTGTGTGGTATTATAGAGTCCCTGACACACTGTGTGGTGTTTACACAGTCCCTGACACACTCTGAAGCATTTAGCCATTCCCCCGGCACACTGGGTGGCATTTACACTGTCCCCAGCACACTGTGTGGTGTTTACACAGTCCCCGGCACACTGTGCAGCATTTACACAGTCCCCGGCACAGTGGGCGGAGTTTACACTGTTCCCGGCACACTGTGCAGTGCTAATCTGTTTCCCCCAGCACACTATGCTCCATTTACACAGTCCCCGGGCACACTGTGCACATTTACTTAGTCCTAGACACACTTTACAGAGAGTAGAGTGTCCACTGGCACACTGTGCGGTGTTTACACTGTCCCCCGGCCCACTGTGTGCTGTTCATACAGTCCCTGGCACACTGTGTAGCATTTACACAGCCTCTGGCACACTCTGCGGTGTTTACACAGCCCCAGCACACTGTGTGGTCTTTACACAGTCCCCGTTACACTCTGCGGTGTTTACACACTACCCGGCACACTGTGCGAAGTTTACACAGTCCCCGGCACACCGTACGGTGTTTACACTGTTCCCCGGCCCACTGTGCACTGTTTATACAGTCCCTGGCACACTGTTTAGCATTTACACAGTCCCCGGCACACTGTGTGGTGTTTACACAGTCCCCGGCACACTGTGCAGCATTTACGCAGTCCCCGGCACACTGTATAGTGCTTGCACGGTCCCCGACACAGTGGGCAGAGTTTGCACTGTTCCTGGCACACTGTGCAGTGTTTACCTGTTTCCCCTGGCACACTATGCTCCATTTACACAGTTCCCAGGCACACTGTGCACATTTACATAGTCCTTGGCACACTGTACAGATATTACAGAGTCCACTGGCAAACTGGGCGATGTTTACACAGTCCCTGGCACACTGTGCATTGTTTACAAAGTCCCATGGCATACTCTGTGGTATTTACATTGTCCCCTGGCCCACTGTGCGCTGTTTACACAGACCCCGGCACACTGTGTGGTGTTTACACAGTCCCCGGCACACTGTGCAGCATTTACGCAGTCCCCGGCACACTGTATAGTGCTTGCACGGTCCCCGACACAGTGGGCAGAGTTTGCACTGTTCCCGGCACACTGTGCAGTGTTTACCTGTTTCCCCTAGCACACTATGCTCCATTTACACAGTTCCCAGGCACACTGTGCACATTTACATAGTCCTTGGCACACTGTACAGATATTACAGAGTCCACTGGCAAACTGGGCGATGTTTACACAGTCCCTGGCACACTGTGCATTGTTTACAAAGTCCCATGGCATACTCTGTGGTATTTACATTGTCCCCTGGCCCACTGTGCGCTGTTTACACAGACCCCGGCACACTGTGTGGTGTTTACATTGTACCCGACACACTGTGCAGCATTTAGACAGTCCCCAGTGCAATGTACGGTGTTTATACTGTCCCTGGCTCTCTGTGCGGTGGTTACACAGACCTCAACACACTGTGCAGTATTTACAGTGTGTCTGGCATACCGTGCAGCATTGATACCATCCCCAGCACAATGTGTGGTGTTTACACAGTCCCCAACACATTGTGTGATGTTTACACAGTCCCCGGTACACTGTGCTCCATTTACACAGTCCCCCGGCACGCTGTGCACATTTACTTAGTCCTCGACACACTGTGCAGAGATTACAGAGTCTACTGGCACACTGGGTGGTGTTTACACAGTCCCTGGCACACTGAGGTGTTTACAATGGGGCCTGGCACACTGTGTGATGTTTACACAATCCCCGACACACTGTGCTCCATTTACACAGTCCCCGGCACATTGTGCTGTGTTTACAAAGTACCTGGCACACTGTGAAGCATTTACACAGCCTCTCACACATTGTGTAGCATTTACGCAGTCTGTGGCACACCGTGCAGTGTTTACACAGTCCCCGGCACACTGTGCAAATTTACACAGTCCCTGGCATACTGTGTATCATTTACAGAGTCTCTGGCACTCTGTGCGGTGTTTACACAGTCCGTTGTACACAGTGTAGCATTTACACAGTCCCTGGCACACGCTGCACTGTTTGCACAGTCTCTGGCGTGCTGTGTAGCATTTACACTGTAGCAGACACAGTGTGTAGCATTTACACAGTCTCTGGCACACTGTGCATCATTTACACAGTCTCTGTCATACTATGTAGCATTTACACAGTACCTGGCACACGGTGCAGAGTTTACACAGTCTCTGGCACACTGTGTAACATTTACACATTCCCTGGCACAATAGTACCTGGCCCACTGTGCGGTGTTTACACAGTCCGTGGAACACTGTGTAGCATTTACACAATCCCTGATACACTTTGCAGGATTTACACAGTCTCTGGCACACTGTGTGATGTATACACAGTTCCCGGCACCCTGAGTGGTCTTTACACAGTCCCAGACACACTGTGCTGCATTTACGCAGTCCCCGGCACACTGTGCAGTGCTTTCATGGTTCCCTGGCATACTGTGCAGAGATTACACAGTCCCTGATGCACTGTGCCATGTTTACATGGTCCCTGGCACACTGTGCGATGTTTACACAGTCCCCCGGCATACTGTGCAGAGTTTAAACAGTTCCCAGGCACACTGTGCAGTGTTTACACAGTCCCCGGCACAATGTGCGGTGTTTACACTGTCCCTGGCAAACTGTGCATGTTTACACTGTTCCTGGCAAACTCTGTGCTGTTTACACAGTCCCTGGCACATTGTGTGGTGTTTACACCATCCCTCGGCACACTGTGCGGTGTTTACGCAGTCCCTGGCATGCTGTGCAGCATTTACACAGTCTTTGGCAGACTGTGTAGCATTTACACAGTCCCTGGCACACTGTGTGGTGTTTACACAGTCCCTGGCACACTGTGCAGCATTTAGCCAGTCTCGGGCACACTGTGTAATGTTCACTCAGTCTCTGGCACACTGTGCATCATTTACACAATCCCTGGCACACTGTGCAGCATTTACACAGTCTCTGGCGCACTGTGCAGTGTTTACACAGTCTCCGGCACACTGTGTAGCATTTACACTGTCTCTGGCACACTGTGTAACATTTACACTGTCTCTGGCACACTGTGCGGTGTTTACACAGTCCGTGGCACGCTGTGCAGTGTTTACAGTCCCTGACAAACTGTGCTGCATTTATGCAGTCCCCGACACACTGTGCTGCATTTATGCAGTCCCTGGCACACTCTGCAGTGCTTGCATGGTTCCCTGGCACACTGTGCAGAGATTACACAGTCCCCGGTACACTGTGTGGTCTTTACACAGTCCCTGGTACACTCTGCAGTGTTTACACACTCCCCGGCACACTGTGTGATGTTTACACAGTCCCCGGCACACTGTGCAGTGTTTACACTGTCCCCCGGCCCACTGTGCGCTGTTTATACAGTTCCTGGCACACTGTTTAGCATTTACACAGTCCCCAGCACACTGTGCAGCCTTTACGCAGTCCCCGGCACACTGTATAGTGCTTGCACGGTCCCCGACACAGTGGGCAGAGTTTACACTGTTCCCGGCACACTGTGCAGTGTTTACCTGTTTCCCCTGGCACACTATGCTCCATTTACACAGTTCCCAGGCACACTGTACATTTACATAGTCCTTGTCACACTGTACAGATATTACAGGGTCCACTGGCAAACTGGGCGGTGTTTATACAGTCCCTGGCACACTGTGCATTGTTTACAAAGTCCCATGGCATACTCTGTGGTGTTTACATTGTCCCCTGGCCCACTGTGCGCTGTTTACACAGACCCCGGCACACTGTGTGGTGTTTACATTGTACCCGACACACTGTGCAGCATTTAGACAGTCCCCAGTACAATGTACGGTGTTTATACTGTCCCTGGCTCTCTGTGCGGTGGTTACACAGACACTGTGCAGTATTTACACAGTGTCTTGCATACCGTGCAGCATTGATACAGTCCCCGGCACAATGTGTGGTGTTTACACAGTCCCCGACATGCTGTGCGGTGTTTACACAGTCCCCAACACATTGTGTGATGTTTACACAGTCCCCGGTACACTGTGCTCCATTTACACAGTCCCCCGGCACGCTGTGCACATTTACTTAGTCCTCGACACACTGTGCAGAGATTACAGAGTCTACTGGCACACTGGGTGGTGTTTACACAGTCCCCGGCACACTGAGGTGTTTACAATGGGGCCTGGCACACTGTGCGATGTTTACACAATCCCCGACACACTGTGCTCCATTTACACAGTCCCCGGCACACTCTGCTGTGTTTACAAAGTGCCTGGCACACTGTGAAGCATTTACACAGTCTCTCACACATTGTGTAGCATTTACACCGTCTGTGGCACACTGTGTAGCATCTACGCAGTCCCTGGCATACTGTGCATCATTTACACAGTCTCTGGCACACTGTGCAGTGTTTACACAGTCCCTGGCACACTGTGCAAATTTACACAATCCCTTGCATACTGTGCATCATTTACAGAGTCTCTGGCACTCTGTGCGGTGTTTACACAGTCCGTGGTACACAGTATAGGATTCACACAGTCTCTGGCACACGGTGCGGTGTTTGCACAGTCTCTGGCACACTGTGTAGCATTTACACAGTCCCTGGCACATGCTGCACTGTTTGCACAGTCTCTGGCATGCTGTGTAGCATTTACACTGTAGCAGACACACTGTGTAGCATTTACACAGTCTCTGGCACACTGTGCATCATTTACACAGTCTCTGGCATACTATGTAGCATTTACACAGTGCCTGGCACACGGTGCAGTGTTTACACAGACTCTGGCACACTGTGCAACATTTACACAGTATCTGGCACACTGTGCAGTGTTTACACATTCCGTGGAACACTGTGTACCATTTACACAGTCCCTGGTACACTTTGCAGCATTTACACAGTCTCTGGCACACTGTGTGGTGTTTACACAGTCCCCGGCACCCTGAGTGGTCTTTACACAGTCCCAGACACACTGTGCTGCGTTTACACAGTCCCCAGCACACTGTGCAGTGGTTTCATGGTTCCCCGGCATACTGTGCAGAGATTATACAGTTCCCAGCACACTGTGTGGTGTTTACACAGTCCCTGGCACACTGTGCGATGTTTACACAGTCCCCCGGCATACTGTGCAGAGTTTAAACAGTTCCCAGGCACACTGTGCAGTGTTTGCACAGTCCCCGGCACACTGTGCGGTGTTTACACAGTCCCCGGCACACTGTGCTGCATTTACACCGTCCCCAGCACGCTGTGTTGTATTTACGCAGTCCCTGGCACACTGTACATTGCTTGCACGGTCCCCAGCACAGTGGTTGGAGTTTACATGGTTCCCGGCACACTTTGCAGTGTTTACCTGGTTCCCCCGGCAGACTACGCTCCATTTACACAGCCCTCAGGCACACTGTGCGGCGTTTAAACAGTTCATGGCATATGATGCAATGTTTACACCATCCCTGTCACACTGTGCAGTGTATACACAGTCCCCGGCACACTGTGCAGTGTTTACACAGTCCCTGACACACTGAGTCATTTATACAGTCCCAGGCACACTGTGAGGCATTTACATAGTCCCAGGCATGCTTTGTGGTTTTTACACAGTTCCTGGCACACTGTGAGGCATTTACATAGTCCCAGGCATGCTGTGCAGTGTTTACGCAGTCCCTGGCACATGTGCGGTCTTTACACATTCCCAGCACATGGTGCAGCGTTTCTACAGTCCCCAGTACACTGTGCAGCATTTACACAGTCCCTGGCACATTGTGTTGTGCTTACATGGTCCCCGACACACTGTGCGGCCTTTTCACAGTCCCCAGCACACTGTGCGATGTTTTCAAAGTCCCCCGGCACACTGTGCGGAGTTTACACAGTTCCCAGGCACATTGTGCAGAGTTTATACAGTTCCCAGCACACTGTGTGGTGTTTACACAGTCCCCAGCCACACTGTGCAGTGTTTACACAGCCCCCGACGCACCCTGCAGCATTTAGCCATTCCCTGGCACACTGTGCGGCATTTACACAGCCCCCGGCACAATGTACAGTGTTTACACAGTCCCTGGCTCTCTGTGCAGTGGTTACCCATTCCCGGCACATTGTGCAGTGTTTATACAATCCCTGGCACACTGTGCGGTGTTTGCAAAGTCCCCCAGCACACTGTGTAGCATTTATACAGTCCCTGGCAGACGGTGCAGTGTTTACACAGTCTCTGGCACACTGCAGCAGACACACTGTGTAGCATTTACACAGTCTCTGGCACACTGTGCATCATTTACACAGTCTCTGGCACACTGTGTAGCATTTACACAGTCCCTGGAACACGCTGCACTGTTTGCACAGTCTCTGGCATGCTGTGTAGCATTTGCACTGTAGCAGACACACTGTGTAGCATTTACAGAGTCTCTGGCACATTGTGTGGTGTTTACACAGTCCTCGGCACACTGAGTGGTCTTTGCACAGTCCCAGACACACTGTGCTGCATTTACGCAGTCCCTGGCACACTGTGCAGTGCTTGCACACTTCCCCGGCATACTGTGCAGAGATTACACAGTCCCTGATGCACTGTGCAGTGTTTACACAGTCCCCGGCACACTGTGCGGTGTTTAGATAGTCCCTGGCACATTGTGCAGCATTTGCACAGTCCCCGGCACACTGTATAGTGCTTGCATGGTCCCCGGCAGAGTGGGAGGACTTTCCACTGTTCCCGGCACACTGTGCAGTGCTTATCTGTTTCCCCCGGCACACCATGCTCCATTTACACAGTCCCCGGGCACACTGTGCACATTTATTTAGTCCTCGACACACTGTACAGACATTACAGAGTCCACTGGCAAACTGGGCAGCGTTTACACAGTCCCCGGCACACTGTGCAGTGTTTACACTGTCCCCCAGCCCACTGTGCGCTGTTTATACAGTCCCTGGCACACTGTGTAGCATTTACACAGTCCCTGGCACACTGTGTAGCATTTACACAGTCCCTGGCACATGCTGCACTGTTTGCACAGTCTCTGGCATGCTGTGTAGCATTTACACTGTAGCAGACACACTGTGCAGTGTTTACAGTGTCTCTGGCACACTGTGCAACATTTACGCAGTCTCTGGCACACTGTGTGGTGTTTACACAGTATCTGGCACACTGTGCGGTGTTTACACAGTCCATGGCACACTGTGTAGCATTTACACAGTCCCTGGCACACGGTGCAGTGTTTACACAGTCTCTGGCACACAGTGTAACATTTACACTGCAGCAGACACACTGTGCAGCATTTACACAGTCTCTGGCACACTGTGCATCATTTACACAGTCTGTGGCACACGCTGCACTGTTTGCACAGTCTCTGGCATGCTGTGTAGCATTTACACTGTAGCAGACACACTGTTTAACATTTACGCAGTCTCTTGCACACTGTGTGATGTTTACACAGTGTCTGGCACACTGTGCAGTGTTTACACAGTCCGTGGCACACTGTGTAGCATTTACACAGTCCCTGGCACATAGTGCAGTGTTTACACAGTCTCTGGCATGCTGTATAGCATTTACACTGTAGCAGACACACTGTGTAGCATTTACACAGTCTCTGGCACACTGTGTGGTGTTTACACAGTCTCCGGCACACTGAGTGGTCTTTACACAGTCCCAGACATACTGTGCTGCATTTACACTGTCCCCGGCACTCTGTGCTGTGTTTACACAGTCCCCAGCATACTGTGCAGAGATTACACAGTCCCTGACACACTGTGCGATGTTTACACAGTCCCCCGGCATACTGTGCAGAGTTTACACAGTTCCGAGGCACAATGTGCAGTGTTTACACAGTCCCCGGTGCACTGTGCGGTGTTTACACAGTCCCTGGCACACTTTGCAGAGTTTACCTGGTTCCCCCGGCAGACTACGCTCCATTTACACAGTCCCCGGGCAAACTGTGCACATTTACATAGTCCTTGCACACTGTACAGAGATTACAGAGTCCACTGGCAAACTGGACGGTGATTACACAGTCCCCAGCACACTGTGCAGTGTTTACAAAGTCCCCTGACACACTGTGCGCTGTTTAAACAGTCCCTGGCACAGTGTGCACTGTTTACACAGACCCTGGCACACTCTGCGGTGTTTACACAGACCCTGGCAAATTGTGCGCTGTTTACACTATCCCTGGCACACTGTGCGATCTTTACACAGTCGCTGGCAAACTGTGCACTGTTTGCACAGTCCCTGGCACACGGTGCAGTGTTTACACGGTCCCTGGCATACTGTGCGCTGTTTGCACAGTCCCTGGCACACTGTGCGCTGTTTGTACTGTCCCTGGCACACTGTGCGCTGTTTACACAGACTATGGCACACTGTGCGGTGTTTACATAGTCCCCGACACACTGTGCACCATTTAGACAGTCCCCGGCACAATGTGCGGTGTTTGCACAGCCCCAGGCTCTCTGTGTAGTGGTTACACAGTCCCTGACACATTGTGCAGTGTTTACACATTCCCTGGCACACTGTGCTCCATTTACACAGTCCCTGGTACACTGTGCAGTATTTACACAGTCCCTGGCTCTGTGTGTGGTGGTTGCACAGTCCCTGGCACAGTGTGTAGTGTTTATTCAGTCCCTGGCACACTGTGAGGTGTTTATGCAGTCCCCAACATGCTGTGTGACATTTACCCAGTGTCCCGGCACACTGTGCTGCATTTACCCAGTGCCCCAGCACAGTGCTGCATTTACACTGTCCCCCGGCACACTGGGTGGCATTTACACAGTCCCCAGCACACTGTTCAGTGTTTACACTGTCCCCCGGCCCACTGTGTGCTGTTTACAGAGTCCCAGGCACACTGTGCAGCATTTAAACAGTCTCTGCCACACTGTGTGGTGTTTACACAGTCCCCTGGCACACTGTGCAGAGTTTACACAGTTCCCAGGCACACTGTGCAGTGTTTGCACAGTCCCTGGCACAGTGTGCAGTGTTTACATGGTCCCCGGCACAATGTGTTGCATTTACACAGTCCCTGGCACACTGTTTTGTATTTACACAGTCCCTTTTACACTGTACAGTGCTTGCACAGTACCAGCACAGTGGTTGGAGTTTACACAGTTCCTGGCACACTATGCAGTGTTTACCTGGTTCCCCCGGCAGACTACGCTCCATTTACACAGTCCCCGGGCACACTGTACACATTTACATAGTCCTTGCACACTGTACAGAGATTACAGAGTCCACTGGCAAACTGGGTGGCGATTACACAGTCCCTGGCACACTGTGTGGTGTTTACAAAGTCCCCTGACACACTGTGCACTGTTTACACAGTCCCCTGACACACTGTGCACTGTTTACACAGTCCCTGGCACACTGTGCTGCGTTTACAGAGTCCCCAGCACACTGTGTTGTATTTACATAGTCCCTGGCACACTGTACAGTGCTTGCATGGTCCCCAGCACAGTGGTTGGAGTTTAAATGGTTCCCAGCACACTTTGCAGAGTTTACCTGGTTCCCCTGGCAGACTACACTCCATTTACACAGTCCCCGGGCAAACTGTGCATATTTTCATAGAGCTTGCACACTGTACAGAGTTTACAGAGTCCACTGGCAAACTGGACGGCGATTACACAGTCCCCGGCACACTGTGCAGTGTTTACAAAGTCCCCTGACACACTGTGCACTGTTTAAACAGTCCCTGGCACACTGTGCACAGTTTACACAGACGTTGGCACACTCTGCGGTGTTTACACAGACCCTGGCAAATTGTGCGCTGTTTACACTATCCCTGGCAAACTGTGCACTCTTTACACAGTCTCTGGCAAACTGTGCACTGTTTGCACAGTCCCTGGCACACGGTGCACTGTTTACACTGTCCCTGGCATACTGTGTGCTGTTCACACATTCCCCTGGCACACTGTGCAGAGTTTACACAGTTCCCAGGCACACTGTGCAGCGTTTACACAGTCCCCGGCACACTGTGCAGTGTTTACACAGGCCCCAGGCACACTGTGCAGTGTTTACACAGTCCCCTGGCACACTGTGCGGAGTTTACACAGTTCCCAGGCACACTGTGCAGTGCTACACAGTCCCCGGCACACTGTGCAGTGTTTACACGGTCACCGGCACACTGTGCTGTGCTTACACAGTCCCCGGCACACACTGTTGTATTTACACAGTCCCTGGTACACTGTACAGTGCTTGCACAGTACCCAGCACAGTGGTTGGAGTTTACACAGTTCCCGGCACACTGTGCAGTATTTACCTGGTTCCCCCGGCAGACTACGCTCCATTTACACAGTCCCTGGGCACACTGTACACATTTACATAGTCCTTGCACACTGTACAGAGATTACAGAGTCCACTGGCAAACTGGGCGGCGATTACACAGTCCCCGGCACACTGTGCGGTGTTTACAAAGTCCCCTGACACACTGTGCACTGTTTAAACAGTCCCTGGCACACTGTGCGCTGTTTACACAGACCCTGGAACACTCTGCGGTGTTTACAGGGACCCTGGCACATGGTGCACTGTTTACTCAATCCCTGGCACACTGTGCACTGTTTACATAGTCCCTGGCAAACTGTGCGCTATTTGCACAGTCCCTGGCACACTGTGCGCTGTTTACATAGTCCCCGACACACTGTGCACCATTTAGACAGTCCCCAGCACAATGTGTGGTGTTTACACAGTCCCTGGCTCTGTGTGTTGGTTACACAGTCCCTGGCACACTGTGCTCAAATTACACAATCCCTGGCACACTGTGCAGTGTTTACGCAGTCCCCTGACACACTGTGCTCCATTTACACAGTCCCTGGCACACTGTGCGGTGTTTACACAGTCCCTGGAATACTGTGTGGTGGTTGCACAGTCCCCGGCACAGTGTGCGGTGTTTATACAGTCCCCAGAACACTGTGAAGTATTTACACAGTCCCCAACATGCTGTGTGACGTTTACCCAGTGCCCCTGCACACTCTGCTGCATTTAGCCAGTGCCCCGGCACACTGTGTGATGTTTACACTGTCCCTGGCACATTGTGTGGTGTTTACACAGCCCCCGGCACACTGTGTGGTGTTTACACAGTCCCTGGCATGCTGTGCAGCATTTACACAGTCTTTGGCAGACTGTGTAGCATTTACACAGTCCCTGGCACACTGTAGCATTTACACAGTCTTTGGGACCCTGTGTGGTGTTTACACAGTCCGTGGCACACTGTGCAGCATTTGCACAATCCCTGGCACACAGTGCGGTATTTACACAGTATCTGGCACACTGTGTAGCTTTTACACAGTCCCTGGCAAATGGTGTGGTGTTTACACAGTCCCTGGCACACTGTGTAGCATTTACACAGTCTCAGGCACACTGTGTAATGTATACACAGTCTCTGGCACACTGTGCATCATTTACACAATCTCTGGCACACTGTGTAGCATTTACACAGTCCCTGGCACATGGTGCAGTGTTTACACAGTCTCCAGCACACTGTGTAGCATTAACAGTGTCTCTGGCACACTGTGTAACACTTACACCATCTCTGGCACACTGTGCGCTGTTTACACAGTCTGTGGCACACTGTGTAGCATTTACACAGTCTCAGGCACATTGTGTAATGTATACACAGTCTCTGGCAAACTGTGCATCATTACACAATCTCTGGCACACTGTGTAGCATTTACACTGTCTCTGGCACACTGTGTAACGTTCACTCAGTCTCTGGCACACTGTGCATCATTTACACAATCCCTGGCACACTGTGTAGCATTTACACAGTCCCTGGCATATGGTGCGGTGTTTACACAGTCACCGGCACACTGTGTAGCATTAGCACTGTCTCTGGCACACTGTGTAACATTTACACAGTCTCTGGCACACTGTGCGGTGTTTACACAGTTTGTGGCACATTATGTAGCGTTTTCACAGTCCGTGGCAGACTGTGTAGCATTTACACAGTCTCAGGCACATTGTGTAATGTATACACAGTCTCTGGCAAACTGTGCATCATTACACAATCTCTGGCACACTGTGTAGCATTTACACTGTCTCTGGCACACTGTGTAACGTTCACTCAGTCTCTGGCACACTGTGCATCATTTACACAATCCGTGGCACACTGTGTAGCATTTACACAGTCCCTGGCACATAGTGCAGTGTTTACACAGTCTCTGGCATGCTGTATAGCATTTACACTGTAGCAGACACACTGTGTAGCATTTACACAGTCTCTGGCACACTGTGTGGTGTTTACACAGTCTCCGGCACACTGAGTGGTCTTTACACAGTCCCAGACATACTGTGCTGCATTTACACTGTCCCCGGCACTCTGTGCTGTGTTTACACAGTCCCCAGCATACTGTGCAGAGATTACACAGTCCCTGACACACTGTGCGATGTTTACACAGTCCCCCGGCATACTGTGCAGAGTTTACACAGTTCCGAGGCACAATGTGCAGTGTTTACACAGTCCCCGGTGCACTGTGCGGTGTTTACACAGTCCCTGGCACACTTTGCAGAGTTTACCTGGTTCCCCCGGCAGACTACGCTCCATTTACACAGTCCCCGGGCAAACTGTGCACATTTACATAGTCCTTGCACACTGTACAGAGATTACAGAGTCCACTGGCAAACTGGACGGTGATTACACAGTCCCCAGCACACTGTGCAGTGTTTACAAAGTCCCCTGACACACTGTGCGCTGTTTAAACAGTCCCTGGCACAGTGTGCACTGTTTACACAGACCCTGGCACACTCTGCGGTGTTTACACAGACCCTGGCAAATTGTGCGCTGTTTACACTATCCCTGGCACACTGTGCGATCTTTACACATTCGCTGGCAAACTGTGCACTGTTTGCACAGTCCCTGGCACACGGTGCAGTGTTTACACGGTCCCTGGCATACTGTGCGCTGTTTGCACAGTCCCTGGCACACTGTGCGCTGTTTGTACTGTCCCTGGCACACTGTGCGCTGTTTACACAGACTATGGCACACTGTGCGGTGTTTACATAGTCCCCGACACACTGTGCACCATTTAGACAGTCCCCGGCACAATGTGCGGTGTTTGCACAGCCCCAGGCTCTCTGTGTAGTGGTTACACAGTCCCTGACACATTGTGCAGTGTTTACACATTCCCTGGCACACTGTGCTCCATTTACACAGTCCCTGGTACACTGTGCAGTATTTACACAGTCCCTGGCTCTGTGTGTGGTGGTTGCACAGTCCCTGGCACAGTGTGTAGTGTTTATTCCGTCCCTGGCACACTGTGAGGTGTTTATGCAGTCCCCAACATGCTGTGTGACATTTACCCAGTGTCCCGGCACACTGTGCTGCATTTACCCAGTGCCCCAGCACAGTGCTGCATTTACACTGTCCCCCGGCACACTGGGTGGCATTTACACAGTCCCCAGCACACTGTTCAGTGTTTACACTGTCCCCCGGCCCACTGTGTGCTGTTTACAGAGTCCCAGGCACACTGTGCAGCATTTAAACAGTCTCTGCCACACTGTGTGGTGTTTACACAGTCCCCTGGCACACTGTGCAGAGTTTACACAGTTCCCAGGCACACTGTGCAGTGTTTGCACAGTCCCTGGCACAGTGTGCAGTGTTTACATGGTCCCCGGCACAATGTGTTGCATTTACACAGTCCCTGGCACACTGTTTTGTATTTACACAGTCCCTTTTACACTGTACAGTGCTTGCACAGTACCAGCACAGTGGTTGGAGTTTACACAGTTCCTGGCACACTATGCAGTGTTTACCTGGTTCCCCCGGCAGACTACGCTCCATTTACACAGTCCCCGGGCACACTGTACACATTTACATAGTCCTTGCACACTGTACAGAGATTACAGAGTCCACTGGCAAACTGGGTGGCGATTACACAGTCCCTGGCACACTGTGTGGTGTTTACAAAGTCCCCTGACACACTGTGCACTGTTTACACAGTCCCCTGACACACTGTGCACTGTTTACACAGTCCCTGGCACACTGTGCTGCGTTTACAGAGTCCCCAGCACACTGTGTTGTATTTACATAGTCCCTGGCACACTGTACAGTGCTTGCATGGTCCCCAGCACAGTGGTTGGAGTTTAAATGGTTCCCAGCACACTTTGCAGAGTTTACCTGGTTCCCCTGGCAGACTACACTCCATTTACACAGTCCCCGGGCAAACTGTGCATATTTTCATAGAGCTTGCACACTGTACAGAGTTTACAGAGTCCACTGGCAAACTGGACGGCGATTACACAGTCCCCGGCACACTGTGCAGTGTTTACAAAGTCCCCTGACACACTGTGCACTGTTTAAACAGTCCCTGGCACACTGTGCACAGTTTACACAGACGTTGGCACACTCTGCGGTGTTTACACAGACCCTGGCAAATTGTGCGCTGTTTACACTATCCCTGGCAAACTGTGCACTCTTTACACAGTCCCTGGCAAACTGTGCACTGTTTGCACAGTCCCTGGCACACGGTGCACTGTTTACACTGTCCCTGGCATACTGTGTGCTGTTCACACATTCCCCTGGCACACTGTGCAGAGTTTACACAGTTCCCAGGCACACTGTGCAGCGTTTACACAGTCCCCGGCACACTGTGCAGTGTTTACACAGGCCCCAGGCACACTGTGCAGTGTTTACACAGTCCCCTGGCACACTGTGCGGAGTTTACACAGTTCCCAGGCACACTGTGCAGTGCTACACAGTCCCCGGCACACTGTGCAGTGTTTACACGGTCACCGGCACACTGTGCTGTGCTTACACAGTCCCCGGCACACACTGTTGTATTTACACAGTCCCTGGTACACTGTACAGTGCTTGCACAGTACCCAGCACAGTGGTTGGAGTTTACACAGTTCCCGGCACACTGTGCAGTATTTACCTGGTTCCCCCGGCAGACTACGCTCCATTTACACAGTCCCTGGGCACACTGTACACATTTACATAGTCCTTGCACACTGTACAGAGATTACAGAGTCCACTGGCAAACTGGGCGGCGATTACACAGTCCCCGGCACACTGTGCGGTGTTTACAAAGTCCCCTGACACACTGTGCACTGTTTAAACAGTCCCTGGCACACTGTGCGCTGTTTACACAGACCCTGGAACACTCTGCGGTGTTTACAGGGACCCTGGCACATGGTGCACTGTTTACTCAATCCCTGGCACACTGTGCACTGTTTACATAGTCCCTGGCAAACTGTGCACTATTTGCACAGTCCCTGGCACACTGTGCGCTGTTTACATAGTCCCCGACACACTGTGCACCATTTAGACAGTCCCCAGCACAATGTGTGGTGTTTACACAGTCCCTGGCTCTGTGTGTTGGTTACACAGTCCCTGGCACACTGTGCTCAAATTACACAATCCCTGGCACACTGTGCAGTGTTTACGCAGTCCCCTGACACACTGTGCTCCATTTACACAGTCCCTGGCACACTGTGCGGTGTTTACACAGTCCCTGGAATACTGTGTGGTGGTTGCACAGTCCCCGGCACAGTGTGCGGTGTTTATACAGTCCCCAGAACACTGTGAAGTATTTACACAGTCCCCAACATGCTGTGTGACGTTTACCCAGTGCCCCTGCACACTCTGCTGCATTTAGCCAGTGCCCCGGCACACTGTGTGATGTTTACACTGTCCCTGGCACATTGTGTGGTGTTTACACAGCCCCCGGCACACTGTGTGGTGTTTACACAGTCCCTGGCATGCTGTGCAGCATTTACACAGTCTTTGGCAGACTGTGTAGCATTTACACAGTCCCTGGCACACTGTAGCATTTACACAGTCTTTGGGACCCTGTGTGGTGTTTACACAGTCCGTGGCACACTGTGCAGCATTTGCACAATCCCTGGCACACAGTGCGGTATTTACACAGTATCTGGCACACTGTGTAGCTTTTACACAGTCCCTGGCAAATGGTGTGGTGTTTACACAGTCCCTGGCACACTGTGTAGCATTTACACAGTCTCAGGCACACTGTGTAATGTATACACAGTCTCTGGCACACTGTGCATCATTTACACAATCTCTGGCACACTGTGTAGCATTTACACAGTCCCTGGCACATGGTGCAGTGTTTACACAGTCTCCAGCACACTGTGTAGCATTAACAGTGTCTCTGGCACACTGTGTAACACTTACACCATCTCTGGCACACTGTGCGCTGTTTACACAGTCTGTGGCACACTGTGTAGCATTTACACAGTCTCAGGCACATTGTGTAATGTATACACAGTCTCTGGCAAACTGTGCATCATTACACAATCTCTGGCACACTGTGTAGCATTTACACTGTCTCTGGCACACTGTGTAACGTTCACTCAGTCTCTGGCACACTGTGCATCATTTACACAATCCCTGGCACACTGTGTAGCATTTACACAGTCCCTGGCATATGGTGCGGTGTTTACACAGTCACCGGCACACTGTGTAGCATTAGCACTGTCTCTGGCACACTGTGTAACATTTACACAGTCTCTGGCACACTGTGCGGTGTTTACACAGTTTGTGGCACATTATGTAGCGTTTTCACAGTCCGTGGCAGACTGTGTAGCATTTTCAAAGTCTCTGGTACACTGTGTAGCATTTACACAGTCTCTGGCACACTGTGTAGCATTTACAGTCTCTGGCACACTGTGTGGTCTTTACACAGTCCCCGACACACTGTGCTGCATTTACGCAGTCCCTGGCACACTCTGCAGTGCTTGCATGGTCCCCCGGCACACTGTGCAGAGATTACACAGTCCCCAGTACACTGTGAGGTGTTTACACAGTCCCCGGCTCACTGTGCCAGGTTTACACAGTCCCTGGCACACTGTGTGATGTTTACAAAGACCCCTGGCATACTGTGCAATGTTTGCACTGTCCCCCAGCCCACTGTACGCTGTTTACACAGTCCCAGGCACACTGTGTAGCATTTACACAGTCCCAGGCACAATGTGTGGTGTTTCCACAGTCCCTGGCACACTGTGTGTGTTTACATAGACCCTGACACACTGGTCGGTGGTAACATTGCCCCGACACACTGTGCAGCTTTTAGACAGTCACTGGCACACTGTGCGGCATTTACCCAGTCCCCTGACACACTGGGTGGCATTTACACAGTCCCCTGACACACTGAGTGGCATTTACACAGTCCCCTGACACATTGTGCGATGTTTACACAGTCCCCGGCACACGGTGCAGTGTTTACACAGTCCCTGGAGCACTGTGCTGTGTTTACACAGTCCCTGGCACACTGTGCAGTGATTACACAGTCACTGGCACACTGTGCGATATTTACATGGTCACTGGCACACTGTGCAGTGTTTACACAGTCTCTGGCATACTGCGGTGTTTACACAGTATCTGGCACACTGTGCGGTGTTTACACAGTATCTGGCACACTGTGCGGTGTTTTCACAGTCCCCGGCACACTGAGTGGTCTTTACACAGTCCCCGGCACACTGAGTGGTCTTTACACAGTCACTGGCACACTGTGTGACATTTACCCAGTCCCCTGACACACTGGGTGGCATTTACACAGTCCCCTGACACACTGAGTGGCATTTACACAGTCCCCTGACACATTGTGCGATGTTTACACAGTCCCCGGCACACGGTGCAGTGTTTACACAGTCCCTGGAGCACTGTGCTGTGTTTACACAGTCCCTGGCACACTGTGCGGTGATTACACAGTCACTGGCACACTGTGCGATATTTACATGGTCACTGGCACACTGTGCAGTGTTTACACAGTCTCTGGCATACTGCGGTGTTTACACAGTATCTGGCACACTGTGCGGTGTTTACACAGTATCTGGCACACTGTGCGGTGTTTACACAGTCCCCGGCACACTGAGTGGTCTTTACACAGTCCCCGGCACACTGAGTGGTCTTTACACAGTCTCTGGCACACTGTGTGGTGTTTACACAGTCCCCGGCACACTGAGTCGTGTTTACACTGTCCCTGGCAAACAGTGCATATTTACACTGTTCCTGGCAAACTGTGTGCTGTTTACACAGTCCCTGGCACATTGTGTGGTGTTTACACCGACCCCTGGCACACTGTGTGGTGTTTACACTGTCCCTGGCATGCTGTGCAGCATTTACACAGTCTTTGGCAGACTGTGTAGCATTTACACAGTCCCTGGCACAGTATAGCATTTACACAGTCTTTGGCACACTGTGTGGTGTTTACACAGTCCCTGGCACACTGTGGGGTGTTTACACAGCCTCTGGCACACTGTGGGGTGTTTACAAAGTCCCTGACACACTGTGCGGTGTTTACACAGTCCGTGGCATACTGTGCAGCATTTACACAGTCCGTGGCACAGAGTGCAGTGCTTACACAGTACCTGGCACACTGTGTAGCATTTACACTGTCTCTGGCACACTGTGTAACATTTACATCGTCTCTGGCACACTGTGTAACATTTACATCGTCTCTGGCACACTGCGCGGTGTTTACACAGTCCCTGGCACACTGTGTAGCATTTACACTGTCTCTGGCACACTGTGTAGCATTTACACTGTCTCTGGCACACTGTGGAATGTCACTCAGTCTCTGGCACACTGTGTAGCATTTACACAGTCCCTGGCACATGGTGCGGTGTTTACGCAGTCTCTGGCACACTGTGGAGCATTAACACAGTCTCTTGCACACTGTGCAGTGTTTACACTGTCTCTGGCACACTGTGCAGCATTTACAGTCTCTGGCACACTGTGTGGTCTTTACACAGTCCCCGACACCCTGTGCTGCATTTACGCAGTCCCCGATACACTGTGCAGTGCTTGCATGGTTCCCCGGCACACTGTGCAGAGATTACACAGTCCCCGGTACACTGAGCCATGTTTACACAGTCCCTGTCACACTGTGTGGTGATTATAAAGACCCCTGGCATACTGTGCAATGTTTGCACTGTCCCCCGGCCCACTGTGCACTGTTTACACAGTCCCAGGCACACTGTGTAGCATTTACACAGTCCCAGGCACAATGTGTGGTGTTTCCGCAGTCCCTGGCCCATTGTGCGGTGTTTAAACAGTTCATTGCATATGGTGCGATGTTTATACCATCCTTGTCACACTGTGCAGTGTATACACAGTCCCTGGCATACTGTGCTGTGTTTACACAGTCCCTGACACACAGAGTCATTTATACAGTCCCAGGCACACTGTGAGGCATTTACATAGTCCCAGGCATGCTGTGCAGTGTTTACACAGTCCCTGGCACATGTGTGGTCTTTACGCATTCCCGGCACACAGTGCAGCCTTTATACAGTCCCCAGTACACTGTGCAGCATTTACACTGTCCCTGGCACATTGTGTGGTGCTTACATGGTCCCCGACACACTGTGTGGCCTTATCGCAGTCCCCAGCACAGTGTGCGATGTTGTCACAGTCCCCCGGCAAACTGTGTGAAGTTTACACAGTTCCCAGGCACACAGTGCAGAGTTTACACAGTTCCCAGCACACTGTGTGGTGTTTACACAGTCCCCAGCCACACTGTGTGGTGCTTACACAATGCCCGGCATGCTGTGTGGTATTTACACTGTCCTCGGTTCACTGTGTGGTATTACACAGTCCCTGACACACTGTGTGGTGTTTACACAGTCCCTGACACACTCTGCAGAATTTAGCCATTCCCCCGGCACACTGGGTGGCATTTACACAGTCCCCGGCACACTGTGCAGCATTTACACAGTCCCCGGCAGACTGTATAGTGATTGCACGGTCCCCGGCACAGTGGGCGGAGTTTACACTGTTCCCGGCACACTGTGCAGTGCTAACCTGTTTTCCCCAGCACACTATGCTCCATTTACACAATCCCCGGGCACACTGTGCACATTTACTTACTCCTAGACACACTGTACAGAGATTACAGAATCCACTGGCAAACTGGGCGGCGTTTACACAGTCCCCGGCACACTGTGCGAAGTTTGCACAGTCCCCGGCACACTTTGTGGTGTTTACACTGTCCCCCGGCCCACTGTGCACTGATTATACAGTCCCTGGCACACTGTTTAGCATTTACACAGTCCCCGGCACACTGTGTGGTGTTTACACAGTCCCCGGCACACTGTGCAGCATTTACACAGTCCCCGGCACACTGTATAGTGTTTCACGGTCCCCGACACAGTGGGCAGAGTTTACACTGTTCCCGGCACACTGTGCAGTGTTTACCTGTTTCCCCTAGCACACTATGCTCCATTTATACAGTTCCCAGGCACACTGTGCACATTTACATAGTCCTTGGCACACTGTACAGATGTTACAGAGTCCACTGGCAAACTGGGCAGTGTTTACACAGTCCCTGGCACACTGCGCATTGTTTACAAAGTCCCATGGCATACTCTGTGGTGTTTACATTGTCCCCTGGCCCACTGTGCGCTGTTTACGCAGACCCCGGCACACTGTGTGGTGTTTACATTGTACCCGACACACTGTGCAGCATTTAGACAGTCCCCAGTATAATGTACGGTGTTTACACAGTCCCTGGCTCTCTGTGCAGTGGTTACACAGACATCAACACACTGTGCAGTATTTACACAGTGTCTGGCATACCGTGCAGCATTGACACAGTCCCCGGCACAATGTGTGGTGTTTACACAGTCCCCGACATGCTGTGCGGTGTTTACACAGTCCCCGACACATTGTGTGATGTTTACACAGTCCCCGGTACACTGTGCTCCATTTACACAGTCCCCCGGCACGCTGTGCACATTTACTTAGTCCTCGACACACTGTGCAGAGATTACAGAGTCTACTGGCATACTGGGTGGTGTTTACCCAGTCCCCAGCACACTGAGGTGTTTACAATGGGGCCTGGCACACTGTGCGATGTTTACACAATCCCCGACACACTGTGCTCCATTTACACAGTCCCCGGCACATTGTGCTGTGTTTACAAAGTACCTGGCACACTGTGAAGCATTTACACAGTCTCTCGCACATTGTGTAGCATTTACACAGTCTGTGGCACACCGTGCAGTGTTTACACAGTCCCCGGCACACTGTGCAAATTTACACAGTCCCTGGCATACTGTGCATCATTTACAGAGTCTCTGGCACTCTGTGCGGTGTTTACACAGTCCGTTGTACACAGTGTAGCATTTACACACTCCCTGGCACACAGTGCAGGGTTTACACAGTCTCTGACACACTGTGTAGCATTCACACAGTCTCTGGCAAACGGTGCAGTGTTCACACAGTCTCTGGCACACTGTGTAGCATTTACACAGTCCCTGGCACATGCTGCACTGTTTGCACAGTCTCTGGCATGCTGTGTAGCATTTACACTGTAGCAGACACACTGTGTAGCATTTACACAGTCCCTGGCACACGGTGCAGAGTTTACACAGTCTGGCACACTGTGTAACATTTACACATTCTCTGGCACAATGTGCAGTGTTTACACAGTATCTGGCACACTTGGCGGTGTTTACACAGTCCGTGGAACACTGTGTAGCATTTAAACAATCCCTGGTACACTTTGCAGCATTTACACAGTCTCTGGCACACTGTGTGGTGTTTACACAGTCTCCAGCACCCTGAGTGGTCTTTACACAGTCCCAGACACACTGTGCTGCATTTACGCAGTCCCCGGCACACTGTGCACATTTACTTAGTCCTCAACACACTGTGCAGAGATTACAGAGTCTATTGGCACACTGGGTGGTGTTTACACAGTCCCCGGCACACTGTGTGGTGCTTACACAATGCCCGGCATGCTGTGTGGTATTTACACTGTCCTCGGTTCACTGTGTGGTATTACACAGTCCCTGACACACTGTGTGGTGTTTACACAGTCCCTGACACACTCTGCAGAATTTAGCCATTCCCCCGGCACACTGGGTGGCATTTACACAGTCCCCGGCACACTGTGCAGCATTTACACAGTCCCCGGCAGACTGTATAGTGCTTGCACGGTCGCCGGCACAGTGGGCGGAGTTTACACTGTTCCCGGCACACTGTGCAGTGTTAACCTGTTTTCTCCAGCACACTATGCTCCATTTACACAATCCCCGGGCACACTGTGCACATTTACTTACTCCTAGACACACTGTACAGAGATTACAGAATCCACTGGCAAACTGGGCGGCGTTTACACGGTCCCCGGCACACTGTGCGAAGTTTGCACAGTCCCCGGCACACTTTGTGGTGTTTACACTGTCCCCCGGCCCACTGTGCGCTGATTATACAGTCCCTGGCACACTGTTTAGCATTTACACAGTCCCCGGCACACTGTGTGGTGTTTACACAGTCCCCGGCACACTGTGCAGCATTTACACAGTCCCCGGCACACTGTATAGTGTTTCACGGTCCCCGACACAGTGGGCAGAGTTTACACTGTTCCCGGCACACTGTGCAGTGTTTACCTGTTTCCCCTAGCACACTATGCTCCATTTACACAGTTCCCAGGCACACTGTGCACATTTACATAGTCCTTGGCACACTGTACAGATATTACAGAGTCCACTGGCAAACTGGGCAGTGTTTACACAGTCCCTGGCACACTGCGCATTGTTTACAAAGTCCCATGGCATACTCTGTGGTGTTTACATTGTCCCCTGGCCCACTGTGCGCTGTTTACGCAGACCCCGGCACACTGTGTGGTGTTTACATTGTACCCGACACACTGTGCAGCATTTAGACAGTCCCCAGTATAATGTACGGTGTTTACACAGTCCCTGGCTCTCTGTGCAGTGGTTACACAGACATCAACACACTTTGCAGTATTTACACAGTGTCTGGCATACCGTGCAGCATTGATACAGTCCCCGGCACAATGTGTGGTGTTTACACAGTCCCCGACATGCTGTGCGGTGTTTACACAGTCCCCGACACATTGTGTGATGTTTACACAGTCCCCGGTACACTGTGCTCCATTTACACAGTCCCCCGGCACGCTGTGCACATTTACCTAGTCCTCGACACACTGTGCAGAGATTACAGAGTCTACTGGCACACTGGGTGGTGTTTACCCAGTCCCCAGCACACTGAGGTGTTTACAATGGGGCCTGGCACACTGTGCGATGTTTACACAATCCCCGACACACTGTGCTCCATTTACACAGTCCCTGGCACATTGTGCTGTGTTTACAAAGTACCTGGCACACTGTGAAGCATTTACACAGTCTCTCGCACATTGTGTAGCATTTACACAGTCTGTGGCACACCGTGCAGTGTTTACACAGTCCCCGGCACACTGTGCAAATTTACACAGTCCCTGGCATACTGTGCATCATTTACAGAGTCTCTGGCACTCTGTGCGGTGTTTACACAGTCCGTTGTACACAGTGTAGCATTTACACACTCCCTGGCACACAGTGCAGGGTTTACACAGTCTCTGACACACTGTGTAGCATTCACACAGTCTCTGGCAAATGGTGCAGTGTTCACACAGTCTCTGGCACACTGTGTAGCATTTACACAGTCCCTGGCACATGCTGCACTGTTTGCACAGTCTCTGGCATGCTGTGTAGCATTTACACTGTAGCAGACACACTGTGTAGCATTTACACAGTCCCTGGCACACGGTGCAGAGTTTACACAGTCTCTGGCACACTGTGTAACATTTACACATTCTCTGGCACAATGTGCAGTGTTTACACAGTATCTGGCACTCTTGGCGGTGTTTACACAGTCCGTGGAACACTGTGTAGCATTTAAACAATCCCTGGTACACTTTGCAGCATTTACACAGTCTCTGGCACACTGTGTGGTGCTTACACAGTCTCCGGCACCCTGAGTGGTCTTTACACAGTCCCAGACACACTGTGCTGCATTTACGCAGTCCCCGGCACACTGTGCACATTTACTTAGTCCTCGACACACTGTGCAGAGATTACAGAGTCTACTGGCACACTGGGTGGTGTTTACACAGTCCCCGGCACACTGAGGTGTTTACAATGGGGCCTGGCACACTGTGCGATGTTTACACAATCCCCGACACACTGTGCTCCATTTACACAGTCCCCGGCACACTGTGCTGTGTTTACAAAGTACCTGGCACACTGTGTAGCATTTACACAGTCTCTCGCACATTGTGTAGCATTTACACAGATCGTGGCACACTGTGTAGCATTTACACAGTCCCTGGCAAACTGTGCAGCATTTACACAGTCCCTGGCATACTGTGCATCATTTACAGAGTCTCTGGCACTCTGTGCGGTGTTTACACAGTCCCTGGTACACTGTGTAGCATTGACACAGTCTCTGGCACACTGTGTGGTGTTTACACAGTCCCTGGCACCCTGAGTGGTGTTTTCACAGTCCCAGACACACTGTGCTGCATTTACGCAGTCCCTGGCACACTGTGCAGTGCTTGCACGGTTCCCCGGCATACTGTGCAGAGGTTACACAGTCCATGATGCACTGTGCCGTGTTTACACAGTCCCTGGCACACTGTGCGATGTTTACACAGGTCCACGGCATACTGTGCGGAGTTTACACAGTTCCCAGGCACATTGTGCAGTGCTTACACAGTCCCCGGTGTAGTGTCCGAATATCAATAATACACGGACTGCAGGAGAACGATAATAACAGGTATTTACTGAACAGAGGGTAAGCTTAAACTGAAGTACAGAAGGCTGCAATGGCTTTATATACAGGTGTGGTCACTGCCGGTGCTGCAGTAGAAAATCAGTTCTCTCTTAAAGGTACATACACAACAATTCCTCCCCTATAAGATAAACAGTACATAACATTCATTTAACAACTAAATAATAACTAACTACAATTACAATTTTCTTTGTACTATATACATCAACTGAAATATTCATTTATAAGTTCAGTCTTTGAGGAGGCTTCCTGATCCTGACTGGATAGCGCCTTTCTCGAGTATCCTGTTCTTGTGGCGGAGTCGATTCTGGCTCATTGTCATTGGTTGGTTCGTCAGCTTCCAATACCACTGATTCTGAGGTAGACGCAATCTGTACTTCGGGTTCATTACCAGGTGCACATGCTCGTGGTATGGGTTTGGCTTGTTCCTGTGACTCTAGAATCTGGTCAGCATGGCGTCTCATGATGCTCTCTCCAATGTCCACTGTGTACATTAGTGATCCCTGCATTGTGCATATCGTTCCTGGCTGCCATTTTTCTGTTTGGTAGTCGCGGGCCAAGACTGGTTGCCCTATCTTGAAGCTCCTGGTTGGCTTCTCATTGATATGCTGGAGTTGCTTATCCTCAACATCTCGTCTTATGTTTGGTTTGAGCAAATCCAGGTGACATCTTAGCCTTCGGTTGAAGAACATTATGGCTGGAGCTTGGTTGGTGACTGCATGTGTCGCATTCCGGTAAGCAAACAAGAAATTATCCACCTTGTGTTGTAGTGGTATGTCGTCATTATACATCGCCTTTATTGCCTTTTTAAAGGTCTGAACAAACCTTTCAGGCAATCCATTTGTGGCTGGATGATATGGGGCAGATGTGTAATGTTTCACCCCATTATTCCTCGGACACAAACTGTGGTCCATTGTCGGAGCAGATATGTTCTGGCAAGCCATTCCTGGCGAAGATGGTCCGTAGGACTGCAATAGTTTTCTCCGTGGTGGTGGAGGACATTTTGATGACCTCTGGCCATTTCGAATGGGCATCCACGGCGATTAAAAACATTGAGTCCATAAATGGACCAGCAAAATCAATGTGTACCCGATGCCATGGAGATGAGGGCCACTCCCATGGGTGTAGCGGGGCCTGTGGTGGAGCGTTTTGGACCTTCTGGCATCCTGTGCATCTCTTGGTCATATCCTTGATTTCTTTATCGATTCCCGGCCACTACACAAACGCCCTGGCTAGGCTCTTCATTTTTACCCCTCCCAGATGACCCTCATGAAGCTCATTGAGCATTCTATCTCTCAACTTGGGTGGAATTACCACTCGGGATCCACACATCAAGGTCCCCCGGCACACTGACAGCGGTTCTCTCCTTGGCGAGAATGCTGGCAACAGTGAGTCGCCATGTGCTGGCCATCCCTTCACCGTCAAATCATAGACCCGAGAGAGTGTCGGGTCATTTCGGGTTTCCTTCTCTATACTTGAGTTTGTAACAGGTAGACATTCGACTATGGTCGAATGGAATATCTCAACAGGGTCCACTGCAGGTGCTTCCTCCACCGTAGGCAACGGTAGGTGCGACAGCCCATCAGCGTTTCCATGCTGTTTCGTACCCTTGTACTCTATGTCGTACTGATGTGCCCCTAGAAAAAGTGACCATCTTTACAGCCGCTGCGCCGTCATCACCGGAACGCCATTCTTTGGGTTAAAAATGGAGACCAGGGGCTGATGATCAGTCAGTAGGGTGAATTTCTGCCTGTGCAGATAGTGATTGAACTTCTTCACCCCCCACACCAGGCTGAGGGCCTCCCTGTCAATCTGGGCATAGTTATGCTCGGCTGAGGTTAACGAGTGCGACGCAAAGGCTATTGGCCTCTCTAACCGTCAAGGAATTTGTGTGACAGCACCGCTCTGATGCCGTAGGGAGATGCATCACATGCCAACCGAATTGGCAGTGTTGGATTGTAGCGGGCCAATACTTCTTTTGAAGTGATTAGGCATTTACATTTCTGAAAGGCACGCTTACACTCATCACTCCATTTCCATGTTAATCCAGTTTGCAGCAGGGCATTCAGTGGGTGCAGAATTGTAGATAAATTCGGCAAGAACTTATGGTAGTAGTTCACCAACCCGAGAAACGACCTCAGTTGCGACACATTTTCCAGTGCTGGAGCCTTGACTACAGCCTCAATCTTGTCTGGGGACTTATGCAACCCTTCCTCATCAATCATGTGGCCACAATACGAGATTTGTCTCCTGAAGAACTCGCATTTGGGGCGGTTGGCTCGTAGTCCATATTCTTCTAATCTAGTGAGCACCTGCTCCAGGTTGGCAAGGTGTTCACTGTCATTTTCGCCCATAACCAGGATGTCGTCCAAATAACACTGGGTCCCCGGGATCCCTTGCAGGACTTGTTCCATCGCCCTCTGCCAAATAGCCGGGGCTGATGCTACCCCAAATACCAGTCGATTGTACTGGTAAAGGCCTTTGTGAGTGTTTATCGTGAGGTATTTCCTAGATGCTTCTTCCACCTCCATTTGTAGATACGCTTGGGCCAGATCGATCTTCGTAAAGCGTTTCCCTCCAGATAGTGAGGCGAAAATATCTTCTATCCGTGGAAGTGCATATTGTACTGTGTGCAGGACTGGGTTCACAATTACCTTGAAGTCCCCACAGATGCGAACCTTCTTCGGCTCCCCAGGCGTGCTGCCGAATGATTTCTTCATTACAGGAATGATGGGTGTGGCCCACTCGCTCCAGTCCACCTTGGACAGCACACCTGAATGCTCCAGACTCTCCAGCTCAGCTTTAACTGCTGGGCGGATCACGTACGGTAGCGGTCTGGCCTTAAAAAATTTTGGGTTTGCGGTATCTTCGATTTTTATCATTGCTGTTACTCCTTTTAGATTCCCAAGTCCTGGTTGGAACACCTCTTTCGCGTCAGTTAGAATTTTTGACAGTCGTCCAGGTGTGACGTCGTCATCCTTTTTGTCTGTCACAGTTAGCGCCTGAATGGAATGCCAATCCAATTGTATTTTTTGGATCCATTCACGTCCCAATAATGGTGGTCCTCCATCTTGTAGTATATATAGATACAGTTTCTGTGTTTCCTTGCCGTTGTATTTAACTGGCACCCTTATTTTTCCTCTGGGGTAGACTTTTTGCCCCATGTATGTCTTCAATCCAATGGACGTGTCCTTCAAGGATATTTGTGAGAATAGCCGCTCATAGTCTCGTCGATTCATGACAGTTAGGGCTGATCCTGTGTCCAATTCCATCTTTACTTGGGACCCTGCTATCATGAGGGTGACACAAATGGTTTGGTGATCCTCCTTTGCGATCATGTTGTTTAACTTTAGACAACTTAGTCTCCTGCTCCCGGAGTCCTTATCACTCTCCTGATCTTCCGAACTACTGTCTGTCATTTTTTTTCACTTTCTTGTACTTTTCCTTAGTAATTCTTTTAGTGTTGGTTTTCTTTCCCGACCTGCAGACTCTTGCTATGTGTCCCATTTTCCCACATTGCCTGCATACTTTGGCCTTAAACCAGCAGTCCTTCTGATCATGGGTTGTTCTGCCGCAGCGATAGCACGTTTCTGCTCCATACGCCATTTCGTTAGCGCTGTATTCTTGTGGTTTCTGTTGTATTTCCGCAGCTCCCCGTGCTGCTGCTTCGTAGGGTACTGCCATGCTGAAAGCCTGTTCTAGCGTCAGGTCCTTTTCCGAAAGTAGTCGTTTCTGGGTTCCTTCACTCTGGAGCCCGCAGACAAACTTATCCCTTAAGGTGTCTGCCAGTCCTGCTCCGAACTGGCAGTGCTTCGATAACTTGCGTAGTTCCGTAAGATAGTCAGCATTGCTCTCATCTTTGTGCTGGTTTCTTTTATGGAACTTCAATCTTTCTGCTATCAGCAGCGGTGTAGGGTTTAGGTGTTCCTGTAAGATGTTAACAACCTCTTCAAAACTTTTCTCCATTGGTTTAGCTGGGGTAATTAAATTCCGCAATAGGCCGTACATTCTCGCGCCCATCAAATTTAATAATACCGACGCCTTCTTTCCATCGGCCACCTCATTTGCCTTGCAGTACACTTCAATTCTTTCCACATACGTGGTCCAGTCTTCTACCTCGTTGTCGAAAGCAGTGATACTGCCGCTCTTAGGCATCTTGGGTGGTTTGAAATGGCACCTCCTGCGCTTTTTCTTCTTCCCCAATGGATTAAAATGGCACCTCCTGCGCTTTTTCTTCTTCCCCAAAGGATTAAAATGGCACCTCCTGCGCTTTTTCTTCTTCCCCAATGGATTAAAATGGCACCTCCTGCGCTTTTCCTTCTTCCCCAATGGAATAAAATGGTGCCTCCCATGCTTTTCCTTCTTCCCCTTGCTGCCACGCTGCTCCTAGCGTTCTACTAGGTAATGGCGGCGACCCACGGCTTTGGCGCGTCTCACTTTTCCTTCCCCTCATTTTATTTTCTCTACGCTGCCCGGTTCTTGAGCACCGACCACGCCCTGTGCGCTCCACCCTCTCTCTCTCTCTTTTCCTCCCGATGGCGCTGCACGGCCCCTTTTGCAGAGCCGCTCGATCGAGCTCGAGCCCGCCGCAGTCCGGAAGGGTCAGCGCATTACCTGCTACCAGCACGATTTGCTGGAACACCTTGACTGGGGAGCCAAGCCCAGCTCTCCACAGCCACCCCTGCATTTCTCCGAACTCCGATGGATCCCTGGGCGGTTGCCCGCAGTCGACGCCTGTTGCTCTGACTTCGACCTCCAAGAAGCTTCTTTTCAGGGAAAGATCCCCGTGAGGTGATGCAGTACTGCAGGTGAGTTCGAACCTGCTCATCGCCAGTGTAGTGTCCGAGTATCAATAATACACGGACTGCAGGATAACAATAATGGCCCAGAAATTCCAGAACGGGGCTTGCAGCGCGTGCAAGCCCCATATTTACACTTACCCCGCGCTACTGCCGATCAGCTCCAGGGACGCCTGGAATTGGTGTTTCCAGAAGAAGAATCCCGGGCAGCGTATGACGTCACGCCGCCCAGGAGTGCAGCCAGCGCAAAGTCAGGAGCGTGCAGTGCAAGTGAGACACGCCCCTTGAGGTCTCAGTTTCACTGGACACGCCCCCAATGTTTCTGTCAAGCTGCTAACCATTTTTACATGCAAAGCAGCAGTTTAAATAGGTTTTTGGAAGTTTTTTGAAGATTTTGGTAACTTTCATAAACTTTTTAAAATGTTTACATTATTTTGAGTAATCTGAAGTAGTTTTAAAGAGAATTAAAGCAATTTAAAGACTTTTAAAAGCCCTAAAATAATTTTTTTAATTCCATTTATTTATTTAGCAATGTCGTCGTCATACGTGTCTTCACACTGTTCCCTTTGGGGAACTGTATGAAGTGGTGGAAGGATTTATGGCCATGATTAACGCTCATTCCGTGACCGTAACCATCTTTGAACCAGCCATTAGGGCGGTTAGTCCTATGGCGGGAGGGTTTTACGGGCTCCCACAAGCTATACAAGGAGTGGGGGCCACCCACACCCACAGACGCAAATATCCCACTGGATGTCAACCCAGAATTTAGAGCCGGAGCTCCGACTCCACTTGCCGGGACTGTCTGGAGCGGGGTTCGAAACCCTACCCTGATCTGGCCCAGCGGCGGGGATCCTACCGCTATGACAAAGGCCCATTCCAATTAGCAACGTGAAATGGCAGCATAGGGCTCCAGTCACGGGGAGGGAAAAGGTGCAGGAAACGTATGGGTGTCACCCTTTGTGCGGAGTGGGTCTTTTGCGTAGCAGTAAGCATCCCCGCCGCTGGGCCAGAAGGAGTAGGGTTTTGAACCCCACTCCAGACAGTCCCGGCAAGTGGAGTCGGAGCTCCAACTTTAAATTCTGGGTGGACATCCAGCGGGATACTTGCGTCCGTGGATGTTGGTGGCCCCCCCCCCCAGATGGGTTGTGGGAGCCCGTAAAACCCTCCCGCCATAGGACTAACCACCCTAATGGCTGGTTCAAAGATGGTTACGGTCACGGAATGAGCGTTAATCACGGCCATAAATCCTTCCACCACTTCATACAGTTCCCCAAAGGGAACAGTGTGAGGATACGTACGATGATGACCTCTTGCGCAATGCACCTCCTTGGACCCTCAGTCGCAGATGCGAGGGGGCAAGTCGTGCAATTGTTAAATTTTTCATTTTATTGACATGTAAAATGTTGGCCCAGTAATTCCCTTCCAAATGCGCGAGTATGGTCGGAATACTTACACATCTGGCTGGATGAAATGCCGGTTTTCAGCATGCACAGTGCATGTGGGGAAAACCGGCATTTCCTGTCCTCTGAACGAAGGGGTTCAGAGGCAGAACGCGTGCGACTGCACAGGCAGCGCGTGCGCAGTATAATTCGCCGCTTTCATTAATGCTTTCAGTGAGGTCAAGTCATTACAACTTACACATGAAAAAAGCATGGGTACAGTTGCTCCAGAGGCTGCGGAGGAAGATATTTCTTATCGTGGAGCTTCTGAAAGTATGTATGTCTGTATATATTCCTTTGCGTGTTATGTATATATTCCTTTACTTATGTGTATGAATGTATTATTTAATTATGACTTTCAGAGAAAGTAACTTATTGGAAAATCATAATTAAAAATATACATTCATACACATTAGTAAAGGAATATAAAACATACATACATATACGTAAAGGAATATATGTGGACATACATACATAACTCATTCTCACATTCCATTCACACAGCCACAATTGCTCCTTTTACCTACCGTTCTGAAAACCCGTTTAAAAAAAAAAAATTAAAGTTTAAAACTTAGTTAAAATTTCTTAAAATAACTTCCCTCCCTTTCCCAAACCTAAATATTGCATTTCATAAGCTCCTCCATAAAATATATCTCCTTCCCCAGCCAATGAACAACTTTACACTTGATTTTTTTAAGTGCAAGTTCTAGGGACTTACCCTCACTGAATCCATCAGTGAAATCTACAAAGTTCACTGCGCAAGCGCTGCCTGTGCAGTCGCACGCGCTGTGAATAGACCTCGGGTCTGGAAATGCCGGCGTTCCCCGCATGCGCTGTTCCTGCTGAACGCCGGCATTTCCAACGGCCAGATGCGTGAGTAACCCAACCGTACTCACAGTTCTGGCCTGGAATTTCTGGCCCATTAACAGGTATTTACTGAACAGAGGGTAAGCTTAAACTGAAGTACAGAAGCATGCTATGGCTATATATACAGGTGTGGTCACTGCCGGTACTGCAGTATAAAATCAGTTCTCTATTACAGGTACATACACAACACCCGGCACACTGTGCAGTGTTTACACAGTCCCCGGCACACTGTGCTGCATTTACACAGTCCCCAGCACACTGTGTTGTATTTACGCAGTCCCTGGCACACTGTACATTGCTTGCATGGTCCCCAGCACAGTGGTTGGAGTTTACACGGTTCCCGGCACACTTTGCAGTGTTTACCTGGTTCCCCCGGCAGACTACGCTCCATTTACACAGCCCCCGGGCACACTGTGCACATTTACATAGTCCTTGCACACTGTACAGAGATTAGAGACCACTGGAAAACTGGACGGTGATTACAGTCCCTGGCACACTGTGCAGTGTTTACAAAGTCTCCTGACACACTGTGCACTGTTTAAACAGTCCCTGGCACACTCTGCGGTGTTTACAGAGAACCTGGCAAATTGTGCGCTGTTTACACAATCCCTGGCACACTGTGCACTGTTTACACAGTCCCTGACAAACTGTGCACTGTTTACACAGTCCCTGGCACACGGTGCAGTGTTTACACTGTCCCTGGCATACAGTGTGCTGTTTACACAGTCCCTGGCACACTCTGTGCTGTTTGCACAGACCATGGCACACTGTGCGGTGTTTACATAGTCCCCGACACACTGTGCACCATTTAGACTGTCCCCGGCACAATGTGTGGTGTTTGCACAGTCCCAGGCTCTCTGTGTAGTGGTTACTCAGTCCCTGACACATTGTGCAGTGTTTACACATTCCCTTGGCACACTGTGCTCCATTTATAAAGTCCCTGGCACACTGCAGTGTTTACGCTGTCCCCCGGCACACTGGGTGGCATTTACACAGTCCCCAGCACACTGTGCGGTGTTTACACTGTCCCCCGGCCCACTGTGTGCTGTTTACACAGT
Source organism: Somniosus microcephalus (assembly GCF_052327205.1). Taxonomy (NCBI): domain Eukaryota; kingdom Metazoa; phylum Chordata; class Chondrichthyes; order Squaliformes; family Somniosidae; genus Somniosus; species Somniosus microcephalus. Next base: position 69,082,684 of record NC_140999.1, on the reverse strand, counting down.
CCCCTGGCACACTGTGCTGAGTTTACACAGTTCCCAGGCACACTGTGTTGTATTTACACAGTCCCTGGTACACTGTACAGTGCTTGCACAGTACCCAGCACAGTGGTTGGAGTTTACACAGTCCCCGGCACACTGTGCAGTGTTTAACTGGTTCCCTCGGCAGACTACGCTCCATTTACACAGCCCCTGCACACTGTACAGAGATTAGAGAGTCCACTGGCAAACTGGGTGGCGATTACACAGTCCCTGGCAGACTGTGCGGTGTTTACAAAGTCCCCTGACACACTGTGTGCTGTTTAAACAGTCCCTGGCACAATGTGTGCTGTTTACACAGACCCTGGCACACTCTGCGGTGTTTACAAGGACCCTGGCACATTGTGCACTGTTTACACAATCCCTGGCACACTGTGCATTGTTTACACAGTCCCTGGCAAACTGTGTGCTGTTTGCACAGTCCCTGGCACACGATGCAGTGTTTACACTGTCCCTGGCACACTGTGCGCTGTTTACACAGTCCCTGGCACACTGTGGTGTTTACATAGTCCCCGACACACTGTGCACCATTTAGACAGTCCCCGGCACAATGTGCGGTGTTTACACAGTCCCTGGCTCTGTGTGTTGGTTACACAATCCCCGACACATTGTGCAGTGTTTACACAGTCCCCGACACACTGTGCTCCATTTAGACAATCCCTGGCACACTGTGCAGTGTTGACGCAGTCCCCCGACATGCTGTGCTCCATTTACACAGTCCCTGGTACTCTGTGTGGGGTTTACACAGTCCCTGGAACACTTTGAGGTGGTTGCACAGTCCCCAGCACAATGTGCAGTGCTTATTCAGTCCCCGGAACACTGAAGTGTTTACACAGTCCCCAACATGCTGTGTGACGTTTACCCAGTGCCCCGGCACACTGTGCTGCATTTACCCAGTGCCCCGGCACACTGCTGCATTTACACAGTCCCCCAACACACTGGGTGGCGTTTACACAGTCCCCAGCACACTGTGCGGTGTTTACACTGTCTCCAGGCCCACTGTGTGCTGTTTACAGAGTCCCAGGCACACTGTGCAGCATTTAAACAGTCTCTGCCACACTGTGTGGTGTTTACACAGTCCCCCGGCACACTGTGTGGTGTTTACACTGTCCCTGGCAAACTGTGCATGTTTACACTGTTCCTGGCAAACTGTGCACTGTTTACAAAGTCCCTGGTGCACTGTGCAGAATTTACACGGTCCCCTGACACACTGTGTGGTGTTTACACAATCCCTGGCACACTGTGCTGTGTTTACACTGTCCCTGGCAAACTGTCGCATTTACACAGTCTTTGGCACACTGTGTGGTGTTTACACAGTCCCTGGCACACTATGGTGTGTTTACACAGTCTCTGGCACAGTGTGGTGTTTACACAGTCTGTGGCACACTGTGTAACATTTACACAGTCACTGGCACATGGTGTGGTGTTTACACAATCTCTGGCACACTGTGTAGCATTTACACTGTCTCTGGCACACTGTGTAACATTTACACTGGCTCTGGCACACTGTGCGGTGTTTACCCAGTCCCTGGCACACTGTGCAGCAGTTAGACAGTCTCGGGCACACTGTGTAATGTTCACTCAGTCTCTGGCACACTGTGCATCATTTACACAATCCCTGGCACACTGTGCATCATTTACACAATCCCTGGCACACTGTGCAGCATTTACACAGTCCCTGGCACACTGTGCTGTGTTTACACAGTCCCTGGCACATTGTGCGGTGATTACAGTCACTGGCCAACTGTGCGATGTTTACATGGTCACTAGCACACTGTGCAGTGTTTACACAGCCCCTGGCACACTGTGCGATGTTCACACTGTCCCTGGCACACCGTGCACTCTTTACACAGTCCCTGGCGCACTGTGCAGAATTTACACAGTCCCTGGCACACTGTGCGGTGTTTACACAGTCCCTGGCACACTGAGCGGTGTTTACACAGTCCCTGGCACAGTGTGTAGCATTTACACAGTCCCTGGCACACTGTAGCATTTACACAGTCTTCGGCACTCTGTGTGGTGTTTACACAGTCCCTGGCACACTATGGGGTGTTTACACCGTCTCTGGCACACTATGGGGTGTTTACACAGTACCTGGCACACTATGGGGTGTTTACACAGTACCTGGCAGACTGTGCAGCATTTACACAGTCCCTGGCACACAGTGCGGTGTTTACACAGTACCTGGCACACTGTGTAGCATTTACACAGTCACTGGCAAATGGTGTGGTGTTTACACAGTCCCTGACACACAGTGTAGCATTTACACAGTCTCAGGCACACTGTGTAATGTATACACAGTCTCTGGCACTGTGCATCATTTTTGCAATCCTTGACACACTGTGTAGCATTTACACTGACCCTGGCACATGGTGTGGTGTTTACACAATCTCTGGCACACTGTGCAGCATTTAGACAGTCTCGGGCACACTGTGTAATGTTCACTCAGTCTCTGGCACACTGTGCATCATTTACACAATCCCTGGCACCATGTGCAGCATTTGCACAGTCCTTGGCACATGGTGCGGTGTTTACATAGTCCCCGACACGCTGTGCACCATTTAGACATTCCCCGGCACAATGTGTGGTGTTTACACAGTCTCTGGCTCTGTGTGTTGGTTACACAGTCCCCGACACACTGTGCTCCATTTAGACAATCCGTTCACACTGTGCAGTATTGACACAGTCCCCCAACACACTGTGCTCCATTTACACAGTCCCTGGTACACTGTGCGGTGTTTACACAGTCCCTGGAACACTGAGGTGGTTGCACAGTCCCCGGCACAGTGTGCGGTGCTTATTCAGTCTCCAGAACACTGAAGTGTTTAACAAAGTTCCCAACATGCTATGTGACATTTACCCAGTGCCCCGGCACACTGTGCTGCATTTACACAGTCCCCCAACACACTGGGTGGCGTTTACACAGTTCCCAGCCCACTGTGCGGAGTTTACACTGTCTCCAGGCCCACTGTGTGCTGTTTACAGAGTCCCAGGCACAATGTGCAGCATTTAAACAGTCTCTGCCACACTGTGTGGTGTTTACACAGTCCCCCGGCGCACTGTGTGGTGTTTACACTGTCCCTGGCAAACTGTGCATGTTTACACTGTTCCTGGCAAACTGTGTGATGTTTACACAGTCCCTCGCACATTGTGTGGTGTTTACACAGACCCCCGGCACACTGTGTGGTGTTTATACAGTCCCTGGCATGCTCTACAGCATTTACACAGTCTTTGGCAGGCTGTGTAGCATTTACACAGTCACTGGCAGTCTGTGCAGCATTTACAAAGTCACTGGCACACAGTGCGGTGTTTACTCAGTACCTGGCACACTGTGTAGCATTTACACAGTCCCTGGCAAATGGTGCAGTGTTTACACAGTCCCTGGCACACTATGGGGTGTTTACACAGTCTCTGGCACACTGTGTGGTGTTTACACAGTCTGTGGCACACTGTGCAGCATTTACACAGACTCTGGCGCACAGTGCGGAGTTCACACAGTACCTGGCACACTGTGTAGCATTTACACAGTGTCAGGCACACTGTGTAATGTATACACAGTCTCTGGCACACTGTGCATCATTTACACAATCCTTGGCACACTGTGTAGCGTTTACACAGTCCCTGGCACATGGTGTGGTGTTTACACAATCTCTGGCACACTGTGTAACATTTACACTGTCTCTGGCACACTGTGCAGTGTTTACAAAGACCGTGGCACACGGTATAGCATTTTCAGTCACTGGCACACTGTGCAGCATTTAGACAGTCTTGGGCACACTGTGTAATGTTCACTCAGTCTCTGGCACACTGTGCATCATTTACACAATCCCTGGCACACTGTGCAGCATTTACACAGTCCTTGGCACATGGTGCAGTGTTTACACAGTCTCTGGCACACTGTGCAGTGTTTACACAGTCTGTGGCACAGTGTGTAGCGTTTTGACAGTCCGTGGCGCACTGTGTAGCATTTTCACAGTCTCTGGCACACTGTGTAGCGTTTACACAGTCTCTGGCACACTGTGCAGTGTTTACAGTCCCCGGCACACTGTGTGGTCTTTACCCGGTCCCCGACACACTGTGCTGCATTTACGCAGTCCCCGGCACACTGTACAGTGCTTTCATGTTTCCCCGGCACACTGTGCAGAGAATACACAGTCCCCGGTACACTGTGAAGTGCTTACACAGTCACCTTCACACTGTGCCATGTTTACACACTCCCGGGCACACTGTGTGGAGCTTACAAAGACCCCTGGCATACTGTGCGATGGTTACAGTGTACCCCAGCCCACTGTACGCTGTTTACACAGTCCCAGGCACACTGTGTAGCATTTACACAGTCCCAGGCACAATGTGTGGTGTTTCCACAGTCCCTGGCACACTGTTCATGTTTACATAGACCCTGGCACACTGTTCGGTGGTAACATTGTCCCCGACACACTTTGCAGCTTTTAGACAGTCACTGGCACACTGTGCGGCATTAACCCTGTCCCCTGACACACTGGGTGACATTTACACAGTCCCCTGACACATTGTGCGGTGTTTACACTGTCCCCGGCACACTGTGCGGTGTTTACACAGTTCCTGGCACACTGTGCTGTGTTTACACAGTCCCTGGCACACTGTGCACTGTTTACATAGTCCCTGGCGCACTGTGCAGCATTTACACAGTCCCTGGCACACTGTGCGGTGTTTACACAGTCCTCAGCACAGTGTGTAGCATTTACACAGTCCCCTGACATGCTGTGCAGTGTTTACCCAGTTCCCAGCACACTGTGAAGTGTTTACAAAGTCCCCTGACACACTGTGCGGTGTTTACACTGTCCCTGGCACACTGTGCTGTGTTTATACAGTCCCTGGCACACTGTGCGGTGTTTACACAGTCCCTGGCACACTGTGTAGCATTTACACAGTAACTGGCAGACTGTGCAGCATTTACACAGTCCCTAGCACACAGTGCGGTGTTTACACAGTACCTGGCACACTGTGTAGCATTTACACAGTCCCTGACAAATGGTGTGGTGTTTACACAGTCCCTGACACACTGTGTAGCATTTACACAGTCTCAGGCACACTGTGTAATGTATACACAGTCTCTGGCACTGTGCATCATTTACGCAATCCTTGGCACATTGTGTAGCTTTTACACAGTCCCTGGCACATGGTGTGGTGTTTACACAATCTTTGGCACTCTGTGTAGCATTTGCACTGTCTCTGGCACACTGTTTAACATTTACACTGTCTCTGGCACACTGTGCGGTGTTTACACAGTCTGTGGCACACTGTGTAGCATTTTCACAGTCCCTGGCACACTGTGCAGCATTTAGACAGTCTTGGGCACACTGTGTAATTTTCACTCAGTCTCTGGCACACTGTGCATCATTTACACAATCCCTGGCACAATGTGCAGCATTTACACAGTCTCCGGCACTCTGTGTAGCATTAACACTCTCTCTGGCACACTGTCTAACATTTACACAGTATCTGGCACACTGTGCGGTGTTTACACAGTCTGTGGCACACTGTGTAGTGTTTTGACAGTCTGTGGTGCACTGTGCTGCATTTACGCAGTCCCCGGCACACTGTGCTGCATTTACACAGTCTCTGGCACACTGTGAAGTGTTTACAGTCCCCGGCACACTGTGCAGTGTTTACAAATTCCCCTGACACACTGTGCGGTGTTTACACAGTCCCTGGCACACTGTGCTGTGTTTACACAGTCCCTGGCACACTGTGTAGCATTTACACATTACCTGGCGCACTGTAGCATTTACGCAGTCTTCGGTACACTGCGTGGTGTTTACACAGTCCGTGGCGCATTGTGTAGCATTTTCAAAGTCTCTGGCACACTGTGTAACATTTACACAGTCTCTGGCACACTGTGCAGTGATTACAGTCCCCGGCACACTGTGTGGTCTTTACATGGTCCCCGACACACTGTGCTGCATTTACGCAGTCCCCGGCACACTGTGCAGTGCTTATATGGTTCCCCGGCACACTGTGCGGAGATGACAGTCCCCGGTACACTGTGAGGTGTTTACACAGTCACCAGCACACTGTGCCACGTTTACACAGTCCCTGGCACACTGTGTGGAGTTTACAAAGACCCCTGGCATACTGTGCGATGGTTACATTTTCCCCCGGCCCACTGTACGCTGTTTACACAGTCCCAGGCACACTGTGTACCATTTACACAGACCCAGGCACAATGTGTTGTGTTTCCACAGTCCCTGGCACACTGTGCGTGTTTAAATAGACCCTGGCACATTGTTCGGTGGTAACATAGTCCCCGACACACTGAGCAACTTTTAGACAGTCACTGGCACACTGTGTAGCATTTACAAAGTCCATGGCACACTTTAGCATTTACACAGTCTTCAGCACACTGTGGTGTTTACACAGCCCCTGGCACACTATGGGGTGTTTACACAGTCTCTGGCACACTGTGTGGTGTTTAAACAGTCTGTGGCACACTGTGTGGCATTTACACATTCACTGGCAGACTGTGCAGCATTTACACAGTCCCTGGCACACAGTGCGGTGTTTTCACAGTACCTGGCACACTGTGTGGTGTTTACACAGCCCCTGGCACACTATGGGGTGCTTACACAATCTCTGGCACACTGTGTGGTGTTTAAACAGTCTGTGGCACACTGTGTAGCATTTACACAGTCACTGGCAGAGTCTGCAGCATTTACACAGTCCCTGGCACACAGTGCGGTGTTTACACAGTCTCTGGCACACTGTGCATTGTTTACACAGTCCCTGGCAAACTGTGTGCTGTTTGCACAGTCCCTGGCACCCGGTGCAGTGTTTACACTGCCCCTGGCACACTGTGCGCTGTTTACACAGTCCCTGGCAAACTGTGGTGTTTACATAGTCCCCGACACACTGTGCACCATTTAGACAGTCCCCGGCACAATGTGCGGTGTTTACACAGTCCCTGGCTCTGTGTGTTGGTTACACAGTCCCCGACACATTGTGCAGTGTTTACACAGTCCCTGACACACTGTGCTCCATTTAGACAATCCCTGGCACACTGTGCAGTGTTGACGCAGTCCTCCGACACACTGTGCTCCATTTACACAGTCCCTGGTACTCTGTGTGGGGTTTACACAGTCCCTGGAACACTTTGAGGTGGTTGCACAGTCCCCAGCACAATGTGCGGTGCTTATTCAGTCCCCAGAACACTGAAGTGTTTACACAGTCCCCAACATGCTGTGTGACGTTTACCCAGTGCCCCGGCACACTGTGCTGCATTTACCCAGTGCCCCGGCACATTGCTGCATTTACACAGTCCCCCAACACACTGGGTGGCGTTTACACAGTCCCCAGCACACTGTGCGGTGTTTACACTGTCTCCAGGCCCACTGTGTGCTGGTTACAGAGTCCCAGGCACACTGTGCAGCATTTAAACAGTCTCTGCCACACTGTGTGGTGTTTACACAGTCCCCCAGCACACTGTGTGGTGTTTACACTGTCCCTGGCAAACTGTGCATGTTTACACTGTTCCTGGCAAACTGTGTGATGTTTACACAGTCCCTGGCACATTGTGTGGTGTTTACACAGACCCCCGGCACACTGTGTGGTGTTTATACAGTCCCTGGCATGCTGTGCAGCATTTACACAGTCTTTGGCAGACTGTGTAGCATTTACACAGTCCCTGGCACACTGTTGCATTTACACAGTTTTTGGCACACTGTGTGGTGTTTACACAGTACCTGGCACACTATGGGGTTTTTACACAGTCTCTGGCACACTGTGTGGAGTTTACACAGTCTGTGGCACACTGTGTAGCATTTACACTGTCACTGGCAGACTGTGCAGCATTTACACAGTCCCTGGCACACTGTTGGTGTTTACACAGTCTCTGGCACACTGTGTTGCATTTACACAGTCTCTGGCACACTGTGCAGTGTTTAAAGTCCCCGGCACACTGTGTGGTCTTTATACGGTCCCCGACACACTGTGCTGCATTTACGCAGTCCCTGGCACACTGTGCAGTGCTTGTATGGTTCCCCGGCACACTGTGCAGAGATTACACAGTCCCCAGTACACTGTGAGGTGTTTACACAGTCACTGGCACACTGTGCCATGTTTACACAGTCCCTGGCACACTGAATGGAGTTTACAAAGTCCCCTGGCATACTGTGCGATGGTTACACTGTCCCCCGGCCCACTGTACGCTGTTTACACAGTCCCAGGCACACTGTGTGGCATTTACACAGTCCCTGGCACACTGTGCAGTGTTTACACAGTCCCTGGCACACTGTGCTGTGTTTACACAGACCCTGGCACACTGTGCTGTGTTTACACAGACCCTGGCACACTGAGTGGAGTTTACAAAGACCCCTGGCATACTGTGCGATGGTTACACTGTCCCCCAGCCCACTTTGCACTGTTTACACAGTCCCAGGCACACTGTGTAGCATTTATACAGTCCCTGGCACACTGTGCGATGTTTACACAGTCCCTGGCACAATGTGCTATGTTTACACAGTCCCTGGCACACTGTGTGGTGATTACACAGTCCCTGGCACACTGTGCGATGTTTACACTGTCCCTGGCACACTGTGCACTGCTTACAAAGTCCCGGGTGCACTGTGCATAATTTACACGGTCCCCTGACACACTGTGTGGTGTTTACACAATCCCTGGCACACTGTGCTGTGTTTACACTGTCCCTGGCAAACTGTCGCATTTACACAGTCTTCGGCACACTGTGTGGTGTTTACACAGTCCCTGGCACACTATGGTGTATTTACACAGTCTCTGGCACAGTGTGGTGTTTACACAGTCTGTGGCACACTGTGTAGCATTTACACAGTCACTGGCAGACTGTGCAGCATTTACACAGTCCCTGGCACACAGTGCAGTGTTTACACAGTACCTGGCACACTGTGTGGCATTTACACAGTCCCTGGCAAATGGTGTGGTGTTTACACAGTACCTGGCACACTGTGTAGCATTTACACAGTCCTTGGCACACTGTCGCATTTACACAGTCTTCGGCACACTGTGTGGTGTTTACACAGTCCCTGGCACACTATGGGGTGTTTACACAGTCTCTGGTGCACTGTGTGCTGTTTACACAGTCTCTGGCAGACTGTGCAGCATTTACACAGTCCCTGGCACACAGTGCGGTGTTTACACAGTACCTGGCACACTGTGTAGCATTTACACAGTCCCCTGGCAAATGGTGTGGTGTTTACATTGTGCCTGACACACTGTGTAGCATTTACACAGTCTCAGGCACACAGTGTAATGTATATGTACAAAATATATGTACAAATGTATGTTGAAATGTTAAGTATCCTAATCCAAATTGTACACTCTCGGGAGCTGCAAGCCTACATTTCGTTGTACTGCACTTGTGCAATAACAATGACAATAAAAGTTGATTTGATTTGATTTGATTTGATTTGATACACAGTCTCTGGCACACTGTGCATCATTTAGACAGTCTCGGGCACACTGTGTAATGTTCACTCAGTCTCTGGCACACTGTGCATCATTTACATAATCCCTGGCACACTGTGCAGTATTTATACAGTCCCTGGCACACTGTGCTGTGTTTACACAGTCCCTGGCACATTGTGCGGTGATTACAGTCACTGGCCCACTGTGCGATGTTTACATGGTCACTAGCACACTGTGCAGTGTTTACACAGCCCCTGGCACACTGTGCGATGTTCACACTGTCCCTGGCACACTGTGCACTCTTTACACAGTCCCTGGCACACTGTGCGGTGTTTACACAGTCCCCAGCGCAATGTGCGGTGTTTACAATGTCCCCTGACACACTGTGCGGTGTTTACACTGTCCCTGGCACACTGTGCTATGTTTATACTGTCCCTGGCACACTGTGCAGTGCTTACACAGTCACTGCCACACTGTGCAGTGTTTAAACAGTCCATGGCACACTGTGCAGTGTTTACACAGTCCCTGGCACACTGTACGGTGTTTACACAGTCCCTGGCACAGTGTGTAGCATTTACACAGTCCCTGGCACAGTGTGTAGCATTTACACAGTCTTCGGCACTCTGTGTGGTGTTTACACAGTCCCTGGCACACTATGGGGTGTTTACACCGTCTCTGGCACACAATGGGGTGTTTACACAGTACCTGGCACACTGTGTGGCATTTACACAGTCCCTGGCAAATGGTGTGGTGTTTACACAGTACCTGGCACACTGTGTAGCATTTACACAGTCCTTGGCACACTGTCGCATTTTCACAGTCTTCGGCACACTGTGTGGTGTTTATACAGTCCCTGGCACACTATGGGGTGTTTACACAGTCTCTGGTGCACTGTGTGCTGTTTACACAGTCTCTGGCACACTGTGTAGCATTTACACAGTCACTGGCAGACTGTGCAGCATTTACACAGTCCCTGGCACACAGTGCGGTGTTTACACAGTACCTGGCACACTGTGTAGCATTTACACAGTCACTGGCAAATGGTGTGGTGTTTACACAGTCCCTGACACACTGTGTAGCATTTACACAGTCTCAGGCACACTGTGTAATGTATACACAGTCTCTGGCACTGTGCATCATTTATGCAATCCTTGACACACTGTGTAGCATTTACACAGACCCTGGCACATGGTGTGGTGTTTACACAATCTCTGGCACACTGTGCAGCATTTAGACAGTCTCGGGCACACTGTGTAATGTTCACTCAGTCTCTGGCACACTGTGCATCATTTACACAATCCCTGGCACCATGTGCAGCATTTGCACAGTCCTTGGCACATGGTGCGGTGTTTACATAGTCCCCGACACGCTGTGCACCATTTAGACATTCCCCGGCACAATGTGTGGTGTTTACACAGTCCCTGGCTCTGTGTGTTGGTTACACAGTCCCCGACACATTGTGCAGTGTTTACACAGTCCCTGACACACTGTGCTCCATTTAGACAATCCCTGGCACACTGTGCAGTATTGACGCAGTCCCCCAACACACTGTGCTCCATTTACACAGTCCCTGGTACACTGTGCGGTGTTTACACAGTCCCTGGAACACTGAGGTGGTTGCACAGTCCCCGGCACAGTGTGCGGTGCTTATTCAGTCCCCAGAACACTGAAGTGTTTAACAAAGTTCCCAACATGCTATGTGACATTTACCCAGTGCCCCGGCACACTGTGCTGCATTTACACAGTCCCCCAACACACTGGGTGGCGTTTACACAGTTCCCAGCCCACTGTGCGGAGTTTACACTGTCTCCAGGCCCACTGTGTGCTGTTTACAGAGTCCCAGGCACAATGTGCAGCATTTAAACAGTCTCTGCCACACTGTGTGGTGTTTACACAGTCCCCCGGCACACTGTGTGGTGTTTACAATGTCCCTGGCAAACTGTGCATGTTTACACTGTTCCTGGCAAACTGTGTGATGTTTACACAGTCCCTGGCACATTGTGTGGTGTTTACACAGACCCCCGGCACACTGTGTGGTGTTTATACAGTCCCTGGCATGCTCTACAGCATTTACACAGTCTTTGGCAGGCTGTGTAGCATTTACACAGTCCCTGGCGCACTGTAGCATTTACACAGTCTTTGGCACACTGTGTGGTGTTTACACAGCCCCTGGCACACTATGGGGTGTTTACACAATCTCTGGCACACTGTGTGGAGTTTACACAGTCTGTGGCACACTGTGTAGCATTTACAGTCCCTTGCACACTGTGCGGTCTTTACAGGGTCCCCGAAACACTGTGCTGCATTTACGCAGTCCCCGGCACACTGTGCAGTGCTTGCATGGTTCCCCAGCACACTGTGCAGAGATTACACAGTCCCCAGTACACTGTGAGGTGTTTACACAGTCACCGGCACAATGTGCCATGTTTACACAGTCCCTGGCGCACTGAGTGGAGTTTATAAAGACCCCTGGCATACTGTGCGATGGTTACACTGTCCCCCGGCCCACTGTACGCTGTTTACACAGTCTCAGGCACACTGTGTAGCATTTACACAGTCCCAGGCACAATGTGTGGTGTTTCCACAGTCCCTGGCACACTGTGCATGTTTACATAGACCCTGGCACACTGTTCGGTGGTATCATAGTGCCCGCCAAACTGTGCAGCTTTTAGACAGTCACTGGCACACTATGCGGCATTTCCCCAGTCCCCTGACACACTGCGTGGCATTTACACAGTCCCCTGACACATTGTGCGGTGTTTACACAGGCCCCGGCACACTGTGCAGTGTTTACTCAGTCCCTGGCACACTGTGCAGTGTTCACACTGTCACAGGCCCACTGTGTGATGTTTACACTGTCCCTGGCACACTGTGCACTGTTTACACAGTCCCTGGTGCACTGTGCAGCATTTACACAGCCCCCTGACACACTGTGCGGTGTTTACACAGTCCCCAGCACACTGTGCGGTGCTTAAAATGTCCCCTGACACACTGTGTGGTGTTTACACAATCCCTGGCACACTGTGCTGTGTTTACACTGTCCCTGGCAAATTGTCGCATTTACACAGTCTTTGGCACACTGTGTGGAGTTTACACAGTCCCTGGCACACTATGGGGTGTTTACACAGTCTCTGGCACACTGTGTGGTGTTTACACCGTCTGTGGCACACTGTGTAGCATTTACACAGTCACTGGCAGACTGTGCAGCATTTACAAAGTCACTGGCACACAGTGCGGTGTTTACTCAGTACCTGGCACACTGTGTAGCATTTACACAGTCCCTGGCAAATGGTGCGGTGTTTACACAGTCCCTGGCACACTATGGGGTGTTTACACAGTCTCTGGCACACTTTGTGGTGTTTACACAGTCTGTGGCACACTGTGCAGCATTTACACAGACTCTGGCGCACAGTGCGGTGTTTACACAGTACCTGGCACACTGTGTAGCATTTACACAGTGTCAGGCACACTGTGTAATGTATACACAGTCTCTGGCACACTGTGCATCATTTACACAATCCTTGGCACACTGTGTAGCATTTACACAGTCCCTGGCACATGGTGTGGTGTTTACACAATCTTTGGCACACTGTGTAACATTTACACTGTCTCTGGCACACTGTGCAGTGTTTACAAAGACCGTGGCACACTGTGTAGCATTTTCAGTCACTGGCACACTGTGCAGCATTTAGACAGTCTTGGGCACACTGTGTAGCATTTAGACAGTCTTGGGCACACTGTGTAATGTTCACTCAGTCTCTGGCACACTGTGCATCATTTATACAATCCCTGGCACACTGTGCAGCATTTACACAGTCCTTGGCACATGGTGCAGTGTTTACACAGTCTCCGGCACACTGTGCAGTGTTTACACAGTCCGTGGCGCACTGTGTAGCATTTTCACAGTCTCTGGCACACTGTGTAGCGTTTACACAGTCTCTGGCACACTGTGCAGTGTTTACAGTCCCCGGCACACTGTGTGGTCTTTACCCGGTCCCCGACACACTGTGCTGCATTTACGCAGTCCCCGGCACACTGTACAGTGCTTTCATGTTTCCCCGGCACACTGTGCAGAGAATACACAGTCCCCGGTACACTGTGAAGTGCTTACACAGTCACCTTCACACTGTGCCATGTTTACACACTCCCGGGCACACTGTGTGGAGCTTACAAAGACCCCTGGCATACTGTGCGATGGTTACAGTGTCCCCCAGCCCACTGTACGCTGTTTACACAGTCCCAGACACACTGTGTAGCATTTACACAGTCCCAGGCACAATGTGTGGTGTTTCCACAGTCTCTGGCACACTGTTCATGTTTACATAGACCCTGGCACACTGTTCGGTGGTAACATTGTCCCCGACACACTTTGCAGCTTTTAGACAGTCACTGGCACACTGTGCGGCATTAACCCTGTCCCCTGACACACTGGGTGGCATTTACACAGTCCCCTGACACATTGTGCGGTGTTTACACTGTCCCCGGCACACTGTGCGGTGTTTACACAGTCCCTGGCACACTGTGCACTGTTTACATAGTCCCTGGCGCACTGTGCAGCATTTACACAGTCCCTGGCACACTGTGCGGTGTTTACACAGTCCTCAGCACAGTGTGTAGCATTTACACAGTCCCCTGACATGCTGTGCAGTGTTTACCCAGTTCCCAGCACACTGTGAATTGTTTACAAAGTCCCCTGACACACTGTGCGGTGTTTACACTGTCCCTGGCACACTGTGCTGTGTTTATACAGTCCCTGGCACACTGTGCGGTGTTTACACAGTCCCTGGCACACTGTGTAGCATTTACACAGTAACTGGCAGACTGTGCAGCATTTACACAGTCCCTGGCACACAGTGCGGTGTTTACACAGTACCTGGCACATTGTGTAGCATTTACACAGTCCCTGACAAATGGTGTGGTGTTTACACAGTCCCTGACACACTGTGTAGCATTTACACAGTCTCAGGCACACTGTGTAATGTATACACAGTCTCTGGCACTGTGCATCATTTACGCAATCCTTGGCACACTGTGTAGCTTTTACACAGTCCCTGGCACATGGTGTGGTGTTTACACAATCTTTGGCACACTGTGTAGCATTTGCACTGTCTCTGGCACACTGTGCGGTGTTTACACAGTCTGTGGCACACTGTGTAGCATTTTCACAGTCCCTGGCACACTGTGCAGCATTTAGACAGTCTTGGGCACACTGTGTAATGTTCACTCAGTCTCTGGCACACTGTGCATCATTTACACAATCCCTGGCACACTGTGCAGCATTTACACAGTCTCCGGCACACTGTGTAGCATTAACACTCTCTCTGGCACACTGTCTAACATTTACACAGTATCTGGCACACTGTGCGGTGTTTACACAGTCTGTGGCACACTGTGTAGTGTTTTGACAGTCTGTGGTGCACTGTGCTGCATTTACGCAGACCCCGGCACAGTGTGCTGCATTTACACAGTCTCTGGCACACTGTGAAGTGTTTACAGTCCCCGGCACACTGTGCAGTGTTTACAAATTCCCCTGACACACTGTGCGGTGTTTACACAGTCCCTGGCACACTGTGCTGTGTTTACACAGTCCCTGGCACACTGTGCGGTGTTTACACAGTCCCTGGCACACTGTGTAGCATTTACACATTACCTGGCGCACTGTAGCATTTACGCAGTCTTCGGTACACTGTGTGGTGTTTACACAGTCCATGGCGCATTGTGTAGCATTTTCAAAGTCTCTGGCACACTGTGTAACATTTACACAGTCTCTGGCACACTGTGCAGTGATTACAGTCCCCGGCACACTGTGTGGTCTTTACACGGTCCCCGACACACTGTGCTGCATTTACGCAGTCCCCGGCACACTGTGCAGTGCTTATATGGTTCCCCGGCACACTGTGCGGAGATGACAGTCCCCGGTACACTGTGAGGTGTTTACACAGTCACCAGCACACTGTGCCACGTTTACACAGTCCCTGGCACATTGTGTGGAGTTTACAAAGACCCCTGGCATACTGTGCGATGGTTACATTTTCCCCCGGCCCACTGTACGCTGTTTACACAGTCCCAGGCACACTGTGTACCATTTACACAGTCCCAGGTACAATGTGTTGTGTTTCCACAGTCCCTGGCACACTGTGCATGTTTAAATAGACCCTGGCACACTGTTCGGTGGTAACATAGTTCCCGACACACTGTGCAACTTTTAGACAGTCACTGGCACACTGTACAGCGTTTACCCAGTCCCCTGACACACTGGGTGGCATTTACACAGTCCCCTGACACATTGTGCTGTGTTTACACAGTCCCCAGTACACAGTGCGGTGTTTAAACAGTCCCTGGCACACTGTGCTTTGTTTACACAGGCCCTGGCACACTGTGTGGTGATTACACAGTCATTGGCACACTGTGCAGTGATTACACAGTCAATGGCACACTGTGCGATGTTTACACTGTCCCTGGCACACAGTGCAGCATTTACACAGTTCCTGGCACACTGTGCAGTGTTTACACAGTCCCCAGCACACTGTGCTGTGTTTACACAGTCCCTGGCAAACTGTGGAATGCTTACACAGTCACTGGCACACTGTGCAGTGTTTGCACAGTCCCTGGCACACTGTGCGGTGTTTACATAGTCCCTGGCGCACTGTGTAGCATTTACAAAGTCCATGGCACACTTTAGCTTTAACACAGTCTTCAGCACACTGTGGTGTTTACACAGCCCCTGGCACACTATGGGGTGTTTACACAGCCCCTGGCACACTATGGGGTGTTTACACAGTCTCTGGCACACTGTGTGGTGTTTAAACAGTCTGTGGCACACTGTGTAGCATTTACACAGTCACTGGCAGAGTGTGCAGCATTTACACAGTCCCTGGCACACAGTGCGGTGTTTACACAGTCTCTGGCACACTGTGTGGTGTTTAAACAGTCTGTGGCACACTGTGTGGCATTTACACAGTCACTGGCAGACTGTGCAGCATTTACACAGTCCCTGGCACACAGTGCGGTGTTTACACAGTACCTGGCACGCTGTGTGGCATTTACACAGTCCCTGGCACACTGTGTGGTGTTTACACAGTCCTCAGCACACTGTGTGGCATTTACACATTCCCCTGACACACTGTGCGGTGTTTACACAGTCCCCAGCCGACTGTGCGGTGTTTACAATGTCCCCTAACACACTGTGCGGTCTTTACACAGTCCCAGGCACACTGTGCTGTGTTTACACAGTCCCTGGCACACTGTGCAATGCTTACACAGTCACTGGCACACTGTGTAGCATTTACACAGTCCCTGGCACACTGTAGCATTTACACAGTCTTCGGCACACTGTGTGGTGTTTACACAGTCCCTGGCACACTATGGGGTGTTTACACAGTCCCTGGCACACAGTTGGTGTTTACACAGTACCTGGCAAATGGTGTGGTGTAGTCCCTGACACACTGTGTAGCATTTACACAGTCTCAGGCACACTGTGTAATTTATACACAGTCTCTGGCACACTGTGCATCATTTACGCAATCCTTGGCACACTGTGTAGCATTTACACATTCCCTGGCACATGGCGTGGTGTTTGCACAATTTCTGGCACACTCTGTAGCATTTACACTGTCTCTGGCACACTGTGTAACATTTACACTATCTCTGGCACACTGTGCATTGTTTACACAGTCCGTGGCACACTGTGTAGCATTTTCACAGTCCCTGGCACACTGTGCAGCATTTAGACAGTCTCGGGCACACTGTGTAATGTTCACTCAGTCTCTGGCACACTGTGCATCATTGACACAATCCCTGGCACACTGTGCAGCATTTACACAGTCCTTGGCACATGGTGCAGTGTTTACACAGTCTCCGGCACACTGTGCAGTGTTTACACAGTCTGTGGCACACTGTGTAGCGTTTTGACAGTCCGTGGCGCACTGTGTAGCATTTTCACAGTCTCTGGCACACTGTGTAGCGTTTACACAGTCTCTGGCACACTGTGCAGTGTTTACAGTCCCCGGCACACTGTGTGGTCTTTACACGGTCCCCGACACACTGTGCTGCATTTACGCAGTCCCCGGCACACTGTACAGTGCTTTCATGTTTCCCCGGCACACTGTGCAGAGAATACACAGTCCCCGGTACACTGTGAGGTGTTTACACAGTCACCTTCACACTGTGCCATGTTTACACACTCCCTGGCACAGTGTGTGGAGCTTACAAAGACCCCTGGCTTACTGTGCGATGGTTACAGTGTCCCCCAGCCCACTGTACGCTGTTTACACAGTCCCAGGCACACTGTGTAGCATTTACACAGTCCCAGGCACAATGTGTGGTGTTTCCACAGTCCCTGGCACACTGTTCGTGTTTACATAGACCCTGGCACACTGTTCGGTGGTAACATTGTCCCCGACACACTTTGCAGCTTTTAGACAGTCACTGGCACACTGTGCGGCATTAACCCTGTCCCCTGACACACTGGGTGGCATTTACACAGTCCCCTGACACATTGTGCGGTGTTTACACTGTCCCCGGCACACTGTGCGGTGTTTACACAGTTCCTGGCACACTGTGCTGTGTTTACACAGTCCCTGGCACACTGTGCACTGTTTACATAGTCCCTGGCGCACTGTGCAGCATTTACACAGTCCCTGGCACACCGTGTGGTGTTTACACAGTCCTCAGCACAGTGTGTAGCATTTACACAGTCCCCTGACATGCTGTGCAGTGTTTACCCAGTTCCCAGCACACTGTGAAGTGTTTACAAAGTCCCCTGACACACTGTGCGGTGTTTACACTGTCCCTGGCACACTGTGCTGTGTTTATACAGTCCCTGGCACACTGTGCGGTGTTTACACAGTCCCTGGCACACTGTGTAGCATTTACACAGTAACTGGCAGACTGTGCAGCATTTACACAGTCCCTGGCACACAGTGCGGTGTTTACACAGTACCTGGCACACTGTGTAGCATTTACACAGTCCCTGACAAATGGTGTGGTGTTTACACAGTCCCTGACACACTGTGTAGCATTTCCACAGTCTCAGGCACACTGTGTAATGTATACACAGTCTCTGGCACTGTGCATCATTTACGCAATCCTTGGCACACTGTGTAGCTTTTACACAGTCCCTGGTACATGGTGTGGTGTTTACACAATCTTTGGCACACTGTGTAGCATTTGCACTGTCTCTGGCACACTGTGCGGTGTTTACACAGTCTGTGGCACACTGTGTAGCATTTTCACAGTCCCTGGCACACTGTGCAGCATTTAGACAGTCTTGGGCACACTGTGTAATGTTCACTCAGTCTCTGGCACACTGTGCATCATTTACACAATCCCTGGCACACTGTGCAGCATTTACACAGTCTCCGGCACACTGTGTAGCATTAACACTCTCTCTGGCACACTGTCTAACATTTACACAGTATCTGGCACACTGTGCGGTGTTTACACAGTCTGTGGCACACTGTGTAGTGTTTTGACAGTCTGTGGTGCACTGTGCTGCATTTACGCAGACCCCGGCACAGTGTGCTGCATTTACACAGTCTCTGGCACACTGTGAAGTGTTTACAGTCCCCGGCACACTGTGCAGTGTTTACAAATTCCCCTGACACACTGTGCGGTGTTTACACAGTCCCTGGCACAATGTGCTGTGTTTACACAGTCCCTGGCACACTGTGCGGTGTTTACACAGTCCCTGGCACACTGTGTAGCATTTACACATTACCTGGCGCACTGTAGCATTTACGCAGTCTTCGGTACACTGTGTGGTTTTTACACAGTCCATGGCGCATTGTGTAGCATTTTCAAAGTCTGTGGCACACTGTGTAACATTTACACAGTCTCTTGCACACTGTGCAGTGATTACAGTCCCCGGCACACTGTGTGGTCTTTACACGGTCCCCGACACACTGTGCTGCATTTACGCAGTCCCCGGCACACTGTGCAGTGCTTATATGGTTCCCCGGCACACTGTGCGGAGATGACAGTCCCCGGTACCCTGTGAGGTGTTTACACAGTCGCCAGCACACTGTGCCACGTTTACACAGTCCCTGGCACACTGTGTGGAGTTTACAAAGACCCCTGGCATACTGTGCGATGGTTACATTTTCCCCCGGCCCACTGTACGCTGTTTACACAGTCCCAGGCACACTGTGTACCATTTACACAGTCCCAGGTACAATGTGTTGTGTTTCCACAGTCCCTGGCACACTGTGCATGTTTAAATAGACCCTGGCACACTGTTCGGTGGTAACATAGTCCCCGACACACTGTGCAACTTTTAGACAGTCACTGGCACACTGTACAGCGTTTACCCAGTCCCCTGACACACTGGGTGGCATTTACACAGTCCCCTGACACATTGTGCTGTGTTTACACAGTCCCTGGCACACTGTGCTGTGTTTACACAGTCCCTGGCACACTGTGCGGTGTTTACACAGTCCCTGGCACACTGTGTAGCATTTACACATTACCTGGCGCACTGTAGCATTTACGCAGTCTTCGGTACACTGTGTGGTGTTTACACAGTCCATGGCGCATTGTGTAGCATTTTCAAAGTCTCTGGCACACTGTGTAACATTTACACAGTCTCTGGCACACTGTGCAGTGATTACAGTCCCCGGCACACTGTGTGGTCTTTACACGGTCCCCGACACACTGTGCTGCATTTACGCAGTCCCCGGCACACTGTGCAGTGCTTATATGGTTCCCCGGCACACTGTGCGGAGATGACAGTCCCCGGTACCCTGTGAGGTGTTTACACAGTCACCAGCACACTGTGCCACGTTTACACAGTCCCTGGCACACTGTGTGGAGTTTACAAAGACCCCTGGCATACTGTGCGATGGTTACATTTTCCCCCGGCCCACTGTACGCTGTTTACACAGTCCCAGGCACACTGTGTACCATTTACACAGTCCCAGGTACAATGTGTTGTGTTTCCACAGTCCCTGGCACACTGTGCATGTTTAAATAGACCCTGGCACACTGTTCGGTGGTAACATAGTCCCCGACACACTGTGCAACTTTTAGACAGTCACTGGCACACTGTACAGCGTTTACCCAGTCCCCTGACACACTGGGTGGCATTTACACAGTCCCCTGACACATTGTGCTGTGTTTACACAGTCCCTGGCACACTGTGCTGTGTTTACACAGTCCCTGGCACACTGTGCGGTGTTTACACAGTCCCTGGCACACTGTGTAGCATTTACACATTACCTGGCGCACTGTAGCATTTACGCAGTCTTCGGTACACTGTGTGGTGTTTACACAGTCCATGGCGCATTGTGTAGCATTTTCAAAGTCTCTGGCACACTGTGTAACATTTACACAGTCTCTGGCACACTGTGCAGTGATTACAGTCCCCGGCACACTGTGTGGTCTTTACACGGTCCCCGACACACTGTGCTGCATTTACGCAGTCCCCGGCACACTGTGCAGTGCTTATATGGTTCCCCGGCACACTGTGCGGAGATGACAGTCCCCTGTACACTGTGAGGTGTTTACACAGTCACCAGCACACTGTGCCACGTTTACACAGTCCCTGGCACATTGTGTGGAGTTTACAAAGACCCCTGGCATACTGTGCGATGGTTACATTTTCCCCCGGCCCACTGTACACTGTTTACACAGTCCCAGGCACACTGTGTACCATTTACACAGTCCCAGGTACAATGTGTTGTGTTTCCACAGTCCCTGGCACACTGTGCGTGTTTAAATAGACCCTGGCACACTGTTCGGTGGTAACATAGTCCCCGACACACTGTGCAACTTTTAGACAGTCACTGGCACACTGTACAGCGTTTACCCAGTCCCCTGACACACTGGGTGGCATTTACACAGTCCCCTGACACATTGTGCTGTGTTTACACAGTCCCCAGTACACAGTGCGGTGTTTAAACAGTCCCTGGCACACTGTGCTTTGTTTACACAGGCCCTGGCACACTGTGTGGTGATTACACAGTCATTGGCGCACTGTGCAGTGATTACACAGTCAATGGCACACTGTGCGATGTTTACACTGTCCCTGGCACACAGTGCAGCATTTACACAGTTCCTGGCACACTGTGCAGTGTTTACACAGTCCCCAGCACACTGTGCTGTGTTTACACAGTCCCTGGCAAACTGTGCAATGCTTACACAGTCACTGGCACACTGTGCAGTGTTTGCACAGTCCCTGGCACACTGTGCGGTGTTTACACAGTCCCTGGCGCACTGTGTAGCATTTACAAAGCCCATGGCACACTTTAGCATTTACACAGTCTTCAGCACACTGTGGTGTTTACACAGCCCCTGGCACACTATGGGGTGTTTACACAGCCCCTGGCACACTATGGGGTGTTTACACAGTCTCTGGCACACTGTGTGGTGTTTAAACAGTCTGTGGCACACTGTGTAGCATTTACACAGTCACTGGCAGAGTGTGCAGCATTTACACAGTCCCTGGCACACAGTGCGGTGTTTACACAGTCTCTGGCACACTGTGTGGTGTTTAAACAGTCTGTGGCACACTGTGTGGCATTTACACAGTCACTGGCAGACTGTGCAGCATTTACACAGTCCCTGGCACACAGTGCGGTGTTCACACAGTACCTGGCACGCTGTGTGGCATTTACACAGTCCCTGGCACACTGTGTGGTGTTTACACAGTCCCCAGCACACTGTGTGGCATTTACACAGTCCCCTGACACACTGTGCGGTGTTTACACAGTCCCCAGCCTACTGTGCGGTGTTTACAATGTCCCCTAACACACTGTGCGGTGTTTACACAGTCCCAGGCACACTGTGCTGTGTTTACACAGTCCCTGGCACACTGTGCAATGCTTACACAGTCACTGGCACACTGTGTAGCATTTACACAGTCCCTGGCACACTGTAGCATTTACACAGTCTTCGGCACACTGTGTGGTGTTTACACAGTCCCTGGCACACTATGGGGTGTTTACACAGTCCCTGGCACACAGTTGGTGTTTACACAGTACCTGGCAAATGGTTTGGTGTAGTCCCTGACACACTGTGTAGCATTTACACAGTCTCAGGCACATTGTGTAATTTATACACAGTCTCTGGCACACTGTGCATCATTTACGCAATCCTTGGCACACTGTGTAGCATTTACACATTCCCTGGCACATGGTGTGGTGTTTGCACAATTTCTGGCACACTCTGTAGCATTTACACTGTCTCTGGCACACTGTGTAACATTTACACTATCTCTGGCACACTGTGCATTGTTTACACAGTCCGTGGCACACTGTGTAGCATTTTCACAGTCCCTGGCACACTGTGCAGCATTTAGACAGTCTCGGGCACACTGTGTAATGTTCACTCAGTCTCTGGCACACTGTGCATCATTGACACAATCCCTGGCACACTGTGCAGCATTTACACAGTACTTGGCACATGGTGCAGTGTTTACACACTCTCCGGCACACTGTGCAGTGTTCACACAGTCTGTGGCACACTGTGTAGCGTTTTGACAGTCCGTGGCGCACTGTGTAGCATTTTCACAGTCTCTGGCACACTGTGTAGCGTTTACACAGTCTCTGGCACACTGTGCAGTGTTTACAGTCCCCGGCACACTGTGTGGTCTTTACCCGGTCCCCGACACACTGTGCTGCATTTACACAGTCCCCGGCACACTGTACAGTGCTTTCATGTTTCCCCGGCACACTGTGCAGAGAATACACAGTCCCCGGTACACTGTGAGGTGTTTACACAGTCACCTTCACACTGTGCCATGTTTACACACTCCCTGGCACAGTGTGTGGAGCTTACAAAGACCCCTGGCTTACTGTGCGATGGTTACAGTGTCCCCCAGCCCACTGTACGTTGTTTACACAGTCCCAGGCACACTGTGTAGCATTTACACAGTCCCAGGCACAATGTGTGGTGTTTCCACAGTCCCTGGCACACTGTTCGTGTTTACATAGACCCTGGCACACTGTTCGGTGGTAACATTGTCCCCGACACACTTTGCAGCTTTTAGACAGTCACTGGCACACTGTGCGGCATTAACCCTGTCCCCTGACACACTGGGTGGCATTTACACAGTCCCCTGACACATTGTGCGGTGTTTACACTGTCCCCGGCACACTGTGCGGTGTTTACACAGTTCCTGGCACACTGTGCTGTATTTACACAGTCCCTGGCACACTGTGCACTGTTTACATAGTCCCTGGCGCACTGTGCAGCATTTACACAGTCCCTGGCACACTGTGCGGTGTTTACACAGTCCTCAGCACAGTGTGTAGCATTTACACAGTCCCCTGACATGCTGTGCAGTGTTTACCCAGTTCCCAGCACACTGTGAAGTGTTTACAAAGTCCCCTGACACACTGTGCGGTGTTTACACTGTCCCTGGCACACTGTGCTGTGTTTATACAGTCCCTGGCACACTGTGCGGTGTTTACACAGTCCCTGGCACACTGTGTAGCATTTACACAGTAACTGGCAGACTGTGCAGCATTTACACAGTCCCTGGCAAACAGTGCGGTGTTTACACAGTACCTGGCACACTGTGTAGCATTTACACAGTCCCTGACAAATGGTGTGGTGTTTACACAGTCCCTGACACACTGTGTAGCATTTACACAGTCTCAGGCACACTGTGTAATGTATACACAGTCTCTGGCACTGTGCATCATTTACGCAATCCTTGGCACACTGTGTAGCTTTTACACAGTCCCTGGCACATGGTGTGGTGTTTACACAATCTTTGGCACACTGTGTAGCATTTGCACTATGTCTGGCACACTGTGCGGTGTTTACACAGTCTGTGGCACACTGTGTAGCATTTTCACAGTCCCTGGCACACTGTGCAGCATTTAGACAGTCTTGGGCACACTGTGTAATGTTCACTCAGTCTCTGGCACACTGTGCATCATTTACACAATCCCTGGCACACTGTGTAGCATTAACACTCTCTCTGGCACACTGTCTAACATTTACACAGTATCTGGCACACTGTGCGTTGTTTACACAGTCTGTGGCACACTGTGTAGTGTTTTGACAGTCTGTGGTGCACTGTGCTGCATTTACGCAGACCCCAGCACACTGTGCTGCATTTACACAGTCTCTGGCACACTGTGAAGTGTTTACAGTCCCCGGCACACTGTGCAGTGTTTACAAATTCCCCTGACACACTGTGCGGTGTTTACACAGTCCCTGGCACACTGTGCTGTGTTTACACAGTCCCTGGCACACTGTGCGGTATTTACACAGTCCCTGGCACACTGTGCTGTGTTTACACAGTCCCTGGCACACTGTGCGGTGTTTACACAGTCCCTGGCACACTGTGTAGCATTTACACATTACCTGGCGCACTGTAGCATTTACGCAGTCTTCGGTACACTGTGTGGTGTTTACACAGTCCATGGCGCATTGTGTAGCATTTTCAAAGTCTCTGGCACACTGTGTAACATTTACACAGTCTCTGGCACACTGTGCAGTGCTTATATGGTTCCCCGGCACACTGTGCGGAGATGACAGTCCCCGATACACTGTGAGGTGTTTACACAGTCACCAGCACACTGTGCCACGTTTACACAGTCCCTGGCACACTGTGTGGAGTTTATAAAGACCCCTGGCATACTGTGCGATGGTTACATTTTCCCCCGGCCCACTGTACGCTGTTTACACAGTCCCAGGCACACTGTGTACCATTTACACAGTCACAGGTACAATGTGTTGTGTTTCCACAGTCCCTGGCACACTGTGCGTGTTTAAATAGACCCTGGCACACTGTTCGGTGGTAACATAGTCCCCGACACACTGTGCAACTTTTAGACAGTCACTGGCACACTGTACAGCGTTTACCCAGTCCCCTGACACACTGGGTGGCATTTACACAGTCCCCTGACACATTGTGCTGTGTTTACACAGTCCCCAGTACACAGTGCGGTGTTTAAACAGTCCCTGGCACACTGTGCTTTGTTTACACAGGCCCTGGCACACTGTGTGGTGATTACACAGTCATTGGCACACTGTGCAGTGATTACACAGTCAATGGCACACTGTGCGATGTTTACACTGTCCCTGGCACACTGTGCTGTGTTTACACAGTCCCTGGCAAACTGTGCTGTTTTTACACAGTCCCTGGCAAACTGTGCAATGCTTACACAGTCACTGGCACACTGTGCAGTGTTTGCACAGTCCCTGGCACACTGTGCGGTGTTTACACAGTACCTGGCGCACTGTGTAGCATTTACAAAATCCATGGCACACTTTAGCATTTACACAGTCTTCAGCACACTGTGGTGTTTACACAGCCCCTGGCACACTATGGGGTGTTTACACAGCCCCTGGCACACTATGGGGTGTTTACACAGTCTCTGGCACATTGTGTGGTGTTTAAACAGTCTGTGGCACACTGTGTAGCATTTACACAGTCACTGGCAGAGTGTGCAGCATTTACACAGTCCCTGGCACACAGTGCGGTGTTTACACAGTCTCTGGCACACTGTGTGGTGTTTAAACAGTCTGTGGCACACTGTGTGGCATTTACACAGTCACTGGCAGACTGTGCAGCATTTACACAGTCCCTGGCACACAGTGCGGTGTTTACACAGTACCAGGCACGCTGTGTGGCATTTACACAGTCCCTGGCACACTGTGTGGTGTTTACACAGTCCCTGGCACATTGTGCGGTGATTACAGTCACTGGCCCACCGTGCGATGTTTACATGGTCACTAGCACACTGTGCAGTGTTTACACAGCCCCTGGCACACTGTGCGATGTTCACACTGTCCCTGGCACACTGTGCACTCTTTACACAATCCCTGGCGCACTGTGCAGAATTTACACAGTCCCTGGCACACTGTGCGGTGTTTACACAGTCCCCAGCGCAATGTGCGGTGTTTACAATGTCCCCTGACACACTGTACGGTGTTTACACTGTCCCTGGCACACTGTGCTATGTTTATACTGTCCCTGGCACACTGTGCAGTGCTTACACAGTCACTGCCACACTGTGCAGTGTTTAAACAGTCCATGGCACACTGTGCAGTGTTTACACAGTGCCTGGCACACTGTACGGTGTTTACACAGTCCCTGGCACAGTGTGTAGCATTTACACAGTCCCTGGCACAGTGTGTAGCATTTACACAGTCTTCGGCACTCTGTGTGGTGTTTACACAGTCCCTGGCACACTATGGGGTGTTTACACCGTCTCTGGCACACTATGGGGTGTTTACACAGTACCTGTCACACTGTGTGGCATTTACACAGTCCCTGGCAAATGGTGTGGTGTTTACACAGTACCTGGCACACTGTGTAGCATTTACACAGTCCTTGGAACACTGTCGCATTTACACAGTCTTCGGCACACTGTGTGGTGTTTACACAGTCCCTGGCACACTATGGGGTGTTTACACAGTCTCTGGTGCACTGTGTGCTGTTTACACAGTCTCTGGCACACTGTGTAGCATTTACACAGTCACTGGCAGACTGTGCAGCATTTACACAGTCCCTGGCACACAGTGCGGTGTTTACACAGTACCTGGCACACTGTGTAGCATTTACACAGTCACTGGCAAATGGTGTGGTGTTTACACAGTCCCTGACACACTGTGTAGCATTTACACAGTCTCAGGCACACTGTGTAATGTATACACAGTCTCTGGCACTGTGCATCATTTATGCAATCCTTGACACACTGTGTAGCATTTGCACAGTCCTTGGCACATGGTGCGGTGTTTACATAGTCCCCGACACGCTGTGCACCATTTAGACATTCCCCGGCACAATGTGTGGTGTTTACACAGTCCCTGGCTCTGTGTGTTGGTTACACAGTCCCCGACACATTGTGCAGTGTTTACACAGTCCCTGACACACTGTGCTCCATTTAGACAATCCCTGGCACACTGTGCAGTATTGATGCAGTCCCCCAACACACTGTGCTCCATTTACACAGTCCCTGGTACACTGTGCGGTGTTTACACAGTCCCTGGAACACTGAGGTGGTTGCACAGTCCCCGGCACAGTGTGCGGTGCTTATTCAGTCCCCAGAACACTGAAGTGTTTAACAAAGTTCCCAACATGCTATGTGACATTTACCCAGTGCCCCGGCACACTGTGCTGCATTTACACAGTCCCCCAACACACTGGGTGGCGTTTACACAGTTCCCAGCCCACTGTGCGGAGTTTACACTGTCTCCAGGCCCACTGTGTGCTGTTTACAGAGTCCCAGGCACAATGTGCAGCATTTAAACAGTCTCTGCCACACTGTGTGGTGTTTACACAGTCCCCCGGCACACTGTGTGGTGTTTACAATGTCCCTGGCAAACTGTGCATGCTTACACTGTTCCTGGCAAACTGTGTGATGTTTACACAGTCCCTGGCGCACTGTAGCATTTACACAGTCTTTGGCACACTGTGTGGTGTTTACACAGCCCCTGGCACACTATGGGGTGTTTACACAATCTCTGGCACACTGTGTGGTGTTTACACAGTCTGTGGCACACTGTGTAGCATTTACAGTCCCTTGCACACTGTGTGGTCTTTACAGGGTCCCCGAAACACTGTGCTGCATTTACGCAGTCCCCGGCACACTGTGCAGTGCTTGCATGGTTTCCCGGCACACTGTGCAGAGATTACACAGTCCCCAGTACACTGTGAGGTGTTTACACAGTCACCGGCACAATGTGCCATGTTTACACAGTCCCTGGCGCACTGAGTGTAGTTTATAAAGACCCCTGGCATACTGTGCGATGGTTACACTGTCCCCCGGCCCACTGTACGCTGTTTACACAGTCTCAGGCACACTGTGTAGCATTTACACAGTCCCAGGCACAATGTGTGGTGTTTCCACAGTCCCTGGCACACTGTGCATGTTTACATAGACCCTGGCACACTGTTCGGTGGTATCATAGTGCCCGCCAAACTGTGCAGCTTTTAGACAGTCACTGGCACACTATGCGGCATTTCCCCAGTCCCCTGACACACTGCGTGGCATTTACACAGTCCCCTGACACATTGTGCAGTGTTTACACAGTCCCCGGCACACTGTGCAGTGTTTACTCAGTCCCTGGCACACTGTGCAGTGTTTACACTGTCACAGGCCCACTGTGTGATGTTTACACTGTCCCTGGCACACTGTGCACTGTTTACACAGTCCCTGGTGCACTGTGCAGCATTTACACAGCCCCCTGACACACTGTGCGGTGTTTACACAGTCCCCAGCACACTGTGCGGTGCTTAAAATGTCCCCTGACACACTGTGTGTTGTTTACACAATCCCTGGCACACTGTGCTGTGTTTACACTGTCCCTGGCAAATTGTCGCATTTACACAGTCTTTGGCACACTGTGTGGAGTTTACACAGTCCCTGGCACACTATGGGGTGTTTACACAGTCTCTGGCACACTGTGTGGTGTTTACACAGTCTGTGGCACACTGTGTAGCATTTACACAGTCACTGGCAGACTGTGCAGCATTTACAAAGTCACTGGCACACAGTGCGGTGTTTACTCAGTACCTGGCACACTGTGTAGCATTTACACAGTCCCTGGCAAATGGTGCGGTGTTTACACAGTCCCTGGCACACTATGGGGTGTTTACACAGTCTCTGGCACACTTTGTGGTGTTTACACAGTCTGTGGCACACTGTGCAGCATTTACACAGACTCTGGCGCACAGTGCGGTGTTTACACAGTACCTGGCACACTGTGTAGCATTTACACAGTGTCAGGCACACTGTGTAATGTGTACACAGTCTCTGGCACACTGTGCATCATTTACACAATCCTTGGCACACTGTGTAGCATTTACACAGTCCCTGGCACATGGTGTGGTGTTTACACAATCTTTGGCACACTGTGTAACATTTACACTGTCTCTGGCACACTGTGCAGTGTTTACAAAGACCGTGGCACACTGTGTAGCATTTTCAGTCACTGGCACACTGTGCAGCATTTAGACAGTCTTGGGCACACTGTGTAGCATTTAGACAGTCTTGTGCACACTGTGTAATGTTCACTCAGTCTCTGGCACACTGTGCATCATTTACACAATCCCTGGCACACTGTGCAGCATTTACACAGTCCTTGGCACATGGTGCAGTGTTTACACAGTCTCTGGCACACTGTGCAGTGTTTACACAGTCTGTGGCACAGTGTGTAGCGTTTTGACAGTCCGTGGCGCACTGTGTAGCATTTTCACAGTCTCTGGCACACTGTGTAGCGTTTACACAGTCTCTGGCACACTGTGCAGTGTTTACAGTCCCCGGCACACTGTGTGGTCTTTACCCGGTCCCCGACACACTGTGCTGCATTTACGCAGTCCCCGGCACACTGTACAGTGCTTTCATGTTTCCCCGGCACACTGTGCAGAGAATACACAGTCCCCGGTACACTGTGAAGTGCTTACACAGTCACCTTCACACTGTGCCATGTTTACACACTCCCGGGCACACTGTGTGGAGCTTACAAAGACCCCTGGCATACTGTGCGATGGTTACAGTGTACCCCAGCCCACTGTACGCTGTTTACACAGTCCCAGGCACACTGTGTAGCATTTACACAGTCCCAGGCACAATGTGTGGTGTTTCCACAGTCCCTGGCACACTGTTCATGTTTACATAGACCCTGGCACACTGTTCGGTGGTAACATTGTCCCCGACACACTTTGCAGCTTTTAGACAGTCACTGGCACACTGTGCGGCATTAACCCTGTCCCCTGACACACTGGGTGACATTTACACAGTCCCCTGACACATTGTGCGGTGTTTACACTGTCCCCGGCACACTGTGCGGTGTTTACACAGTTCCTGGCACACTGTGCTGTGTTTACACAGTCCCTGGCACACTGTGCACTGTTTACATAGTCCCTGGCGCACTGTGCAGCATTTACACAGTCCCTGGCACACTGTGCGGTGTTTACACAGTCCTCAGCACAGTGTGTAGCATTTACACAGTCCCCTGACATGCTGTGCAGTGTTTACCCAGTTCCCAGCACACTGTGAAGTGTTTACAAAGTCCCCTGACACACTGTGCGGTGTTTACACTGTCCCTGGCACACTGTGCTGTGTTTATACAGTCCCTGGCACACTGTGCGGTGTTTACACAGTCCCTGGCACACTGTGTAGCATTTACACAGTAACTGGCAGACTGTGCAGCATTTACACAGTCCCTAGCACACAGTGCGGTGTTTACACAGTACCTGGCACACTGTGTAGCATTTACACAGTCCCTGACAAATAGTGTGGTGTTTACACAGTCTCTGGCACTGTGCATCATTTACGCAATCCTTGGCACACTGTGTAGCTTTTACACAGTCCCTGGCACATGGTGTGGTGTTTACACAATCTTTGGCACACTGTGTAGCATTTGCATTGTCTCTGGCACACTGTGCGGTGTTTACACAGTCTGTGGCACACTGTGAAGCATTTTCACAGTCCCTGGCACACTGTGCAGCATTTAGACAGTCTTGGGCACACTGTGTAATGTTCACTCAGTCTCTGGCACACTGTGCATCATTTACACAATCCCTGGCACACTGTGCAGCATTTACACAGCCTCCGGCACACTGTGTAGCATTAACACTCTCTCTGGCACACTGTCTAACATTTACACAGTATCTGGCACACTGTGCGGTGTTTACACAGTCTGTGGCACACTGTGTAGTGTTTTGACAGTCTGTGGTGCACTGTGCTGCATTTACGCAGACCCCGGCACACTGTGCTGCATTTACACAGTCTCTGGCACACTGTGAAGTGTTTACAGTCCCCGGCACACTGTGCAGTGTTTACAAATTCCCCTGACACACTGTGTGGTATTTACACAGTCCCTGGCACACTGTGCTGTGTTTACACAGTCCCTGGCACACTGTGCGGTGTTTACACAGTCCCTGGCACACTGTGTAGCATTTACACATTACCTGGCGCACTGTAGCATTTACGCAGTCTTCGGTACACTGTGTGGTTTTTACACAGTCCATGGCGCATTGTGTAGCATTTTCAAAGTCTGTGGCACACTGTTTAACATTTACACAGTCTCTGGCACACTGTGCAGTGATTACAGTCCCCGGCACACTGTGTGGTCTTTACACGGTCCCCGACACACTGTGCTGCATTTACGCAGTCCCCGGCACACTGTGCAGTGCTTATATGGTTCCCCGGCACACTGTGCGGAGATGACAGTCCCCGGTACACTGTGAGGTGTTTACACAGTCACCAGCACACTGTGCCACGTTTACACAGTCCCTGGCACACTGTGTGGAGTTTACAAAGACCCCTGGCATACTGTGCGATGGTTACATTTTCCCCCGGCCCACTGTACGCTGTTTACACAGTCCCAGGCACACTGTGTACCATTTACACAGTCCCAGGTACAATGTGTTGTGTTTCCACAGTCCCTGGCACACTGTGCATGTTTAAATAGACCCTGGCACACTGTTCGGTGGTAACATAGTCCCCGACACACTGTGCAACTTTTAGACAGTCACTGGCACACTGTACAGCGTTTGCCCAGTCCCCTGCCACACTGGGTGGCATTTACACAGTCCCCTGACACATTGTGCTGTGTTTACACAGTCCCCAGTACACAGTGCGGTGTTTAAACTGTCCCTGGCACACTGTGCTTTGTTTACACAGGCCCTGGCACACTGTGTAGCATTTACACAGTAACTGGCAGACTGTGCAGCATTTACACAGTCCCTGGCACACAGTGCGGTGTTTACTCAGTACCTGGCACACTGTGCAGCATTTACACAGTCCCTGACAAATGGTGTGGTGTTTACACAGTCCCTGACACACTGTGTAGCATTTACACAGTCTCAGGCACACTGTGTAATGTATACACAGCCTCTGGCACTGTGCATCATTTACGCAATCCTTGGCACACTGTGTAGCTTTTACACAGTCCCTGGCACATGGTGTGGTGTTTACACAATCTTTGGCACACTGTGTAGCATTTGCACTATGTCTGGCACACTGTGCGGTGTTTACACAGTCTGTGGCACACTGTGTAGCATTTTCACAGTCCCTGGCACACTGTGCAGCATTTAGACAGTCTTGGGCACACTGTGTAATGTTCACTCAGTCTCTGGCACACTGTGCATCATTTACACAATCCCTGGCACACTGTGTAGCATTAACACTCTCTCTGGCACACTGTCTAACATTTACACAGTATCTGGCACACTGTGCGTTGTTTACACAGTCTGTGGCACACTGTGTAGTGTTTTGACAGTCTGTGGTGCACTGTGCTGCATTTACGCAGACCCCAGCACACTGTGCTGCATTTACACAGTCTCTGGCACACTGTGAAGTGTTTACAGTCCCCGGCACACTGTGCAGTGTTTACAAATTCCCCTGACACACTGTGCGGTGTTTACACAGTCCCTGGCACACTGTGCTGTGTTTACACAGTCCCTGGCACACTGTGCGGTATTTACACAGTCCCTGGCACACTGTGCTGTGTTTACACAGTCCCTGGCACACTGTGCGGTGTTTACACAGTCCCTGGCACACTGTGTAGCATTTACACATTACCTGGCACACTGTAGCATTTACGCAGTCTTCGGTACACTGTGTGGTGTTTACACAGTCCATGGCGCATTGTGTAGCATTTTCAAAGTCTCTGGCACACTGTGTAACATTTACACAATCTCTGGCACACTGTGCAGTGCTTATATGGTTCCCCGGCACACTGTGCGGAGATGACAGTCCCCGGTACACTGTGAGGTGTTTACACAGTCACCAGCACACTGTGCCACGTTTACACAGTCCCTGGCACACTGTGTGGAGTTTACATAGACCCCTGGCATACTGTGCGATGGTTACATTTTCCCCCGGCCCACTGTACGCTGTTTACACAGTCCCAGGCACACTGTGTACCATTTACACAGTCCCAGGTACAATGTGTTGTGTTTCCACAGTCCCTGGCACACTGTGCGTGTTTAAATAGACCCTGGCACACTGTTCGGTGGTAACATAGTCCCCGACACACTGTGCAACTTTTAGACAGTCACTGGCACACTGTACAGCGTTTACCCAGTCCCCTGACACACTGGGTGGCATTTACACAGTCCCCTGACACATTGTGCTGTGTTTACACAGTCCCCAGTACACAGTGCGGTGTTTAAACAGTCCCTGGCACACTGTGCTTTGTTTACACAGGCCCTGGCACACTTTGTGGTGATTACACAGTCATTGGCACACTGTGCAGTGATTACACAGTCAATGGCACACTGTGCGATGTTTACACTGTCTCTGGCACACTGTGCTGTGTTTACACAGTCCCTGGCAAACTGTGCTGTTTTTACACAGTCCCTGGCAAACTGTGCAATGCTTACACAGTCACTGGCACACTGTGCAGTGTTTGCACAGTCCCTGGCACACTGTGCGGTGTTTACACAGTACCTGGTGCACTGTGTAGCATTTACAAAGTCCATGGCACACTTTAGCATTTACACAGTCTTCAGCACACTGTGGTGTTTACACAGCCCCTGGCACACTATGGGGTGTTTACACAGCCCCTGGCACACTATGGGGTGTTTACACAGTCTCTGGCACACTGTGTGGTGTTTAAACAGTCTGTGGCACACTGTGTAGCATTTACACAGTCACTGGCAGAGTGTGCAGCATTTACACAGTCCCTGGCACACAGTGCGGTGTTTACACAGTCTCTGGCACACTGTGTGGTGTTTAAACAGTCTGTGGCACACTGTGTGGCATTTACACAGTCACTGGCAGACTGTGCAGCATTTACACAGTCCCTGGCACACAGTGCGGTGTTTACACAGTACCAGGCACGCTGTGTGGCATTTACACAGTCCCTGGCACACTGTGTGGTGTTTACACAGTCCCTGGCACATTGTGCGGTGATTACAGTCACTGGCCCACTGTGCGATGTTTACATGGTCACTAGCACACTGTG
Source organism: Somniosus microcephalus (assembly GCF_052327205.1). Lineage (NCBI taxonomy): Eukaryota > Metazoa > Chordata > Chondrichthyes > Squaliformes > Somniosidae > Somniosus > Somniosus microcephalus. The sequence goes on along the minus strand of NC_140999.1, from coordinate 69,048,361 downwards.
CAGTGTTTACACAGCCCCTGGCACACTGTGCGATGTTCACACTGTCCCTGGCACACTGTGCACTCTTTACACAATCCCTGGCGCACTGTGCAGAATTTACACAGTCCCTGGCACACTGTGCGGTGTTTACACAGTCCCCAGCGCAATGTGCGGTGTTTACAATGTCCCCTGACACACTGTGCGGTGTTTACACTGTCCCTGGCACACTGTGCTATGTTTATACTGTCCCTGGCACACTGTGCAGTGCTTACACAGTCACTGCCACACTGTGCAGTGTTTAAACAGTCCATGGCACACTGTGCAGTGTTTACACAGTGCCTGGCACACTGTACGGTGTTTACACAGTCCCTGGCACAGTGTGCAGCATTTACACAGTCCCTGGCACAGTGTGTAGCATTTACACAGTCTTCGGCACTCTGTGTGGTGTTTACACAGTCCCTGGCACACTATGGGGTGTTTACACCGTCTCTGGCACACTATGGGGTGTTTACACAGTACCTGTCACACTGTGTGGCATTTACACAGTCCCTGGCAAATGGTGTGGTGTTTACACAGTACCTGGCACACTGTGTAGCATTTACACAGTCCTTGGCACACTGTCGCATTTACACAGTCTTCGGCACACTGTGTGGTGTTTACACAGTCCCTGGCACACTATGGGGTGTTTACACAGTCTCTGGTGCACTGTGTGCTGTTTACACAGTCTCTGGCACACTGTGTAGCATTTACACAGTCACTGGCAGACTGTGCAGCATTTACACAGTCCCTGGCACACAGTGCGGTGTTTACACAGTACCTGGCACACTGTGTAGCATTTACACAGTCACTGGCAAATGGTGTGGTGTTTACACAGTCCCTGACACACTGTGTAGCATTTACACAGTCTCAGGCACACTGTGTAATGTATACACAGTCTCTGGCACTGTGCATCATTTATGCAATCCTTGACACACTGTGTAGCATTTGCACAGTCCTTGGCACATGGTGCGGTGTTTACATAGTCCCCGACATGCTGTGCACCATTTAGACATTCCCCGGCACAATGTGTGGTGTTTACACAGTCCCTGGCTCTGTGTGTTGGTTACACAGTCCCCGACACATTGTGCAGTGTTTACACAGTCCCTGACACACTGTGCTCCATTTAGACAATCCCTGGCACACTGTGCAGTATTGATGCAGTCCCCCAACACACTGTGCTCCATTTACACAGTCCCTGGTACACTGTGCGGTGTTTACACAGTCCCTGGAACACTGAGGTGGTTGCACAGTCCCCGGCACAGTGTGCGGTGCTTATTCAGTCCCCAGAACACTGAAGTGTTTAACAAAGTTCCCAACATGCTATGTGACATTTACCCAGTGCCCCGGCACACTGTGCTGCATTTACACAGTCCCCCAACACACTGGGTGGCGTTTACACAGTTCCCAGCCCACTGTGCGGAGTTTACACTGTCTCCAGGCCCACTGTGTGCTGTTTACAGAGTCCCAGGCACAATGTGCAGCATTTAAACAGTCTCTGCCACACTGTGTGGTGTTTACACAGTCCCCCGGCACACTGTGTGGTGTTTACAATGTCCCTGGCAAACTGTGCATGCTTACACTGTTCCTGGCAAACTGTGTGATGTTTACACAGTCCCTGGCGCACTGTAGCATTTACACAGGCTTTGGCACACTGTGTGGTGTTTACACAGCCCCTGGCACACTATGGGGTGTTTACACAATCTCTGGCACACTGTGTGGAGTTTACACAATCTGTGGCACACTGTGTAGCATTTACAGTCCCTTGCACACTGTGCGGTCTTTACAGGGTCCCTGAAACACTGTGCTGCATTTACGCAGTCCCCGGCACACTGTGCAGTGCTTGCATGGTTCCCCGGCACACTGTGCAGAGATTACACAGTCCCCAGTACACTGTGAGGTGTTTACACAGTCACCGGCACAATGTGCCATGTTTACACAGTCCCTGGCGCACTGAGTGTAGTTTATAAAGACCCCTGGCATACTGTGCGATGGCTACACTGTCCCCCGGCCCACTGTACGCTGTTTACACAGTCTCAGGCACACTGTGTAGCATTTACACAGTCCCAGGCACAATGTGTGGTGTTTCCACAGTCCCTGGCACACTGTGCATGTTTACATAGACCCTGGCACACTGTTCGGTGGTATCATAGTGCCCGTCAAACTGTGCAGCTTTTAGACAGTCACTGGCACACTATGCGGCATTTCCCCAGTCCCCTGACACACTGCGTGGCATTTACACAGTCCCCTGACACATTGTGCAGTGTTTACACAGTCCCCGGCACACTGTGCAGTGTTTACTCAGTCCCTGGCACACTGTGCAGTGTTTACACTGTCACAGGCCCACTGTGTGATGTTTACACTGTCCCTGGCACACTGTGCACTGTTTACACAGTCCCTGGTGCACTGTGCAGCATTTACACAGCCCCCTGACACACTGTGCGGTGTTTACACAGTCCCCAGCACACTGTGCGGTGCTTAAAATGTCCCCTGACACACTGTGTGGTGTTTACACAATCCCTGGCACACTGTGCTGTGTTTACACTGTCCCTGGCAAATTGTCGCATTTACACAGTCTTTGGCACACTGTGTGGAGTTTACACAGTCCCTGGCACACTATGGGGTGTTTACACAGTCTCTGGCACACTGTGTGGTGTTTACACAGTCTGTGGCACACTGTGTAGCATTTACACAGTCACTGGCAGACTGTGCAGCATTTACAAAGTCACTGGCACACAGTGCGGTGTTTACTCAGTACCTGGCACACTGTGTAGCATTTACACAGTCCCTGGCAAATGGTGCGGTGTTTACACAGTCCCTGGCACACTATGGGGTGTTTACACAGTCTCTGGCACACTTTGTGGTGTTTACACAGTCTGTGGCACACTGTGCAGCATTTACACAGACTCTGGCGCACAGTGCGGTGTTTACACAGTACCTGGCACACTGTGTAGCATTTACACAGTGTCAGGCACACTGTGTAATGTGTACACAGTCTCTGGCACACTGTGCATCATTTACACAATCCTTGGCACACTGTGTAGCATTTACACAGTCCCTGGCACATGGTGTGGTGTTTACACAATCTTTGGCACACTGTGTAACATTTACACTGTCTCTGGCACACTGTGCAGTGTTTACAAAGACCGTGGCACACTGTGTAGCATTTTCAGTCACTGGCACACTGTGCAGCATTTAGACAGTCTTGGGCACACTGTGTAGCATTTAGACAGTCTTGTGCACACTGTGTAATGTTCACTCAGTCTCTGGCACACTGTGCATCATTTACACAATCCCTGGCACACTGTGCAGCATTTACACAGTCCTTGGCACATGGTGCAGTGTTTACACAGTCTCTGGCACACTGTGCAGTGTTTACACAGTCTGTGGCACAGTGTGTAGCGTTTTGACAGTCCGTGGCGCACTGTGTAGCATTTTCACAGTCTCTGGCACACTGTGTAGCGTTTACACAGTCTCTGGCACACTGTGCAGTGTTTACAGTCCCCGGCACACTGTGTGGTCTTTACCCGGTCCCCGACACACTGTGCTGCATTTACGCAGTCCCCGGCACACTGTACAGTGCTTTCATGTTTCCCCGGCACACTGTGCAGAGAATACACAGTCCCCGGTACACTGTGAAGTGCTTACACAGTCACCTTCACACTGTGCCATGTTTACACACTCCCGGGCACACCGTGTGGAGCTTACAAAGACCCCTGGCATACTGTGCGATGGTTACAGTGTACCCCAGCCCACTGTACGCTGTTTACACAGTCCCAGGCACACTGTGTAGCATTTACACAGTCCCAGGCACAATGTGTGGTGTTTCCACAGTCCCTGGCACACTGTTCATGTTTACATAGACCCTGGCACACTGTTCGGTGGTAACATTGTCCCCGACACACTTTGCAGCTTTTAGACAGTCACTGGCACACTGTGCGGCATTAACCCTGTCCCCTGACACACTGGGTGACATTTACACAGTCCCCTGACACATTGTGCGGTGTTTACACTGTCCCCGGCACACTGTGCGGTGTTTACACAGTTCCTGGCACACTGTGCTGTGTTTACACAGTCCCTGGCACACTGTGCACTGTTTACATAGTCCCTGGCGCACTGTGCAGCATTTACACAGTCCCTGGCACACTGTGCGGTGTTTACACAGTCCTCAGCACAGTGTGTAGCATTTACACAGTCCCCTGACATGCTGTGCAGTGTTTACCCAGTTCCCAGCACACTGTGAAGTGTTTACAAAGTCCCCTGACACACTGTGCGGTGTTTACACTGTCCCTGGCACACTGTGCTGTGTTTATACAGTCCCTGGCACACTGTGCGGTGTTTACACAGTCCCTGGCACACTGTGTAGCATTTACACAGTAACTGGCAGACTGTGCAGCATTTACACAGTCCCTGGCACACAGTGCGGTGTTTACACAGTACCTGGCACACTGTGTAGCATTTACACAGTCCCTGACAAATAGTGTGGTGTTTACACAGTCTCTGGCACTGTGCATCATTTACGCAATCCTTGGCACACTGTGTAGCTTTTACACAGTCCCTGGCACATGGTGTGGTGTTTACACAATCTTTGGCACACTGTGTAGCATTTGCATTGTCTCTGGCACACTGTGCGGTGTTTACACAGTCTGTGGCACACTGTGAAGCATTTTCACAGTCCCTGGCACACTGTGCAGCATTTAGACAGTCTTGGGCACACTGTGTAATGTTCACTCAGTCTCTGGCACACTGTGCATCATTTACACAATCCCTGGCACACTGTGCAGCATTTACACAGCCTCCGGCACACTGTGTAGCATTAACACACTCTCTGGCACACTGTCTAACATTTACACAGTATCTGGCACACTGTGCGGTGTTTACACAGTCTGTGGCACACTGTGTAGTGTTTTGACAGTCTGTGGTGCACTGTGCTGCATTTACGCAGACCCCGGCACACTGTGCTGCATTTACACAGTCTCTGGCACACTGTGAAGTGTTTACAAATTCCCCTGACACACTGTGCGGTATTTACACAGTCCCTGGCACACTGTGCTGTGTTTACACAGTCCCTGGCACACTGTGCGGTGTTTACACAGTCCCTGGCACACTGTGTAGCATTTACACATTACCTGGCGCACTGTAGCATTTACGCAGTCTTCGGTACACTGTGTGGTGTTTACACAGTCCATGGCGCATTGTGTAGCATTTTCAAAGTCTCTGGCACACTGTGGAGCATTTACACAGTCTCTGGCACACTGTGCAGTGATTACAGTCCCCGGCACACTGTGTGGTCTTTACACGGTCCCCGACACACTGTGCTGCATTTACGCAGTCCCCGGCACACTGTGCAGTGCTTATATGGTTCCCCGGCACACTGTGCGGAGATGACAGTCCCCGGTACACTGTGAGGTGTTTACACAGTCACCAGCACACTGTGCCACGTTTACACAGTCCCTGGCACACTGTGTGGAGTTTACAAAGACCCCTGGCATACTGTGCGATGGTTACATTTTCCCCCGGCCCACTGTACGCTGTTTACACAGTCCCAGGCACACTGTGTACCATTTACACAGTCCCAGGTACAATGTGTTGTGTTTCCACAGTCCCTGGCACACTGTGCATGTTTAAATAGACCCTGGCACACTGTTCGGTGGTAACATAGTCCCCGACACACTGTGCAACTTTTAGACAGTCACTGGCACACTGTACAGCGTTTACCCAGTCCCCTGACACACTGGGTGGCATTTACACAGTCCCCTGACACATTGTGCTGTGTTTACACAGTCCCCAGTACACAGTGCGGTGTTTAAACAGTCCCTGGCACACTGTGCTTTGTTTACACAGGCCCTGGCACACTGTATAGCATTTACACAGTAACTGGCAGACTGTGCAGCATTTACACAGTCCCTGGCACACAGTGCGGTGTTTACTCAGTACCTGGCACACTGTGTAGCATTTACACAGTCCCTGACAAATGGTGTGGTGTTTACACAGTCCCTGACACACTGTGTAGCATTTACACAGTCTCAGGCACACTGTGTAATGTATACACAGCCTCTGGCACTGTGCATCATTTACGCAATCCTTGGCACACTGTGTAGCTTTTACACAGTCCCTGGCACATGGTGTGGTGTTTACACAATCTTTGGCACACTGTGTAGCATTTGCACTGTCTCTGGCACACTGTGCGGTGTTTACACAGTCTGTGGCACACTGTGCAGCATTTTCACAGTCCCTGGCACACTGTGCAGCATTTAGACAGTCTTGGGCACACTGTGTAATGTTCACTCAGTCTCTGGCACACTGTGCATCATTTACACAATCCCTGGCACACTGTGCAGCATTTACACAGTCTCCGGCACACTGTGTAGCATTAACACTCTCTCTGGCACACTGTCTAACATTTACACAGTATCTGGCACACTGTGCGGTGTTTACACAGTCTGTGGCACACTGTGTAGTGTTTTGACAATCTGTGGTGCACTGTGCTGCATTTACGCAGACCCCAGCACACTGTGCTGCATTTACACAGTCTCTGGCACACTGTGAAGTGTTTACAGTCCCCGGCACACTGTGCAGTGTTTACAAATTCCCCTGACACACTGTGCGGTGTTTACACAGTCCCTGGCACACTGTGCTGTGTTTACACAGTCCCTGGCACACTGTGCGGTGTTTACACAGTCCCTGGCACACTGTGTAGCATTTACACATTACCTGGCGCACTGTAGCATTTATGTAGTCTTCGGTACACTGTGTGGTGTTTACACAGTCCATGGCGCATTGTGTAGCATTTTCAAAGTCTCTGGCACACTGTGTAACATTTACACAGTCTCTGGCACACTGTGCAGTGATTACAGTCCCCGGCACACTGTGTGGTCTTTACACGGTCCCCGACACACTGTGCTGCATTTACGCAGTCCCCGGCACACTGTGCAGTGCTTATATGGTTCCCCGGCACACTGTGCGGAGATGACAGTCCCCGGTACACTGTGAGGTGTTTACACAGTCACCAGCACACTGTGCCACGTTTACACAGTCCCTGGCACACTGTGTGGTGTTTACAAAGACCCCTGGCATACTGTGCGATGGTTACATTTTCCCCCGGCCCACTGTACGCTGTTTACACAGTCCCAGGCACACTGTGTACCATTTACACAGTCCCAGGTACAATGTGTTGTGTTTCCACAGTCCCTGGCACACTGTGCGTGTTTAAATAGACCCTGGCACACTGTTCGGTGGTAACATAGTCCCCGACACACTGTGCAACTTTTAGACAGTCACTGGCACACTGTACAGCGTTTACCCAGTCCCCTGACACACTGGGTGGCATTTACACAGTCCCCTGACACATTGTGCTGTGTTTACTCAGTCCCCAGTACACAGTGCGGTGTTTAAACAGTCCCTGGCACACTGTGCTTTGTTTACACAGGCCCTGGCACACTGTGTGGTGATTACACAGTCATTGGCACACTGTGCAGTGATTACACAGTCAATGGCACATTGTGCGATGTTTACACTGTCCCTGGCACACAGTGCAGCATTTACACAGTTGCTGGCACACTGTGCAGTGTTTACACAGTCCCCAGCACACTGTGCTGTGTTTACACAGTCCCTGGCAAACTGTGCAATGCTTACACAGTCACTGGCACACTGTGCAGTGTTTGCACAGTCCCTGGCACACTGTGCGGTGTTTACACAGTCCCTGGCGCACTGTGTAGCATTTACAAAGTCCATGGCACACTTTAGCATTTACACAGTCTTCAGCACACTGTGGTGTTTACACAGCCCCTGGCACACTATGGGGTGTTTACACAGCCCCTGGCACACTATGGGGTGTTTACACAGTCTCTGGCGCACTGTGTAGCATTTACAAAGTCCATGGCACACTTTAGCATTTACACAGTCTTCAGCACACTGTGGTGTTTACACAGCCCCTGGCACACTATGGGGTGTTTACACAGCCCCTGGCACATTATGGGGTGTTTACACAGTCTCTGGCACACTGTGTGGTGTTTAAACAGTCTGTGGCACACTGTGTAGCATTTACACAGTCACTGGCAGAGTGTGCAGCATTTACACAGTCCCTGGCACACAGTGCGGTGTTTACACAGTCTCTGGCACACTGTGTGGTGTTTAAACAGTCTGTGGCACACTGTGTGGCATTTACACAGTCACTGGCAGACTGTGCAGCATTTACACAGTCGCTGGCACACAGTGCGGTGTTTACACAGTACCAGGCACGCTGTGTGGCATTTACACAGTCCCTGGCACACTGTGTGGTGTTTACACAGTCCCTGGCACATTGTGCGGTGATTACAGTCACTGGCCCACTGTGCGATGTTTACATGGTCACTAGCACACTGTGCAGTGTTTACACAGCCCCTGGCACACTGTGCGATGTTCACACTGTCCCTGGCACACTGTGCACTCTTTACACAGTCCCTGGCGCACTGTGCAGAATTTACACAGTCCCTGGCACACTGTGCGGTGTTTACACAGTCCCCTGACACACTGTGCGGTGTTTACACAGTCCCCAGCCTACTGTGCGGTGTTTACAATGTCCCCTAACACACTGTGTGGTGTTTACACAGTCCCAGGCACACTGTGCTGTGTTTACACAGTACCTGGCACACTGTGCAATGCTTACACAGTCACTGGCACACTGTGTAGCATTTACACAGTCCCTGGCACACTGTAGCATTTACACAGTCTTCGGCACACTGTGTGGTGTTTACACAGTCCCTGGCACACTATGGGGTGTTTACACAGTCCCTGGCACACAGTTGGTGTTTACACAGTACCTGGCAAATGGTGTGGTGTAGTCCCTGACACACTGTGTAGCATTTACACAGTCTCAGGCACACTGTGTAATTTATACACAGTCTCTGGCACACTGTGCATCATTTACGCAATCCTTGGCACATTGTGTAGCATTTACACATTCCCTGGCACATGGTGTGGTGTTTGCACAATTTCTGGCACACTCTGTAGCATTTACACTGTCTCTGGCACACTGTGTAACATTTACACTATCTCTGGCACACTGTGCATTGTTTACACAGTCCGTGGCACACTGTGTAGCATTTTCACAGTCCCTGGCACACTGTGCAGCATTTAGACAGTCTCGGGCACACTGTGTAATGTTCACTCAGTCTCTGGCACACTGTGCATCATTGACACAATCCCTGGCACACTGTGCAGCATTTACACAGTCCTTGGCACATGGTGCGGTGTATACACAGTCTCTGGCACACTGTGTAGCATTAACACCGTTTCTGGGACACTGTCTAACATTTACACAGTCTCTGGCACACTGTGCGGTGTTTACACAGCGTGTGGCACACTGTGTAGCGTTTTCACAGTCCGTGGCGCACTGTGTAGCATTTACACAGTCTCTGGCACACTGTATAGCATTTACACAGTCTCTGGCACACTGTGCAGTATTTACAGTCCCCGGCACACTGTGTGGTCTTTACACGGTCCCCGGCACTCTGTGCAGTGCTTGCATGGTTCCCCGGCACATTGGGCAGAGATTGCACAGTCCCCGGTACACTGTGAGGTGTTTACACAGTCACCGGCACACTGTGCCATGTTTACACAGTCCCTGGCACACTGTGCGGTGCTTACACAGTCCCTGGCGCACTGTGTAGCATTTACAAAGTCCATGGCACACTTTAGCATTTACACAGTCTTCAGCACACTGTGGTGTTTACACAGCCCCTGGCACACTATGGGGTGTTTACACAATCTCTGGCGCACTGTGTAGCATTTACAAAGTCCATGGCACACTTTAGCATTTACACAGTCTTCAGCACACTGTGGTGTTTACACAGCCCCTGGCACACTATGGGGTGTTTACACAGCCCCTGGCACACTATGGGGTGTTTACACAGTCTCTGGCACACTGTGTGGTGTTTAAACAGTCTGTGGCACACTGTGTAGCATTTACACAGTCACTGGCAGAGTGTGCAGCATTTACACAGTCCCTGGCACACAGTGCGGTGTTTACACAGTCTCTGGCACACTGTGTGGTGTTTAAACAGTCTGTGGCACACTGTGTGGCATTTACACAGTCACTGGCAGACTGTGCAGCATTTACACAGTCCCTGGCACACAGTGCGGTGTTTACACAGTACCAGGCACGCTGTGTGGCATTTACACAGTCCCTGGCACACTGTGTGGTGTTTACACAGTCCCTGGCACATTGTGCGGTGATTACAGTCACTGGCCCACTGTGCGATGTTTACATGGTCACTAGCACACTGTGCAGTGTTTACACAGCCCCTGGCACACTGTGCGATGTTCACACTGTCCCTGGCACACTGTGCACTCTTTACACAGTCCCTGGCGCACTGTGCAGAATTTACACAGTCCCTGGCACACTGTGCGGTGTTTACACAGTCCCCTGACACACTGTGCGGTGTTTACCCAGTCCCCAGCCTACTGTGCGGTGTTTACAATGTCCCCTAACACACTGTGCGGTGTTTACACAGTCCCAGGCACACTGTGCTGTGTTTACACAGTCCCTGGCACACTGTGCAATGCTTACACAGTCACTGGCACACTGTGTAGCATTTACACAGTCCCTGGCACACTGTAGCATTTACACAGTCTTCGGCACACTGTGTGGTGTTTACACAGTCCCTGGCACACTATGGGGTGTTTACACAGTCCCTGGCACACAGTTGGTGTTTACACAGTACCTGGCAAATGGTGTGGTGTAGTCCCTGACACACTGTGTAGCATTTACACAGTCTCAGGCACACTGTGTAATTTATACACAGTCTCTGGCACACTGTGCATCATTTACGCAATCCTTGGCACACTGTGTAGCATTTACACATTCCCTGGCACATGGTGTGGTGTTTGCACAATTTCTGGCACACTCTGTAGCATTTACACTGTCTCTGGCACACTGTGTAACATTTACACAATCTCTGGCACACTGTGCATTGTTTACACAGTCCGTGGCACACTGTGTAGCATTTTCACAGTCCCTGGCACACTGTGCAGCATTTAGACAGTCTCGGGCACACTGTGTAATGTTCACTCAGTCTCTGGCACACTGTGCATCATTGACACAATCCCTGGCACACTGTGCAGCATTTACACAGTCCTTGGCACATGGTGCGGTGTATACACAGTCTCTGGCACACTGTGTAGCATTAACACCGTCTCTGGGACCCTGTCTAACATTTACACAGTCTCTGGCACACTGTGCGGTGTTTACACAGCCTGTGGCACACTGTGTAGCGTTTTCACAGTCCGTGGCGCACCGTGTAGCATTTTCACAGTCTCTGGCACACTGTATAGCATTTACACAGTCTCTGGCACACTGTGCAGTGTTTACAGTCCCCGGCACACTGTGTGGTCTTTACACGGTCCCCAGCACTCTGTGCAGTGCTTGCATGGTTCCCCGGCACATTGGGCAGAGATTGCACAGTCCCCGGTACACTGTGAGGTGTTTACACAGTCACCGGCACACTGTGCCATGTTTACACAGTCCCTGGCACACTGTGTGGAGTTCACAAAGACCCCTGGCATACTGTGCGATTGTTTCACTGTCCCCCGGCCCACTGTATGCTGTTTACACAGTCCCAGGCACACTGTGTAGCATTTACACAGTCCCAGTCACAATGTGTGGTGTTTCCACAGTCCCTGGCACACTGTACATGTTTACATAGACCCTGGCACACTGTTCAGTGGTAACATAGTCCGCGACACACTGTGCAGCTTTTAGACAGTCACTGGCACACTGTGCGGCATTTACCCAGTCCCCTGACACACTGGGTGGCATTTACACAGTCCCCTGACACATTGTGCGGTGTTTACACAGTCTCCGGCACATTGTGTGGTGTTTACACAGTCCCTGGCACACTGTGCTGTGTTTACACAGTCCCTGGCACACTCTGCAGTGTTTACACAGTCCCTGGCACACTGTGTAGCATTTACACAGTCTCTGGCACACTGTGCATCATTTACGCAATCCTTGGCAGACTGTGAAGCATTTACACAGTCCCTGGCACATGGTGTGGTATTTACACAATTTCTGTCACACTGGGTAGCATTTACACTGTCTCTGGCACACTGTGTAACATTTACACTGTCTCTGGCACACTGCACTGTGTTTACAAAGTCCGTGGCACATTGTGTAGCATTTTCACAGTCCGTGGCACACTGTGCAGCATTTAGACAGTCTCGGGCACACTGTGCAGTGTTTACACAGTCTCTGGCACACTGTGCAGTGTTTAAAGTCCCCGGCACACTGTGTGGTCTTTACACGGTCCCTGACACACTGTGATGCATTTATGCAGTCCCCGGCACACTGTGCAGTGCTTGCATGGTTCCCCGGCACACTGTGCAGAGATTACACAGTCCCCGGTACACTGTGAGGTGTTTACACAGTCCCTGGCACACTGTGTGGAGTTTACAAAGACCCCTGGCATACTGTGCGATGGTTACACTGTCCCCCGGCCCACTGAATGCATTTACACAGTCCCAGGCACAATGTGTGGTGTTTCCACAGTCCCTGGCACACTGTTCGTGTTTACATAGACCCTGGCACACTGTTCGGTGGTAACATAGTCCCTGACACACTGTGCAGCTTTTAGACAGTCACTGGCACACTGTGTGGTCTTTACACGGTCCCCGGCACTCTGTGCAGTGCTTGCATGGTTCCCCGGCACATTGGGCAGAGATTGCACAGTCCCCGGTACACTGTGAGGTGTTTACACAGTCACCGGCACACTGTGCCATGTTTACACAGTCCCTGGCACACTGTGCGGTGCTTACACAGTCCCTGGCGCACTGTGTAGCATTTACAAAGTCCATGGCACACTTTAGCATTTACACAGTCTTCAGCACACTGTGGTGTTTACACAGCCCCTGGCACACTATGGGGTGTTTACACAGTCTCTGGCGCACTGTGTAGCATTTACAAAGTCCATGGCACACTTTAGCATTTACACAGTCTTCAGCACACTGTGGTGTTTACACAGCCCCTGGCACACTATGGGGTGTTTACACAGCCCCTGGCACACTATGGGGTGTTTACACAGTCTCTGGCACACTGTGTGGTGTTTAAACAGTCTGTGGCACACTGTGTAGCATTTACACAGTCACTGGCAGAGTGTGCAGCATTTACACAGTCCCTGGCACACAGTGCGGTGTTTACACAGTCTCTGGCACACTGTGTGGTGTTTAAACAGTCTGTGGCACACTGTGTGGCATTTACACAGTCACTGGCAGACTGTGCAGCATTTACACAGTCCCTGGCACACAGTGCGGTGTTTACACAGTACCAGGCACGCTGTGTGGCATTTACACAGTCCCTGGCACACTGTGTGGTGTTTACACAGTCCCTGGCACATTGTGCGGTGATTACAGTCACTGGCCCACTGTGCGATGTTTACATGGTCACTAGCACACTGTGCAGTGTTTACACAGCCCCTGGCACACTGTGCGATGTTCACACTGTCCCTGGCACACTGTGCACTCTTTACACAGTCCCTGGCGCACTGTGCAGAATTTACACAGTCCCTGGCACACTGTGCGGTGTTTACACAGTCCCCTGACACACTGTGCGGTGTTTACCCAGTCCCCAGCCTACTGTGCGGTGTTTACAATGTCCCCTAACACACTGTGCGGTGTTTACACAGTCCCAGGCACACTGTGCTGTGTTTACACAGTCCCTGGCACACTGTGCAATGCTTACACAGTCACTGGCACACTGTGTAGCATTTACACAGTCCCTGGCACACTGTAGCATTTACACAGTCTTCGGCACACTGTGTGGTGTTTACACAGTCCCTGGCACACTATGGGGTGTTTACACAGTCCCTGGCACACAGTTGGTGTTTACACAGTACCTGGCAAATGGTGTGGTGTAGTCCCTGACACACTGTGTAGCATTTACACAGTCTCAGGCACACTGTGTAATTTATACACAGTCTCTGGCACACTGTGCATCATTTACGCAATCCTTGGCACACTGTGTAGCATTTACACATTCCCTGGCACATGGTGTGGTGTTTGCACAATTTCTGGCACACTCTGTAGCATTTACACTGTCTCTGGCACACTGTGTAACATTTACACTATCTCTGGCACACTGTGCATTGTTTACACAGTCCGTGGCACACTGTGTAGCATTTTCACAGTCCCTGGCACACTGTGCAGCATTTAGACAGTCTCGGGCACACTGTGTAATGTTCACTCAGTCTCTGGCACACTGTGCATCATTGACACAATCCCTGGCACACTGTGCAGCATTTACAGAGTCCTTGGCACATGGTGCGGTGTATACACAGTCTCTGGCACACTGTGTAGCATTAACACCGTCTCTGGGACCCTGTCTAACATTTACACAGTCTCTGGCACACTGTGCGGTGTTTACACAGCCTGTGGCACACTGTGTAGCGTTTTCACAGTCCGTGGCGCACCGTGTAGCATTTTCACAGTCTCTGGCACACTGTATAGCATTTACACAGTCTCTGGCACACTGTGCAGTGTTTACAGTCCCCGGCACACTGTGTGGTCTTTACACGGTCCCCGGCACTCTGTGCAGTGCTTGCATGGTTCCCCGGCACATTGGGCAGAGATTGCACAGTCCCCGGTACACTGTGAGGTGTTTACACAGTCACCGGCACACTGTGCCATGTTTACACAGTCCCTGGCACACTGTGTGGAGTTCACAAAGACCCCTGGCATACTGTGCGATTGTTTCACTGTCCCCCGGCCCACTGTATGCTGTTTACACAGTCCCAGGCACACTGTGTAGCATTTACACAGTCCCAGTCACAATGTGTGGTGTTTCCACAGTCCCTGGCACACTGTACATGTTTACATAGACCCTGGCACACTGTTCAGTGGTAACATAGTCCGCGACACACTGTGCAGCTTTTAGACAGTCACTGGCACACTGTGCGGCATTTACCCAGTCCCCTGACACACTGGGTGGCATTTACACAGTCCCCTGACACATTGTGCGGTGTTTACACAGTCTCCAGCACATTGTGTGGTGTTTACACAGTCCCTGGCACACTGTGCTGTGTTTACACAGTCCCTGGCACACTCTGCAGTGTTTACACAGTCCCTGGCACACTGTGTAGCATTTACACAGTCTCTGGCACACTGTGCATCATTTACGCAATCCTTGGCAGACTGTGAAGCATTTACACAGTCCCTGGCACATGGTGTGGTATTTACACAATTTCTGTCACACTGGGTAGCATTTACACTGTCTCTGGCACACTGTGTAACATTTACACTGTCTCTGGCACACTGCACTGTGTTTACAAAGTCCGTGGCACATTGTGTAGCATTTTCACAGTCCGTGGCACACTGTGCAGCATTTAGACAGTCTCGGGCACACTGTGCAGTGTTTACACAGTCTCTGGCACACTGTGCAGTGTTTAAAGTCCCCGGCACACTGTGTGGTCTTTACACGGTCCCTGACACACTGTGATGCATTTATGCAGTCCCCGGCACACTGTGCAGTGCTTGCATGGTTCCCCGGCACACTGTGCAGAGATTACACAGTCCCCGGTACACTGTGAGGTGTTTACACAGTCCCTGGCACACTGTGTGGAGTTTACAAAGACCCCTGGCATACTGTGCGATGGTTACACTGTCCCCCGGCCCACTGAATGCATTTACACAGTCCCAGGCACAATGTGTGGTGTTTCCACAGTCCCTGGCACACTGTTCGTGTTTACATAGACCCTGGCACACTGTTCGGTGGTAACATAGTCCCTGACACACTGTGCAGCTTTTAGACAGTCACTGGCACACTGTGCAGCATTTACCCTGTCCCCTGACACACTGGGTGGCATTTACACAGTCCCCTGACTCATTGTGCGGTGTTTACACTGTCCCCGGCACACTGTGTGGTGTTTACTCAGTCCCTGGCACACTGTGCTGTGTTTACAAAGTCCCTGGCACACTGTGCGGTGATTACACAGTCACTGGCCCACTGTGCAATGCTTACATGGTCACTAGCACACTGTGCAGTGTTTACACAGTCCCTGGCACACTGTGAGATGTTTACACTGTCTCTGGCACACTGTGCACTGTTTACACAGTCCCTGGCGCACTGTGTGGCATTTACACAGTCCCCTGACACACTGTGCGGTGTTCACACAGTCCCAGGCACACTGTGCAATGCTTACACAGGCACTGGCACACTGTGTAGCATTTACACAGTCCCTGGCACACTGTAGCATTTACACAGTCTTCGGCACACTGTGTGGTGTTTACACAGTCCCTGGTACATTATGGGGTGTTTACACAGTCTCTGGCACACTGTGTGGTGTTTGCACAGTCTGTGGCACACTGCGTAGCATTTACACAGTCCCTGGCACACAGTTCGTATTTGCACAGTACCTGGCACACTGTGTAGCATTTACACAGTCCCTGGCAAATGGTGTGGTGTAATCCCTGACACACTGTGTAGCATTTACACATTCTCAGGCACACTGTGTAATGTATACACAGTCTCTGGCACACTGTGCATCATTTACACAATCCTTGGCACACTGTGTAGCATTTACACATTCCCTGGCACATGGTGTGGTGTTTACACAATCTCTGGCACACTCTGTAGCATTTACACTGTCTCTGGCACACTGTGCGTTGTTTACACAGTCCGTGGCACACTGTGTAGCATTTTCACAGTACCTGGCACACTGTGCAGCATTTAGACAGTCTCGGGCACACTGTGTAATGTTCACTCAGTCTCTGGCACACTGTGCATCATTGACACAATCCCTGGCACACTGTGCAGCATTTACACAGTCCTTGGCACATGGTGCGGTGTTTACAGTGTCTCCAGCACACTGTGTAGCATTAACACTGTCTCTGGCACACTGTCTAACATTTACACAGTCTCTGGCACACTGTGTGGTGTTTACACAGCCTGTGGCACACTGTGTAGCGTTTTCACAGTCCGTGGCGCACTGTGTAGCATTTACACAGTCTCTGGCACACTGTGCAGTGTTTACAGTCCCCGGCACACTGTGTGGTCTTTACATGGTCCCCGAAACACTGTGCAGTGCTTTCATGGTTCCCCGGCACACTGTGCAGAGATTACACAGTCCCTGGTACACTGTGAGGTGTTTACACAGTCACTGGCACACTGTGCCATGTTTACACAGTCCCTGGCACACTGTGTGGAGTTTACAAAGACACCTGGCATACTGTGCGATTGTTTCACTGTCCCCCGGCCCACTGTATGCTGTTTACACAGTCCCAGGCACACTGTGTAGCATTTACACAGTCCCAGTCACAATGTGTGGTGTTTCCACAGTCCCTGGCACACTGTACATGTTTGCATAGACCCTGGCAGACTGTTCACTGGAAACATAGTCCCCGACACATTGTGCAGCTTTTAGACAGTCACTGGCACACTGTGCGCCATTTACCCAATCCTCTGACACACTGGGTGGCATTTAAACAGTCCTTGGCACACGGTGCTGTGTTTACACAGTCCCTGGCACACTGTGCGGTGATTACACAGTCCCCGGCACACTGTGCGATGTTTACATGGTCACTAGCACACTGTGCAGTGTTTACACAGTCCCTGGCACACTGTGCGATGTTTACACTGTCCCTGCCACACTGTGCACTGTTTACACAGTCCCTGGCACACTGTGCAGCATTTACACAGTCCCTGGCATACTGTGCGGTATTTATACAGTCCTCAGCACATTGTGGAGCATTTACACAGTCCCCTGACACACTGTGCAGTGTTTACACAGTCCCCAGCACAATGTGCTGTGTTTACACAGTCCCTGGCACACTGTGCAATGCTTATACAGTCACTGGCACACTGTGCAGTGTTTACACAGTCCCTGGCACACACTGTAGCATTTACACAGTCCCTGGCGCACTGTAGCATTTACACAATCTTTGGCACACTGTGTGGTGTTTACAAAGTCCCTGGCACACTATGGGGTGTTTACACAGTCTCTGGCACACTGTGCTGTGTTTACACCATCCCTGGCACACTCTGCAATGCTTACACAGTCACTGGCACACTGTGTAGCATTTACACAGTCACTGGCAGACTGTGCAGCATTTACACAGTCCCTGGCACACAGTGCGGTGTTTACACAGTACCTGGCACACTGTGTAGCATTTACACAGCCCCTGGCAAATGGTGTGGTGTTTACACAGTCGCTGACACACTGTGTAGCATTTACACAGTCTCAGTCACACTGTGTAGCATTTACACAGTCCCTGGCACATGGTGTGGTGTTGACACAATCTCTGGCACACTGTGTAGCATTTACACTGTCTCTGGCACACTGTGTAACATTTAGACAGTCTCGGGCACACTGTGTAATGTTCACTCAGTCTCTGGCACACTGTGCATCATTTACACAATCGCTGGCACACTGTGCAGCATTTACACAGTCCTTGGCACATGGTGCCATGCTTACATAGTCCCCGACACACTGTGCACCATTTAGACATTCCCCGGCACAATGTGCGGTGTTTACACAGTCCCTGGCTCTGTGTGTTGGTGACACAGTCGCCGACACATTGTGCAGTGTTTACACAGTCCCTGACACACTGTGCTCCATTTAGACAATCCCTGGTACTCTGTGCAGTGTTGACGCAGCCCCCGACACACTGTGCTCCATTTACACTGTCCCTGGTACTCTGTGCGGTGTTTACACTGTCCCTGGAACACTGTGAGGTGGTTGCACAGTCCCCGGCACAGTGTGTGGTGCTTATTCAGTCCCCGGAACACTGAAGTGTTTACACAGTCCCCAACATGCTGTGTGACGTTTACCCAGTGCCCCGGCACACTGTGCTGCATTTACCCAGTGCCCCGGCACACTGTGCTGCATTTACACAGTCCCCCAACACACTGGGTGGCATTTACACAGCCCCCAGCCCACTGTGTGCTGTTTACAGAGTCCCAGGCACACTGTGCAGCATTTAAACAGTCTCTGCCACACTGCGTGGTGTTTACACCATCCCCCGGCACACTGTGTGGTGTTTACACTGTCCCTGGCAAACTGTGCATGATTACACTGTTCCTGGCAAACTGTGTGATGTTTACACAGTCCCTGGCACATTGTGTGTTGTTTACACAGACCCCCGGCACACTTTGTGGTGTTTATACAGTCCCTGGCATGCTGTGCAGCATTTACACAGTCTTTGGCAGACTGTGTAGCATTTACACAGTCCCTGGCACACTATGGGGTGTTTACAGAGTCTCTGGCACACTGTGTGGCGTTTACACAGTCTGTAGCACACTGTGTAGTATTTACACAGTCACTGGCAGACTGTGCAGCATTTACACAGTCCCTGGCACACAGTTAGTGTTTACACAGTCTCTGGCACACTGTGTAGCATTTACACAGTCTCTGGCACACTGTGCAGTGTTTACAGCCCCCAGCACACTGTGTGGTCTTTACACGGTCCCCGACACACTGTGCTGCATTTACGCAGTCCCCGGCACACTGTGCAGTGCTTGCATGGTTCCCCAGCACACTGTGCCGAGATTACACAGTCCCCAGTACACTTTGAGGTGTTTACACAGTCACCGGCACACTGTGCCATGTTTACACAGTCCCTGGCACACTGAGTGGAGTTTACAAAGACCCCTGGCATACTGTGCGATGGTTACACTGTCCCCCGGCCCACTGTACGCTGTTTACACAGTCCCAGGCACACTGTGTAGCATTTACACAGTCCCAGGCACACTGTGCGTGTTTAAATAGACCCTGGCACACTGTTCGGTGGTAACATAGTCCCCGACACACTGTGCAACTTTTAGACAGTCACTGGCACACTGTACAGCGTTTACCCAGTCCCCTGACACACTGGGTGGCATTTACACAGTCCCCTGACTCATTGTGCGGTGTTTGCACTGTCCCCGACACACTGTGCGGTGTTTACACAGTCCCTGGCACACTGTTCATGTTTACATAGACCCTGGCACACTGTTCGGTGGTAACAAAGTCCCCGACACACTGTGCAGCTTTTAGACAGTCACTGGCACACTGTGCGGCATTAACCCAGTCCACTGACACACTGGGTGGCATTTACACAGTCCCCTGACACATTGTGCGGTGTTTTCACAATCCCCAGCACACTGTGCAGTGCTTACACAGTCCCTGGCACACTGTGTGGTGTTTACACAGTCCCTGGCACACTGTGCTGTGTTTACACAGTCCCTGGCACACTGTGCACTGTTTACACAGTCCCTGGCACACTGTGCGGTGTTTACACAGTCCCTGGCACACTGTGCTGTGTTTACACAGTCCCTGGCACACTGTGCACTGTTTACTCAGTCCCTGGCACACTGTGTGGTGTTTACACAGTCCCTGGCACACTGTGCTGTGTTTACACAGTCCCTGGCACACTGTGCAGTGTTTACACAGTCCCGGGCACACTGTGCGGTGTTTACACAATCCGTGGCACACTGTGTAGCATTTACACCATCCCTGGCGCACTGCAGCATTTACAGAGTCTTCGGCACACTGTGTGGTGTATACACAGTCCCTGGCACACTGTGCGGTGTTTACAAAGTCGGTGGCACACTGTGTAGCGTTTTCACAGTCCGTGGCGCATTGTGTAGCATTTACACAGTCTCTGGCACACTGTGCAGTGATTACAGTCCCTGGCATACTGTGTGGTCTTTGCACAGTCCCCGACACACTGTGCTGCATTTACACAGTCCCCGGCACACTGTGCAGTGCATATATGATTCCCCGGCACACTGTGCAGAGATTACACAGTCCCCAGTACACTGCGAGGTGTTTACACAGTCACCAGCACACTGTGCCATGTTTACACCATCCCTGGCACACTGTGTGGAGTTTACAAAGACCCCTGGCATACTGTGCGATGGTTACACTTTCCCCCGGCCCACTGTACGCTGTTTACACAGTCCCAGGCACACTGTGCACCATTTGCACAGTCCCAGGCACAATGTGTGGTGTTTCCACAGTCCCTGGCACACTATGCATGTTAAATAGACCCTGGCACACTGTGCGTGTTTAAATAGACCCTGGCACACTGTTCGGTGGTAACATAGTCCCCGACACACTGTGCAGCTTTTAGACAGTCACTGGCACACTCTACGGCATTTACCCAGTCCCCTGACACACTGGGTGGCATTTACACAGTCCCCTGACACATTGTGCAGTGTTTACACAGTCCCCGGTACAGGGTGCGGTGTTTTAACAGTCCCTGGCACACTGTGCTTTGTTTACACAGTCCCTGGCACACTGTGCAGTGATTACACAGTCACTGGTGCACTGTGCGAAGTTTACACAGTCCCCGGCATACTGTGCACTGTTTACACAGTCCCTGGCACACTGTGCAGCACTTACACAGTTACTGGCACACTGTGTGGTGTTTACACAGTCCTCAGCACACTGTGTAGCATGTACACAGTCCTCAGCACACTGTGTAGCATTTACACAGTCCCCTGGCACACTGTTCGGTGATAACATAGTCCCCGACACACTGTGCAGCTTTTAGGCAGTCACTGGCACACTGTGCAGCATTTACCCAGTCCCCTGACACACTGGGTGGTATTTACACAGTCCCCTGACTCATTGTGCGGTGTTTACACAGTCCCCGGCACACTGTGCTGTGTTTACACAGTCCCTGGCAAGCTGTGCAATGCTTACACAGTCACTGTCACATTGTGCAGTGTTTACACAATCCTTGGCACACTGTGTAGCATTTACAAAGTCCATGGCACACTGTAGCATTTACACAGTCTTCAGCACACTGTGGTGTTTACACAGCCCCTGGCACACTATGGGGTGTTTACACAGTCTCTGGCACACTGTGTGGTGTTTAAACAGTCTGTGGCACACTGTGTAGCATTTACACAGTCACTGGCAGACTGTGCAGCATTTACACAGTCCCTGGCAAATGGTGTGGTGTTTACACAATTTCTGTCACACAGTGTAGCATTTACACTGTCTCTGGCACACTGTGCGGTGTTTACAATGTCCGTGGCACACTGTGTAGCATTTTCACAGTCCCTGGCACACTGTGCAGCATTTAGACAGTCTCGGGCACACTGTGCACTGTTTACACAGTCTCTGGCACACTGTGCAGTGTTTACAGTCCCCGGCACACTGTGTGGTCTTTACACGGTCCCCGACACACTGTGCTGCATTTATGCAGTCCCCGGCACACTGCGCAGTGCTTGCATGGTTCCCCGGCACACTGTGCAGAGATTACACAGTCCCCGGTACACTGTGAGGTGTTTCCTCAGTCACTGGCACACTGTGCCATGTTTACACAGTCCCTGGCACACTGTGTGGAGTTTACAAAGACCCCTGGCATACTGTGCGATGGTTACACTGTCCCCTGGCCCACTGTATGCTGTTTACACAGTCCCAGGCACACTGTGTAGCATTTACACAGTCCCAGGCACAATGTATGGTGTTTCCACAGTCCCTGGCACACTGTTCATGTTTACATAGACCCTGGCACACTGTTCGGTGGTAACATAGTCCCCGACACACTGTGCAGCTTTTAGGCAGTCACTGGCACACTGTGCAGCATTTACCCAGTCCCCTGACACACTGGGTGGCATTTACACAGTCCCCTGACTCATTGTGCGGTGTTTACACAGTCCCCGGCACACTGTGCGGTGTTTACTCAGTCCCTGGCACACTGTGCTGTGTTTACAAAGTCCCTGGCACACTGTGCGGTGTTTACACAGTCTCTGCCACACTGTGTGGTGTTTACACAGTCTGTGGCACACTGTGTAGCATTTACACAGTCACTGGCAGACTGTGCAGCATTTACACAGTCCCTGGCACACAGTTGGTGTTTACACAGTACCTGGCATCCTGTGTAGCATTTACACAGTCCCTGGCAAATGGTGTGTTGTTTACACAGTCCCTGACACACTGTGTAGCATTTACACAGTCTCAGGCACACTGTGTAATGTATACACAGTCTCTGGCACACTGTGCATCATTTACGCAATCCTTGGCACACTGTGTAGCATTTACACAGTATCTGGCACATGGTGTGGTTTTTACACAATCTCTGGCACACTGTGTAACATTTACACTGTCGCTGGCACACTGTGCTGTATTTACACAGTCCGTGGCACACTGTGTAGCATTTTCACAGTCCCTGGCACACTGTGTAGCATTTACACAGTCTCTGGCATACTGTGCAGTGTTTACAGTCCCCGGCACACTGTGTGATCTTTACACGGTCTCCGACACACTGTGCAGTGCTTGCATGGTTCCCCGGCACACTGTGCAGAGATTACACAGTCCCTGGTACATTGTGAGGTGTTTACACAGTCACTGGCACACTGTGCCATGTTTACACAGTCCCTGGCACACTATGTGGAGCTAACAAAGACCCCTGGCATACTGTGCGATGGTTACACTGTCCCCCGGCCCACTGTATGCTGTTTTCACAGTCCCAGGCACAATGTGTGGTGTTTCCACAGTCCCTGGCACACTGTACATGTTTACATAGACCCTGGCACACTGTTCGGTGGTAACATAGTCCCCGACACACTGTGCAGCTTTTAGACAGTCACTGGCACACTGTGTGCCATTTCCCCAATCCCCTGACACACTGGGTGGCATTTACACAGTCCCCTGACACGTTGTGCGCTGTTTACACAGTCTCTGGCACATTGTGTGGTGTTTACACAGTCCCTGGCACACTGTGCTGTGTTTACACAGTCCCTGGCACACTGTGCGGTGATTACACAGTCCCTGGCACACTGTGCGGTGATGACACAGTCCCCGGCACACTGTGCGGTGTTTACACAGTCCTTGGCACACTGTGCTGTGTTTACACAGTCCCTGGCACACTGTGCTGTGTTTACACAGTCCCCGGCACACTGTGCGGTGATTACACAGTCCCTGGCCCACTGTGCGAAGTTTACATGGTCACTAGCACACTGTGCAGTGTTTACACAGTCCCTGGCACACTGTGCGATGTTTACACTGTCCCTGGCACACTGTGCACTGTTTACACAGTCCCTGGCACACTGTGCAGCATTTACACAGACCCTGGCACACTGTGCGGTGTTTACACAGTCCTCAGCACACTGTGTAGCATTTACAAAGTCCCCTGACACACTGTGCGGTGTTTACACAGTCCCTGGCACACTGTGCAATGCTTACACAGTCTCAGGCACACTGTGCAGTGTTTACACAGTCTCTGGCACACTGTGCAGTGTTTACAGTCCCCGGCACACTGTGGTCTTTACACGGTCCCCAACACACTGTGCTGCATTTATGCAGTCCCCGGCACACTGTGCAGTGCTTGCATGGTTCCCGGGCACACTGTGCAGAGATTACACAGTCCCCGATACACTGTGAGGTGTTTACTCAGTCACTGGCACACTGTGCCATGTTTGCACAGTCCCTGGCACACTGTGTGGAGTTTACAAAGACCCCTGGCATACTGTGCGATGGTTACATGGTCCCCTGGCCCACTGTTCATGTTTACATAGACCCTGGCACACTGTTCGGTGGTAACATAGTCCCCGACACACTGTGCAGCTTTTAGGCAGTCACTGGCACACTGTGCGGCATTTACACAGTCCCCTGACACATTGTGCGGTGTTTACACAGTCCCCAGCACACTGTGCGGTGTTTACAATGTCCCCTAACACACTGTGCGGTGTTTACACAGTCCCAGGCACACTGTGCTGTGTTTACACAGTCCCTGGCACACTGTGCAATGCTTACACAGTCACTGGCACACTGTGTAGCATTTACACAGTCCCTGGCACACTGTCGCATTTACACAGTCTTCGGCACACTGTGTGGTGTTTACACAGTCCCTGGCACACTATGGGGTGTTTACACAGTCTCTGGCACACTGTGTAGCATTTACACAGTCACTGGCAGACTGTGCAGCATTTACACAGTCCCTGGCACACAGTTGGTGTTTACACAGTACCTGGCACACTGTGTAGCATTTACACAGTCCCTGGCAAATGGTGTGGTGTTTACACAGTCCCTGACACACTGTGTAGCATTTGCACAGTCTCTGGCACACTGTATAACATTTACACCATCCCCTGACACACTGTGCAGTGTTTACACAGTCCCCAGCACACTGTGCAGTGTTTACAAAGTCCCCTGACACACTGTGCGGTGTTTACCCAGTCCCTTGCACACTGCGCATAATTTACAGTCTCTGCCACAATGTGCAGCATTTACACAGTCCCTGGCACACTGTGCACTGTTTACACAGTCCTTGGCACACTGTGCAGCATTTACCCAGTCCCTGGCACACTGTGCAGCATTTACACAGTCTCTGCCACAATGTGCAGCATTTACACTGTCCCTGGCACACTGTGCACTGTTTACACAGTCCCCCGGCACACTGGGTGGTGTTTAAACAGTCCCCGGCACCCTGTGCAGTTTTTAGAAAATCCCTGGCACACTGTGCGGTGTTTACACAGTCTCTGGCACACTGTTAGGTGTTTACGCCGTCTCTGGCACATTGTGCAGTGTTTACACAGTCCCTGGCACACTGTGCAGCATTTACACAGTCTCTGGCATACTGTGTGGTGTTTACATAGTCATGGGCACACTGTGCAGTGCTTGCACGGTCCCTGGCACAGTGGGTGGTGTTTTCCTGGCACATTGTGCAGTGTTTATACAGTCTCTGGCACACTGTGCAGTGCTTGCATGGTCCCCTGCACAGTGGGCAGAGTTTACACTGTTCCCCGCACACTGTGCGGTGTTTGCATGGATTCCCTGGTGCACTGTGCGGTGATCGCATGAATTCCCCGGCACACTGTGCAGAGATTACAGTGTCCACCAGCTCACTGTGCTCCATTTACACAGTCCCTAACACACTGTGCGGTGTTTGCACAGTCCCTGACACACTGTGCGGTGTTTACACAGTCCCGCGGCACAGTGGGTGGAGTTTGCACAGTTACCAGCATACTGTGCAGAGATTGCAGAGGCCACTGGCACACTGGGCAGCGTTTACACAGTCTCTGGCCCACAATGTGCTGTTTACACAGTCCCTGGCAAATTGTGCAGTATTTACACAGTCCTCGGCACACTGTGCAGCATTTACACAGTCCCTGGCACACTGTGCACCATTTACACAGTCCCTGGCCCACTGTGCAGCATTTACACAGTCCTCCAGCAAACTGTGCAGCATTTACACAGTCCCTGGCACACTGTGCAGCGTTTACACAGTCCCTGGCACACTGTGCAGCATTTACACAGTCCTTGGCACACTGTGCAGCATTTACACAGTCCTTGGCACACTGTGCAGCATTTACACAGTCCTCCAGCAAACTGTGCAGCATTTACACAGTCCCTGGCACACTGTGCAGCATTTACACAGTCCCTGGCACACTGTGCAGCATTTACACAGTCCCTGGCACACTGTGCAGCATTTACACAGTCCTTGGCACACTGTGCAGCATTTACACAGTCCTCCGGCACTCTATGCAGCATTTAGACAGTCCCTGGCACACTGTGCAGCATTTACACAGTCCCTGGCACACTATGCAGCATTTACACAGTCATTGGCACACTGTGCAGCATTGACACATTCCCTGGCACACTGTGCAGCATTGACACAGTCCCTGGCACACTATGCAGCATTTACACAGTCCTTGGCACACTGTGCAGCATTGACACATTCCCTGGCACACTGTGCAGCATTTACACAGTCCCTGGCACACTGTGCAGCATTTACACGATCCCGCAGCAAACTGTGCAGTATTTCCGCAGTCCCTGGCACACTGTGCAGCCTTTACACAGTCCTCCAGCACACTGTGCAGTGTTTACACAGTCCCTGGCACACTGTGCAGTATATACACAGTCCCTGGCACACTGTGCAGCATTTACACAGTCCTCCAGCACATTGTGCAGTGTTTACGCTGTCCCTGGCACACTGTGCAGTATTTACACAGTCCCTGGCACACTGTGCAGCATTTAAACAGTCCCTGGCACACTGTGCAGCATTTACACAGTCTCTGGCACACTGTGGTGTTTACACAGTCCCTGGCACGCTGTGCGGTGTTCACACAGTCCCTGGCACACTGTGCAGTGTTTACACAGTCCCTGGCATGCTGTGCAATGTTTACACAGTCCCCGGCATGCTGTGCAATGTTTACACAGTCCCCCAGCACTCTGTGCAGTGTTTACACTGTCCTCCAGCACACTGTGCATTGTTTATGCAGTCCTCCAGCATGCTGTGCAGTGTTTACACAGTCCCTGGCACAGTGTGCAGCATTTACACAGTCTCTGGCACACTGTGCAGCATTTACACAGTCCCCCAGCAAACTGTGTAGTGTTTACGCAGTCCCTGGCACACTGTGCAGCATTTACATGGTTCCGCAGCAAACTGTGCAGAGTTTACACAGTCCCTGGCATGCTGTGCAGTTTTTACACAGTCCCTGGCATACTGCGCAGCATTTACACAGTCCCCCAGCACACTGTGCAGTGTTTACGCAGTTCCTGGCACACTGTGCAGTGTTTACATAGTCCCCCAACACACTGTGCAGTGTTTACACAGGCCCTGGCACACTGTGCATTGTTTACAGAGTCCTCAGCACTGCAAATTCCAGGTACTCGTCACTCGCTGCGCAAATTTTTTTCCTCACATCCCCCCTGTATCTCTTGCCCTAAGAGGGTGCTAATGGGGCGCAAAGCAACTAGTGCCCGGGCACACGATGTTTATGCCGCTCACGAAATTGACCAGACATTTTGCAGCGGCACTAAACACTTCCTCCATGATCTCCTGCACCCACAGATCGTGACATCAGTCGAGTGTGCAACGCTCCGGTAGCGCCCCGGATTGGATATTGAGTGGCGCCCCCTGCCTTACTGCCTGCTGCTAGCAACAACAGGTTGAGGGGGGTGTTTTGCAGTCGGGAAGGGACTGGGGAGCTCTATTTAATGGCGACCGCTTTCTACCTTTTTTTCTCAGTGACATTTTTGCACTACGCATTCTGAGAGAGACAGACACTTCTGGAGAGATTCAATGCTGTGTGAAGGAGTTTTGTGTACGGAGCAGCATTTTGCAGGTTCCTTGTGTAATGATCAGTAACATGTCATTCTAGAATGGTACACTAGGTGGAGGTGTATGTATATAAGAGTGGGCTACCCATGATGCACTAGGCTACCCACAAGGCAGTAGTCAAGATGGATGCTGTACAGGTCCACATGGCTGAATAAAGTGACTAGCTCAAGCTAGATGTTCATAATAAGAATGTCTATTTATATATGAACATAACATGGTACCAGGATTGGTAAAATCTGCTGAATATTGTGAAATGCAACATGGAGAATTTGAAGCCACCGGAGGCTTTGAAACTCATGGGGAATGTCGACTGCAATTGACAGACTTTCAAACAACAATTCGAACTCTACATTGCTGCCATCGGGTTCGGTACGATGCCAGACGCAAGGAAAATAGTGTTACTGCTCACAGTTGCAGGCCCGCAGGCGATAGAGGTATTTAATATGTTTGCATTTGATCAAGAGGAGGACAGAGAAAAACTGGACGATGTGCTAAAGAAATTTGATACACATTGTTCTCCCAAAAGGAATGAGACCTATGGGAGATATGTGTTCCGTTCATGGACACAGCAGCAAAATGAGACTTTTGATAGTTTTATGACCGATCTGAAACTGAAAGCACAGACATGTAATTTCTCTGAACTGAAAACATCCATAATTCGTGACCAGATTGTGTTTGGTATTCATGATAAAAAGGTCAGGGAACGTCTGTTGAGAGAAACCGAACTAACATTGGAAAATGCTGTGAAAATATGCCAAGCCAGTGAGCTAGCTCAAAAGCACGCAAAGACTTTCAGTGAAATTAATAATAATGCGACTGTAATGAGTGACTGTGCTGCTGTCGGTGCTGTGTCCTGCAAGGGGAAGAAACGTGGGCAGAACAGAAATAAAAAGCAATCGGAGGAAGGAATTTTTAATTGTAAACACTGTGGTTACAAACATCAGTCACGACAATACCCAACGTTTGGGAAAATGTGCACAAAATGTCATGGAAAGAATCACTTTGCCAACCAATGCTTTTCAAAAGTAAAAACTAAGAAAGGGCAACAAGTTAATGTGATCGAGGACACTGATTAAGTGAGACATTTTCTGTAGGAATGGTGTCATGTGACAATATAGAAAAGGATACAGAAAATGTGAAGCCCTCAGGAATGGACAATGCTGAACATAAAGTTAATGCAGTAAAAGAGGGCAAATGGATGATCCCACTGCAGGTAAATGGAGCATTAGTTACACTGAAAATAGACACTGGGGCAAGAGCAAACTTAATCAGTTTGAGTGACATTAAAAACATGAAAGAAAAGCCCAAAATACAGAAAAAGTCAGTACTACTGAAGAACTATAATGGACAGAAAATAGATAGCTTAGGTGTATGCAGAGTTAAAGTGACAGTCAAAGACAAAGTGCATCATCTCATGTTTTCTGTTGTGGCTGAAGGACTTGATTCACTACTAGGTGACAAAGCTTGTGAGGACTTAGAACTGGTCAAGAGAGTCAACCGTATAAACTGTGCCATAAGTAGACCAGATGACTCGGTGGATTCTGTAGTGAGTAATTTCCAGGATGTGTTCAAAGGATTTGGAGTTCTACCATTCACTTACAAGATCCAGCTAAAGGAGGATGCTCAGCCAGTGGTACATGCTCCACGGAGAGTTCCAGCACCCCTGCGTGACCAGCTCAAGAAAGAACTGGACAGAATGACCACACTAGGAGTCATCAGGAAAGTCGAAGAGCCAACAGACTGGGTTAACTCCATGGTATGTGTAAAGAAAAAGAACAATGATCTAAGAATATGCATGGATCCAAAGGACTTAAATGCAAACATAAAACGTGAACACTACCAGATTCCCAAGCGAGAAGAAATCACCAGTGAAATGTCAGGTGCCAGATACTTCACAAAGTGTGAGTCATCAGAGAGTGCTGTGAGTTTGGGTAAGTGTGAGAGTTCTTTAATTGTTATTTCTCTTTAAATCATTCTTGATAAGATTACTTAAGCAGTTTAAGTAAAGGGGAAAAGTTAAATATTTGGGATTCTGTTGGTTTAAGAAGAGTAAAACAAGGTTACACTGCAGTAGGAGTAAATTGGCACAGCAGGCAGTGGAAACCAGTTTTCTAACCAATCAGCAGGGGTGACTCATTTGGCTGTAAACAAACAAACAGTATAAAAAGACCAGTCCTAGTGCGAGCAAGCACTGAGTGTGAGTCATCAGAGGGTGCTGTGAGTTTGGGTAAGTGTGAGTTAGGGTAAGTGGGGTGTTAGGTGCTCTTTTCAAACTTTAACTCTGTGGGTTGTAGTTAATAAGGCCTTTCTGGTGCAGAGTGACTGTTGGTAAACCATTTAACTGGTGTAATTAGAGGGATTGATTGAATTTAAATCCAATTAATTAAGGGGGATACTAGCATCTAAAATCGGGCAGGGGGTGCCCATAACTAACAATAAAAAATTTAATTAATTACATAGAATGGAGCAGGTGATGTGTTACTGTTGCGAGATGTGGGAGCCGGTGGACCCCATTGAGGCTCACGGTGATTACGTCTGTGACAAGTGTCTGCTGCTACAGGAACTCCAGCTCCGTGTTGATGAGCTGGAGTCTGAGCTTCAGACACTGCAACACATCAGGGAGGGGGAGAAGTACCTGGACTCTGTGTATCAGGAGGTGGTCACACCTATGAAGTTAATTAATTCAGATGTAGCCCATGGTCAGGGACAGGATGGTGTGACTACGAGTGAGGCAGGTACGGGGATCCAGGAGTTAGAGCTGGAGGAGCCGCAGCCCTTGCTTTTGTCCAACAGGTTCGAGGTTCTTACTCCCTGTGGGGACGGGAGCAGGGACTGCAGGGAGGATGAGTAACCTGGCCACAGCACCGTGGAATGGGGGGCCATTCAAGAGGGGGGAGTAAATAGAAATGTTGTAGTGGTAGGGGATAGTATTATTAGGGGTATAGATAGAGTTCTCTGCAGCCGAGAGCGAGAGTCCTGAAGGCTGTGTTGCCTACCCGGTGCCAGGGTTAAGGACATCTCCTCTGGGCTGGAAAGAAACTTGCATTGGGAGGGGGTGGATCCAGTTGTCATGGTCCATGTTGGTACAAATGACGTAGCTAGGACTAGGAAGCCAGTTCTGTTAAAGGAGTATGAGCAGCTAGGGGTCAAATTAAAAAAACACAACCTCAAGAGTAATAATCTCTGGATTATTACCTGAGCCACGAGCAAATTTGGCTATGACAAATAAAATTAGAGAGTTAAATGCGTGGCTCAAAGACTGGTGTGGGAGAAATGGGTTTTGCTTCCTGGGACACTGGCACCAGTACTGGGGCAGGAGGGAGCTGTTCTGTTGGGACAGGCTTCACTTGGCCAGTGCTGGGACTAGAGTCCTGGCGGATCATATAACTAGGGCTGTAGAGAGGGCTTTAAACTAACTAGTGGGGGGGAGGTTCCTAGAGAGCAAATAATAAAAATGATAACAGAGAAGGTCATAGACTTAGGTAGCAGTGGGGAAATTAAAAACCAGAGTGTGTCAGGAAGGGGCAGAAGGTATGGAGTAAAAGGTAAAGTAATAAAAAGGACAAAAGCAGGAACTAAGTGTCACAAAACATATTTGAAAGTTCTCTATCTGAATGCACGTAGCATTCATAACAAAATAGACGAGTTAATGGCACAAATAACTACATATGGGTATGATCTTGTGGCCATTACAGAAACATGGCTGCAGGGTGACAATGCCTGGGAATTAAACATACCAGGTTATTTAACGATCAGGAAGGACAGGCAGGAAGGAAGGGGAGGTGGGGTGGCTATGTTAATAAAGGAAGGAATCACTGTAATACAGAGAAATGATATTGGGTCAAAAGATCAGGATAATGAAACAGTTTGGGTGGAGATAAGGAATAATAAGGGGAAAAAAACACTAGTGGGCGTAGTCTATAGGCCTCCGAACAGTTGCAACTCTGTTGGACGGAGTATCAATCAGGAAATAGTTGAGGCTTGTAATAAGGGAACATCTATAATTATGGGGGATTTTAACTATCATATTAATTGGACAAATCAAATTGGGCAGGGCTGCCTTGAGGATGAGTTCATTGAGTGTATTAGGGATGGGTTTCTTGAGCAGTATGTAACTGAACCGACCAGGGGTCAAGCAACCTTAGATCTGGTCCTGTGTAACGAGACAGGATTAATTAAAAATGTCCTAGTAAAGGATTCCCTTGGAATGAGTGACCATAACATGGTTGAATTCCATATTCAATTCGAGGGTGAGAAGGTTGGATCTCAAACAAGCGTGCTAAGCTTGAATAAAGGAGACTATGAAGGTATGAGAGCGGAATTGAGTAGAGTGGATTGGGAAAATAGATTAAAGGGTAAGACGATACATGATCAGTGGTGTACATTTAAGGAGTTATTTTACAACTTCCAAAAAATATATATTCCACTGAGAAGAAAAGGGTGTAAAAGAAAAGACAGCCATCCGTGGCTAAGTAAAGAAATTAAGGATAGTATTCGACTAAAAACAAGGGCATATAAGGTAGCCAAATCTAGTGGGAGGATAGAGGATTGGGAAAACTTTAAAAGACAGCAAAAAATAACAAAAAGATTGATTAAGAAAGGGAAGATAGATTATGAAAGTAAATTAGCAAAAAATATAAAAACAGATAGTAAGGGTTTCTATAGTTATATAAAAAGAAAAAGGGTGGCTAAAGTAAATGTTGGTCCCTTAGAGGATGAGACCGGGAAATTAATGGTGGGAAATATGGAGATAGCAAAAACACTGAATGAATATTTTGTATCAGTCTTTACAGTAGTGGACAGTAAGAATATCCCAACACTGGACAAACAGCGGGCTATCGGGGGAGAGGAGCTAAACACGATCAAAATCACTAAGGAAGTGGTACTTGGTAAAATAATGGGACTCAAGGCAGATAAATCACCTGGACCTGATGGCTTACATCCTAGGGTCTTGAGGGAAGTGGCGGTAGGGATTGTGGATGCATTAGTAATAATTTTCCAAAACTCCCTGGACTCGGCAAAGGTCCCGGCAGACTGGAAAACTGCTAATGTAACACCCTTATTTAAAAAGGGCAGTAGACAGAAGGCTGGAAACTATAGACCGGTTAGCCTAACATCTGTGGTAGGTAAAATTTTGGAGTCCATTATTAAGGAGACAGTAACAGGACATTTGGATAATCATAATTTAATAGGACAAAGTCAGCATGGTTTTATGAAGGGGAAGTCATGTTTGACAAATTTGCTGGAGTTCTTTGAGGAAGTAACATATAGGGTGGATAAAGGGGAACCAGTGGACGTAGTGTATTTAGACTTCCAAAAGGCATTTGACAAGGTGCCACACAAAAGATTATTGCTTAAGATAAAAAATCACGGGATTGGGGGTAATATTCTGGCATGGATAGAGGATTGGCTATCTAAAAGAAGGCAGAGAGTTGGGATAAATGGTTCATTCTCAGACTGGCAATCAGTAACTAGTGGTGTTCCGCAGGGGTCAGTGTTGGGTCCCCAACTCTTTACAATCTATATTAACGATTTGGAGGAGGGGACCAAGTGTAACATATCAAAGTTTGCAGATGATACTAAGATGGGAGGGAAAGTAGTGAGTGAGGAGGACATAAAAAACCTGCAAGGGGACAGAGACAGGCTAAGTAAGTGGGCAGAGATTTGGCAGATGGAATACAATACTAGAAAGTGTGAGGTTATGCACTTTGGCAGGAAAAATCGTAGAGCAAGTTATTATCTTAATGGCAAGAAACTGGAAAGTACTGAAGTACAAAGGGATCTGGGGGTCCTGGTGCACGAAACTCAAAAGGTTAGTATGCAGGTGCAGCAAGTGATTAAGAAGGCCAATGGAATGTTGGCTTTCATTGCTAGGGGGATAGAATATAAAAATAGGGAGGTCTTGCTTCAGTTGTACAAGGTATTGGTGAGACCGCACCTGGAATACTGCATACAGTTTTGGTGTCCATACTTAAGAAAAGACATACTTGCTCTCGAGTCAGTACAAAGAAGGTTCACTCGGTTAATCCCGGGGATGAGGGGATGGACATATGAGGAGAGGTCGAGTAGATTGGGACTCTACTCATTGGAGTTCAGAAGAATGAGAGGCGATCTTATTGAAACATATAAGATTGTGAAGGGGTTGGATCGGGTGGATGCAGGGAGGATGTTCCCGATGATGGGTGAAACTAGAACTAGGGGGCATAGTCTTAGAATAAGGGGCTGCTCTTTCAAAACTGAGATGAGGAGGAACTACTTCACTCAGAGGGTGGTAGGTCCATGGAATATGCTGCCCCAAAAAGCTGTAGAAGCTACATCATTACATAAATTTAAAACAGAAATAGACAGTTTCCTAGAAGTAAAGGGAATAAAGGGTTACGGGGAGCGGATCGGACATGGCCCTGTGGGTAGCGGAACGGGCCCAGGGGCCGTGTAGCCTGATCCTGCTCCTATTTCGTGTGTCTAATTCTGTTAGATTCAGGAGATGGTTCTGTGATAGTAGATTGGCGGTTAGGATCAGATCAGCCATGATCTTATTGAATGGTGGAGCAGGCTCAAGGGGCCGATTGGCCTACTCCTGCTCCTATTTCTTATGTTCTTATGTCCTTAAAGCTCGATGCCTCAAGGATTTTGGCAACTAAAACTGGATGAAGAGAGCACCAAATACTGTACCTTCAACACACCATTTGGCAGGTATTGTTTCCTCAGAATGCCTTTCGGGATAATATCTGCATCTAAAATCTTTCATAGAGCGATGGAACACATAATTGAAGGTCTGGAAGGAGTTCGGGTCTATGTTGATGACATCATCATCTGGGGCTCCACACTGAAAGAACACAATGAGAGACTGACTAAAGTGCTACAGAGCATACGCCGGAATGGACTAAAGCTCAACAAAGCCAAGTGTCAGTTTGGCGCCCAGGAAGTCACTTTCCTAGGAGATAATCTATCTGGTAAAGGAATAGAGCCAGATATGGAAAAAGTAAATGCCATACTCAACATGCCCCGACCCACTGACAAAAAAAGGAGTGCTACGCATCATGGGGATGATAAACTTCATTGGAAAGTTCATTCGTAACTTGTCAGCCAAGACAGCCTGTCCGCGAGACCTGCTACATAAAACAAATGAGTTCGCATGGACAGAAAGACATGAACAAGTGTGGATAAACCTCAAAACAGTGCTGACAACCACACCTGTACTCACCTTCTTTGACCCAACAAAAAGAATCAAAGTGTCAACGGATGCATCAAAAGATGGCCTAGGTGCGGTCTTGCTACAAGCAAAGGGTGAAGATTGGAAGCCTGTTGCCTATGCCTCCAGGTCTATGACTGATACTGAGTGTCGATACGCCCAGATTGAAAAGGAACGCCTAGGCTTGGTAGTTGGACTAGAAAAGTTTCATGGCTACATATATGGACTTCCCACCTTCACAGTTGAGACAGACCACAGCCCAGTGGTTGCCATCATAAAAAAGAACCTGAATGAGATGTCTCCAAGGATTCAATAACTCATGATGAAGCTGCAAAGATATGACTTTGAACTGATCTATACACCAGGCAACCACATAGACCCAGTAATTCGGGTCCCAACGCGTGAGTACGGACGGGGTACTCACGCGTGGGCCCGATGGAAGTGCCGGTTTTCAGGATGCACAGCGCATGCGCTGAAAACCGGCATTTCCTGTCCTCTGAAGCAAGGGGTTAAGAGGCAGAATGCGTGCGACGTTTCAGGCAGCGCATGCGCGCTGAAATTCTTTTTTTTTAAAGAGTTGCCCGTGCGTAAAGGCCTCCGGTTTTTACGCGTGAAAAAAGCAGACGTAAGTACTTAGTTTTAAAAGATAAGTGTTCTATTAATAACATTTAGAATTTTTTATCCACAGGTTTATTATTTTTAAAGAATTTACAGTAAGGTAAGTGTATTTTTAGACCCGATTTGTTAAAAAATTATTTTTTTCAAAAATTTGATTAATTGTTTAAAATAGCTTTTTACATTTATTCATAGTTCATTTATTCAGTGGGATTTTTTTTAACTTTTATTTGAAGTTTAAGTACTGTTTTGGGCACCCTGAGTTTTCATGAGTTTGACAGTTCTTACTATCAAACTCATGAATGAACTTTTGCAACCTCCGATTGGTTGCCCAGTGCTCACGTGATCCCAGCCGGCTCATCAAACTAACTACGCCGCTGGATCATGCAAGCACAGCTCGCCGGGAGCTGAACTGGGCCACAGAGCGGAAATTCACGCAGGCCCAGGCCTCAAATGTCGGCGCGATAGGTAAGTGTAGGTCGGGGGCTTGCACCCGCGGGAAGCCCCCGACCCAAATTTCTGGGCCATAGTGTTAGCAGATGCACTATCCCGAGCACCCACAATGAGTCATGTGAGCTCTACTGAAGAAGACGTGGATGTTCATGTGAGTATGGTCACTGCTGCGCTGCCCGTGTCAGACACAAAATCAAAGCAAATAGCAGAAGAAACAGTAAAAGATACAGTGTTACAAACAGTAATAGAGAACATTCATCATGGTTGGCCAAAAGGTTCCTGTCCAAAGTGCTATCACATCAGGTCAGAGTTGAGTGTCGCAAGTGGACTATTACTAAAACAGAACAGAATAGTCATTCCACAGGCTCTACATCGAGACATGCTCAAAAGGATTCATGAGGGATTTCTCGGAATTGAAAAATGCAAAAGGAGAGCAAGAGACACTGTTTATTGGCCTGGCATAAATAAGGACATTGAGAACATGATAGGCATATGTGAGACATGTCAGAAACACCAAAACACAAGAAACTATCCAAGAGCAAATTGATGACAATGCCGCAACTGAATCTTGTGACTCACCACCAGAACAATCTAACACAAACACATGAAAACACATCAGACTTACCCGTGCTGAGAAGATCCACACGTGAAGTAAAAAAGCCTGATAGATTTAATCTTTGAATACATAGAAAACTTTATTGAAAATGTATTGACTGTTTTGAAGATGTTTATGTCGTTATGATTGATTGATATTGATTTTGTTTAACCTCAAAGAAAGGGGGATGTAATGATCAGTAACATGTCATTCTGGAATGGTACACTAGGTGGAGCTGTATGTATATAAGAGTGGGCTACCCATGATGCACTAGGCTACCCACAAGGCAGTAGTCAAGATGGATGCTGTACAAGTCCACATGGCTGAATAAAGTGACTAGCTCAAGCTAGCTGTTCATAATAAGAATGTCTATTTATTTATGAACATAACACCTTGCATCGATTTAGAAGAGACTATGGGGGCTGCACTCTGAGCTCTTTCCGTGGGCCTCTCCATTGTTCTTTACAGGAGATTTGATGTACAGGTCTCTCCAGGATGAGATTCAAGGCTGCAATGAGTAGGGTGTGGATGGAGAGCAAGATCGACCCTCACCTTTAAGAAGTGGCCGGTGCCAGTGTGTCTGTGTTCCATTGCTGACTGGCATCACATGAGCTTCGCCAGCGCTCTGTGGTAGCACCTCGCTCCTCGGTGTCAGCACCTTAAGACAGGTGTGTAGTGCCTGATTTAGCGCTCCAATCACCTGCAGGGGCGATAGAAGCCAAGTTTGCAGTCGGAGGCGATAATTAGCGCCAGGCGCTAAACTTTGCGCCCGGCCAATAATTGCGCCCCAAATGGGGCGATACTGAATTTCTCCCCCTAAATCTCTGTCCCTTAGTCCTTGTACCATCAACTAGTGGGAACAGCCTTTCCCCGTCTAGCTTATCCAAACCCGTCATAATCATGTACACCTCTATCAAATTACCCCTCAACCTCCTTTGCTATAATGAAAAAAATCCAGCTTCTCCAACCTGTCCTTGTAGCTAAGATCCCCCATCCCCGGAACCATTCTGGTAAATCTCCTCTGCACCCTCTCAAGGGCCTTCATATCCTTCCTAAAGTGTGGTGACCAGAACTGGAGGCAATACTCCAGTTGTGGCCTAACCAGTGCTTTATAAAGGTTCAGCATAATTTCTCTACTTTTGTACCTGATACCTCTATTTATGAAGCCCTAGATTCCATATGCTTTCTTAACCACTCTCTCAATATGTCCTGCTACCTTCAGGGACCTATGCACATTAACTCCCAGGTCCCTCTGTCCCTGCACACTCTTTAAAACTGTGCCATTAAGTGTATATTGTCTCTCCCTGTTCCTTCTGCCAAAATGTATCCACACTTCTCTGTATTAAATTCCATCTGACACTTGTCTGCCCATTCTGCTAGCCTTTCTATGTCCTGTTGCAGTCGATTGATATCATCATCACTGTTTGCCACAGCCCCAAGTTTGGTGACATCGGCAAATTTAGAAATTCTACTCTGTATTCCAATATCCAGGTCATTATATATCACAAAAAAAGCAGTAGCCCTAGCACTGACCCTTGGGGAACACCACTGTCTACCACCCTCCAGTCTGAAAAACAGCCATTTACCACAACTCGCTGTTTTCTGGCCTTAAGCCAATTCCTTACCCAAGCTGTCACTGATCCACCTATTCCATGAGCCTCAATTTTGTTAGCCAGCCTTCTATGTGGTACTTTGTAAAACACCTTCTGAAAATCCATGCAGACAACATCCATTGCATTCCCTTCATCAATCCTCTCTGTTACTTTATCAAAAAATTCAATGAGATTGGTCAAACACGATCTGCCTTTTACAAACCCATGTTGGCTTTCCTTAATTAGCTTAAACCTCTCCAAATACCCATTAACTTTTTCCTTGATTATGGTTTCTAAAACTTTACCCACCACTGATGTTAAACTAACCAGCCTGTAGTTACTAGGATTGTCCTTATACCCTTTCTTGAACAATGTTGTCACATTTGCCCCTTTCCAATCCTCAGGCACCTTCCAACATCTAGGGAAGATTGGAAAATTTTGGCAAGCCCTTTCGCTATCTCCTCCCCCAGTTCCCTTAGCAACCTGGGATGCAAGCCATCTAAGCATACCCAGCCTTTCTAGTACATCCTGTCTATCAATTTTCACCCCTTCCATTGCTTCTACCTTTTCCACTTCTACCGATATTTTGTCAGCATCCACCTTCTTAGTACACACTGATACAAAGTACTCATTGAGTATTCTAGCCTTGCCCTGCGCCTCTAAGCATATATCACCTTCTTTGGGGGAGAAATTCAGTATCACCCCATTTGGGGCGCAATTATCAGCCGGGCGCAAAGATTAGCACCTGGCGCTAATTATCGCCTCCGACAGCAAACTTGGCTTTTATCGCCCCTGGAGGTGATTGGAGCGCTAAATCAGGTGCTACACAACTCTCTTAAGGTGCTAAGGCCAAGGAGCGAGGCGCTACCTCAGAGGGCGGGTGCAGCGCAGGTGCTGTCAGTTAGCGATTGAACACAGACACACTGGCGCCGGTCACTTCTTAAAGGGGAGGGTCGATCTTGCTCTGCAGCCATACCCTGCCCAGTGGAGCCTTGAATCTCGGCGTTGTTGTGTATGTAATATGTGTGCTACTTTGAACCTATGGACAGGACTGCACTACTTGTAGGGGGTAGTGATACGCAGTACCACTCCTGGCCATAGGGGTATAAATAGTACTGTGGGTACTGATCTCCCCTCAGTTCCCGCCTGTGGGCATGAAGTAAAGACCCACGTGCAGTCCCTACCTCCAACCAGTAAAGACCTGTTTGAGTTATACGTTTAAGTCTTTGTGTTAATTGTTCAATACAATACACATACTTAACACTGGCGACGAGTCGGTTCGAACCCTGCGGCAGTTATTCCACGGCGGCTTCGTCCAAAGACAGGACGTTGAAGAGAGGTTTCAATCCTCAACACCCCACTCAAAACTGAAGGGCAGCAGAAATCCTGACAGCTTCCAGCGACTGGAAGCGACAGGCATTAGGACCCTGAAGCCTCCATAACCTCGTGGGTAAGCCGAGCAGCGTAGGCTGCAAAGACAGGGCCACCGATCGGGAGATAAGGGCGATCGCAATCCCTGATAAGAGCCGCGGTGAAACGCGCGAGCGGGTAAGCCAGAGCACGGGAGGGAGCGAGCAAGAGCCGCGCGAGCGGGTGAGCCAGAGGCCGGGAGCTGCTTCAAGTGCGAGGCGCAGCGCGGGCCAGCGATCGGGACCAAAGATAAGGGCCGCACTTGGACTGAAAGGCGAGGCGGCTGCAGAAGCTCAAGGTGCGAGAGCCGCGGTGCACAGCGCGGGCTATCGATCGCACAGAAGATAAGGGCCGAGAGCCGCTTCGGTCGGGAGCCACTTCACGATCCAGCGATTGGGACCAAAGATAAGGGCCGCACTCGGGCGATCGCGGCGAAGATAAGGGCCGCACTCGGGGGCTGAAGGGAGACGGCGTCGGGGGACGGGTGAAGACCGCCAAGCGTGGGAAAACCGCCATTTTGTGGGCGGAGGACGACGGCAATAGCGGGAAGCTGCCATCTTTGATAACAAGTAAAGAAAATAAAATCTGAGAAATTGCAAATCTACAATGCCTAAACATGGGAATATTAGCACCTTTGATAGTGACCTCGAAGATTGGGCCATATATGTTGAAAGAGTAAAAAATTATTGTAAGGCCAATAAAATTTGTGACCAAGATAAAGCTCTAACATTATTAAATTTAATGGGTGCGAAGACATACGGGCAATTGAAACACCTGTTATCACCAGATGAACCGGCGGATAAGACGTTCGATGAGATTGTTACTGTCCTGAAAGATCATCTAAACCCCACGCCGCTGATGCTAGCGGAACGATTTAAATTTTATGACAGAAGGCAGCTACAGCATGAAAGCAATGCTGAATATTTGCTGGAATTGCGTAAATTCGCGAAATATTGCCAGTTTGGAACGGGACTGACAGATGCACTACGAGACAAATTTGTGTGTGGTTTATTTAAACAGGATACACAAAAGCGACTGCTCGAGGAGAATGAGCTGACGCTTGAGAAGGCGGTCACTATGGCAGCAGCACACGAAGCCGCAGCGAGAGGCACGGCAGTAATGCAGCTGCGGTCACCGGAGCTCAGTGCACACAAATTGGGTGTGAGTTCTGGCAAATGTTATCGTTGTGGAAAGACAACGCATGATCAGAACCAGTGTTGGTTTAAAAACCAAGAATGTAGAACTTGTGGTAGGCTTGGACATATAGCTAGAGTATGCAGGTCAGGGAAGAAGACCAGCAACAAGAAGTCACCGCAAGGAAAATACGCAAAGGTACACAAGGTGACCGAACAGGAGTCCGATTCAGACGCTAGCAGTAATGAACTGGCTAGCTTAAGCTGTAATGAACTGGCTAGCTTAAGAGTACTCAACGCTGGTAAGGGTGCAGACCTCCAGACAATTTGGGTCACTCTTCAGATAGAAGGAGTCCAAGTAAAACTGGAATTGGACACTGGATCGGCATTGACGGTCATAAATAAGAAAGATTACGGAAAGTTATTCCAACATATTCCCCTACAGGATACGGGGATTACATTGAAAACATACACGGGGCAAAGAGTGTACCCCATCGGGAAAATAGAGGTTGCAGTGGTCCACAAGGGCGAAGACAGTCAAATAATGCACTTATATGTGATATCTGAAGGAGGTCCTCCATTACTAGGATGGGAGTGGATTAGGAAAATGAATATGGACTGGCATTTCCTACAAACAATAATGAGTGAGAACTCGGTGAAGATAGTCGGCCCAGACTCTGGAACGGATGATGGTAAGCCCAACTCAGGTGCAAGAGACAAAGTTTCAGCACAGAATTCCACTGAGCAACAACAACATAGTTTAACTGTGGATTCTGAGTCTGGCAAGTCTACTGATGTGCCCATTTCTGAGGGACACCGGGCTCGAACTCAACTCCATTTCAAACTACAACAGCAATTAGAGCAAATGCTTCGCCGTTTTGAGCAAGAGTTGAATGCAACGAAAGAGTTCTTTGATATAGAGTTGGAGAATCTGGAAAGACAACAGAAGCAGCTGATGGAGAAAATGGAGCAGGAGCACACAAAACGTCTGATGTCAGAGGAGTTAACGGTCAGCCAACTCCTGCATATGCTGAAGGACAGGACTCTGAAATGGGAAAAACTTGAACACGAACTTCAATATTCAAACGAAAGGGGTTCAGAGCTCTCAAAGGTTATTGGAAGAGCTGAGGTGGCAACACAGACTGAGATGACTGCAACAGAGCAGCCCTTGGATGCCAAAAGTACGCTGACTCACATCAACGTAGAAGAACAGACCGCTGAAACAGCTGCTCTGGTAGAGGGATTGAATAGTCCGATCAATCAATCTCCAAAAGAAGTTGAAGTAGTAAAATCTCAAATGAGGTCATTAGTAAACGACTTGCTGAAAGCCCAGAAAAAGCTGGATGAAGAGGTACGCATGAAGAAGTCTCTTCAGGAAAGATGTCTGGACTTGGAACAAAAGCTGGCTAACGCCCAGCTGGGTATGGAGGAAATAGAAGACCCTCTCGCTGGCCTAGATCAGGACGACACCGAATATTACTATGTCCTGTCCTGCCCAACTTGTAACTTCGACTCCCACCATACAGAAATCATGGAGGAGCACCGAAAGTCTACGGAACATCGGGAGAAGGTGGCTCTACTACGGAAAAAGGAGGAAGAGAAGGAGGAACTGCGCATGCAGCTGGCAGCTGACAGTGGAGCCCAGAGAGTCTCCAAGAAGCAGAAAAGGAAAAGTCGAAACAGAAGATGACCCATCTGAACCATTATTACCTCTACCAGATCACACACGTGGTCCCTCCGAACGGAGCCAATTCAGTTCGGAAGTTCAAACTGTTAAATCCATGGAAGGACTATTGAATGAGTCACTCCAGCAACGTGAACCGACTACACCACAGAGATTGAATCTGTGAACTGTTTTCCGCAGAGACTGAATCTGTGATCTGTTTTGACATGAAGTTATCTATGTATCTATGTTATTCTGTTATGTAAACCTGAAGTTATATATGTATATATGTTATTACGTTATGTTAAATGGGGAGATGACTGTAAAGCTAAGAAGGGAGGAATGTTGTGTATGTAATATGTGTGCTACTTTGAACCTATGGACAGGACTGCACTACTTGTAGGGCGTAGTGATACGCAGTACCACTCCTGGCCATAGGGGTATAAATAGTACTGTGGGTACTGATCGCCCCTCAGTTCCCGCCTGTGGGCATGAAGTAAAGACCTACGTGCAGTCCCTACCTCCAACCAGTAAAGACCTGTTTGAGTTATATGTTTAAGTCTTTGTGTTAATTGTTCAATACAATACACATACTTAACAGCGTCAGTATTATTAAATTTGATGGGCACGAGAACGTACGGCCTATTGCGGAATTTAATTACCCCAGCTAAACCAATGGAGAAAAGTTTTGAGGAGATTGTTAATATCTTACAGGAACACCTAAACCCTACACTGCTGCTGATAGCAGAAAGATTCAAGTTCCATAAAAGAAACCAGCACAAAGATGAGAGCAATGCTGACTATCTTACGGAACTACGCAAGTTATCGAAGCACTGCCAGTTCGGAGCAGGACTGGCAGACACCTTACTGGATAAGTTTGTCTGTGGGCTCCAGAGTGAAGGAACCCAGAAACGACTACTTTCGGAAAAGGACCTGGCGCTAGAACAGGCTTTCAGCGTGGCAGTATCCTACGAAGCAGCAGCACGGGGAGCTGCGGAAATACAACAGAAACCACAGGAATACAGCACTAACGAAATGGCGTATGGAGCAGAAAAGTGCCATCGCTGCGGCAGAACAACCCATGATCAGAAGGACTGCTGGTTTAAGGACAAAGTATGCAGGCAATGTGGGAAAATGGGACACATAGCAAGAGTCTGCAGGTCGGGAAAGAAAACCAACACTACAAGAACTACTAAGGAAAAGTACAAGAAAGTAAAGAAATTGACAGACAGTAGTTCGGAAGATCAGGAGAGTGATAAGGACTCCGGGAGCAGGAGACTAAGTTGTCCAAAGTTACACAACGTGATTGCAAAGGAGGATCACCAAACCATTTGGGTCACCCTCATGATAGCAGGGTCCCCAGTATAGATGGAATTGGACACAGGATCAGCCTTAACTGTCATGAATCGACGAGACTATGAGCGGCTATTCTCACACATACCCTTGAAGGACACGTCCATTGTATTGAAGACATACACGGGGCAAAAATTCTACCCCAGAGGAAAAATAAGGGTGCCAGTTGAATATAACGGCAAGGAAACACAGAAACTGTATCTATATATACTACCAGATGGAGGACCACCATTATTGGGATGCGAATGGATCCGAAAAATACAATTGGATTGGCATTCCATTCAGGCGCTATCTGTGACTGATAAAAAGGATGATGACATCATACCTGGACGACTGTCAAAAATTCTAACTGACGCGAAAGAGGTGTTCCAACAAGGACTTGGGACTCTAAAAGGAGTAACGGCAACGATAAAAATCGAAGAAAACGCAAACCCAAAATTTTTTAAGGCCAGACCGGTACCTTACGCGATCCGCCCAGCCATTGAAGCAGAGCTGGAGAGTCTGGAGCGTTCGGGTGTGCTGTCCAAGGTGGACTGGAGCAAGTGGGCCACACCCATCGTTCCTGTAATGAAGAAATCACTGAGCAGCACGCCTGGGGAACCGAAGAAGGTTCGCATCTGTGGGGACTTCAAGGTAACTGTGAACTCAGTCCTGCACACAGCACAATATCCACTTCCACGGATAGAAGATATTTTCGCCTCACTATCTGGAGGGAAACGCTTTACAAAGATTGATCTGGCCCAAGCGTATCGACAAATGGAGGTGGAAGAAGCATCTAGGAAATACCTCATGATAAACACTCACAAAGGCCTTTACCAGCACAATCGACTGGTATTCAGGGTAGCATCAGCCCCGGCTATTTGGCAGAGA
Organism: Somniosus microcephalus; assembly: GCF_052327205.1. Classification (NCBI taxonomy): domain Eukaryota; kingdom Metazoa; phylum Chordata; class Chondrichthyes; order Squaliformes; family Somniosidae; genus Somniosus; species Somniosus microcephalus. Next base: position 69,003,447 of record NC_140999.1, on the reverse strand, counting down.
GCGATGGAACAAGTCCTGCAAGGGATCCCGGGGACCCAGTGTTATTTGGACGACATCCTGGTTACGGGCGAAAATGACAGTGAACACCTTGCCAACCTGGAGCAGGTGCGCACGAGATTACAGGAATATGGGCTACGAGCCAGCCGCCCCAAATGCGAGTTCTTCAGGAGACAAATCTCGTATTGTGGCCACATGATTGATGAGGAAGGGTTGCATAAGTCGCCGGACAAGACTGAGGCTGTAGTCAAGGCTCCAGCACCGGAAAATGTGTCGCAACTGAGGTCGTTCCTCGGGTTGGTGAACTACTACCATAAGTTCTTGCCGAATTTACCTACAATTCTGCACCCACTGAATGCCCTGCTGCAAACTGGAGTAACATGGAAATGGAGTGATGAGCGTAAGCGTGCCTTTCAGAAATGTAAATGCCTAATCACTTCAAAAGAAGTATTGGCCCACTACAGTCCAACACTACCGATTCGGTTAGCATGTGATGCGTCTCCCTACGGCATCGGAGCGGTGCTGTCACACAAATTCCTTGGCGGTTCAGAGAGGCCAATAGCCTTTGCGTCACGCTCGTTAACCTCAGCCGAGCGTAACTATGCCCAGATTGACAGGGAGGCCCTCAGCCTGGTGTGGGGGGTGAAGAAGTTCAATCACTATCTGCACGGGCAGAAATTCACCCTACTGACTGATCATCAGCCCCTGGTCTCCATTTTTAACCCAAAGAAGGGCGTTCCGGTGATGACGGCGCAATGGCTGCAAAGATGGTCACTTTTTCTGGGGGCACATCAGTACGACATAGAGTACAAGGGTACGAAACAGCATGGAAATGCTGATGGGCTGTTGCACCTACCATTGCCTACGGTAGAGGAAGCACTTGCAGTGGACCCTGTTGAGATATTCCATGCGACCATAGTCGAATGTCTACCTGTTACAAACTCAAGTATAGAGAAGGAAACCCGAAATGACCCAACACATTCTCGGGTCTATGATTTGACGGTGAAGGGATGGCCAGCACATGGCGACTCACTGTTGCCAGCATTCTCGCCAAGGAGAGAACAGCTGTCAGTGTGTCGGGGGACCTTGATGTGTGGATCCCGAGTGGTAATTCCACTCAAGTTGAGAGATAGAGTGCTCAATGAGCTTCATGAGGGTCATCTGGGAGGGGTAAAAATGAAGAGCCTAGCCAGGGCATTTGTGTGGTGGCCGGGAATCGATAAAGACATCGAGGATATGACCAAGAGATGCACAGGATGCCAGAAGGTCCAAAACGCTCCACCACAGGCCCCGCTACATCCATGGGAGTGGCCCTCATCTCCATGGCAATGGGTACACATTGATTTTGCTGATCCATTTATGGACTCAATGTTCCTAATCGCTGTGGATGCCCATTTGCAATGGCCAGAGGTCATCAAAATGTCCTCCACCACCACGGAGAAAACTATTGCAGTCCTACGGAACATCTTTGCCAGGAATGGCTTGCCAGAACAGATTTGCTCCGACAATGGGCCACAGTTTGTGTCCGAGGATTTCCGGAGGTTTCTGAGGAATAATGGGGTGAAACATTACACATCTGCCCCATATCATCCAGCCACAAATGGATTGGCTGAGAGGTTTGTTCAGACCTTTAAAAAGGCAATAAAGGCGATGTATAATGACGACATACCACTACAACACAAGGTGGATAATTTCTTGTTTGCTTACCGGAATGCGACACATGCAGTCACCAACCAAGCTCCAGCCATAATGTTCTTCAACCGAAGGCTAAGATGTCGCCTGGATTTGCTCAAACCAAACATAAAACGAGATGTTGAGGATAAGCAATTCCAGCACATCAATGAGAAGCCAACCAGGAGCTTTAAGATAGGGCAACCAGTCTTGGCCCGCGACTACCGAACAGAAAAATGGCAGCCAGGAACGATATGCACACAGCAGGGACCACTAATGTACACTGTGGACGTTGGAGAGAGCATCATGAGATGCCATGCTGACCAGATTGTAGAGTCACAGGAACAAGCCAAAACCATACCACGAGCATGTGCACCTGGTAATAAACCCGAAGTACAGATTGCGTCTACCTCAGAAGCAGTGGTATTGGAAGCTGACAAACCAACCAATGACAATGAGCCAGAATCGACTCCGCCACAAGAACAGGATACTCGAGAAAGGCGCTATCCAGTCAAGATCAGGAAGCCTCCTCAAAGACTGAACTTATAAATGATTATTTCAGTTGATGTATATAGTACAGAGAAAATTGTAATTGTAATTAGTTATTATTTAGTTGTTAAATGAATGTTATGTACTGTTTATCTAAAAGGGGAGGAATTGTTGTGTATGTACCTTTAAGAGAAGAACTGATTCTATACTGCAGTACCGGCAGTGACCACCCCTGTATATAATGCCATAGCAGGCTTCTGTATTTCAGTCTTAAGTTACCCGCTGTTCAGTAAATACCTGTTATTATTGTTCTCCTGCAGTCCGTGTATTATTTATACTCGGACACTATAGCCCCCCTCCTTTCCGCCTGGCAATACCAACGACAGGTTGACTGGAACGCTTCCCACTCGTCGTGGGGCTGAGGGGGCACTATTTAAAGGGGGCCTCTTCCTGGCTTTTGTGTGGTAGCCATTTTTGCACCACTCATTCTGAGAGAGAGAGAGAGAGAGATTTGCAGAGAGATAAAAGAGAGAAAGAGAGACTTCTGCATTGAGTCAACGCTGTCTGAGGTAGTTTTGGCTTCTGACCATAACTTTGCAGGTACTTTGCTTTTTGACCTTCATAACTTTGATTGGCCAGATACTATGGGGGCTGCAATGAATGGGAACATCGTCCTTCTCCATCACATTTGGAGGGCACAGAGATGCAGAGAGGGAGTAGCAATCATGGCCAGACGGAGGAGGGCCAACAGGCCTCTGTACAGGAGACCTTACCCTCCCAGGGTTTTTTGCCAACAATTCTCCTACATTAATATGTCTGAGGAGCAGTGTTTGCAAAGGCTGCGATTCAGCAAGGAGGTGGTCACTGAGCTGTGCCACCTGCTTCAGCCAGATCTGCAGCCTCAACTGAGGAGCAGGACGTCTCTGTCGGTGGCAGTGAAGATAACAGTGGCTCTCCACTTTTATGCCATCGGCTCATTTCAATCAGCTACTGGGTACATCGCCAATATCTCCCAGTTCGTGGTGCATTGCTGCATCCGTCAGGTAACAAATGCCCTCTTTAAAAGGAGACGAGAGTACATCTCTTTCCCCATGACCCCGGACAAGCAGCAAGAACGTGCAACGGGCTTTGCTAGGATAGTGGGCTTCCCCATGGTGCAGGGCGCCATTGACTGCACGCATGTGGCTTTGCGGGCGCCGCAAGAGAATGCCGAGGGGTTCCGCAACCAGAGGGGCTTCCATTCCTTAAATGTCCAGTTGGTCTGTGACCACAGATAGCTGATACTCGCTGTCAATGCCCACTTTCCTGGCAGCAGCCACGATGCCTTCATCCTGCGCCAGACTTCTGTGGCAGACCTTTTCCAGGCACCACATCACCCAGGAGGTTGGCTTCTCAGGGACAAGGGATATCCTCTGTGCACCTGGCTGATGACACTGCTCCGTTCGCCCAGCACCCCTGCTGAGCTACGATAAAACGAGAGCCATCAAGCTACCAGGAACATCGTTGAGCACACAATCGGCGTGCTCAAGCAATGGTTCTGCTGTCTGGACCATTCTGGAGGAGCCCTGCAGTACTCGAGTATCCCACTTCATTGCTGTGTGCTGCATGCTGCATAACCTGGCAATCCTCAGGATCCAGCCAATGCCAGCAGACATTGGAGTACCAGCAGAGGAGGAGGAGGAGGAGGAGGAAGATGAGGAGGATCATCATCATCAGCACAAAGTGGAAGGGCCGTCCGTCAAAGGCTCAAAGCAAGTCGCTTCTTGGCCCCCACTGAGGGAATGGCTTCTGCCATTCAAACAACCTGAATGAAACCATCCCACAACCCCTAAGCTGGTCAAGGCAACAATGAGTGCAAAGACCAAACGTGCACATTTTGAATACAGACACTTCTTTATTTCACAAACTGTCTCATTTCTGCATGACAAAGTAATAGAATGAAACACAAAAAAAACCAGTCATTCACATAACTGGCTCTCACAACTTGGAGACAATGGCCCAGAACTTGGTGTCGGGGGCTTGCCGCACGTGCAAGCCCCTGATGTGCACTTACCCGGCGCGCTGACATCTGAAACCTGGCCTGCAGTGGATTTCCTGTCAGTGGCCTGGTTCTGATGTCGGCGCGCTGTGCTAACCTGACCCAGCGGCGTAGTTAGTGCGATGTGCCAGCTGGGATCAGGTGAGCACTGTTCAACCAATCAGGGGAGAGGAAACTTCATTCATAAGTTTGAGAGTAAGAACTGTCAAACTCATGAGAAGTACTGCACCCCAAAACACTACTTAAACTTTAAATAAAATTTAAAAAAAACATCCCAATCATTAAATTAAGTAAAAATAAGTTTAAAAAAATAATTTAACCAATAATTTTTTTTTTGAAAAAAAATAAATTTTTAATAAAAAGGGTCTAAAACTAAACTTACCTTATTGTAGATTCTTTAAAATAATAAACCTGTGGGGAAAAAAAAAATTCTAAATTGCACTAAAACACCACTTACCTGTAAAAAATAAATACTTACGTGTGCTTTTTACAAGCATAAAGACCGGAGGCCTTTACGCATGCGCAAATCCCCCAAAACAGAGGAAATCCAAGACACACGCGCTGCCCCCTACAGCGCACGCGCTAGCCTCTTCACCTCTTGGGTTAGAGGAGAGGAAATGCCGGTTTTCAGCGCATGCACTGTGCATGCTGAAAACCGGCATTTCCTCCGGCCAGACGCGTGAGTACCCCTTCCGTACTCACGCGTTTGGGGAGGAATTATTGCCCCAATGTCCAAAACAGTAACAAAAATTTGACCACAAAACTCAGCCTTCAATAAAACAATGAAAGACATTTTGCCACACCTCCTACTTTTTGCCCTTCGAGGGTGATCTGCTTCCCTTGTGAAATTGCCCCCTTCCCACCCTGCAGCTCCTCCGCAATGGGGCCCCAGTGGCTGGAGCAAGGCTGGGGGAAGGCTGCTGAGTGTCAGAAACTGAGACTGCAGATGCCTTTGAGGGACGGCCTGGACCAGCTCTGGGCCTGGAGGGCCCGGCTGCTGACTGCTCCAACTCTGCATGGGTGGCAGCAGTCTGTCCTACAGGTGGTGGCAACTGCAGTGGAGAAGTGCCAGTGGTGGCAGCAGGAATGCTGTCATCTTGAGAGAGGACAGCAACTCCCTGCTTGACCGACACACTGGCACTCCCACGGGGCCGCACTTCAGCATCCGGAGCAATCTGATGGAGAACAGATTGCTGGCCTGCTGCAGTGTGGTGAGAGCCCCGGGGAAATCTTCCCGGTCCAGCTAGGGTGGCAGCAGTCAGTGCACACGTGGCCTCAATCTGCATCTGCATGAGACCAGCCACTGACTGCATTGCAGCACTTAGCATTTGCGTGGCAGCCGCCTGTGCTGCAGCGAAGTGCTCCACACTCCTAGCCAGTGATTCAATGGATTCGGGTATCCTTGCCACTGCAGCCATGAGCTCAGTGTGCCTTTGCTCTGCCTGGGCGCTCATTTCAGCGAGGACCCGCTCCTCGTCTGCGTCCTGTGCAGCAGGACTCGAGGCCATACTCTCCATCCGGGGAGAAGGCCCCTGAGCTTCCCTAACCCCCTCGCGTTGCTGCAACCCGCTGGGTCCTGGAGCTTCACCCTCATCAGACCATTCCCCCCTGCTCCCCTCCAGGGAAGGCGTGTTCCCAGTATGGGCATGGGCTGCCTCAATAGAGGGTGGCGCTGATGGTCCGGTTTCCTCTTCCTCTTCGCCTTCAGCTTCACTCTCACTGGCAGCTTGAGGGCCTGTCTCCTCATCTGGTGAATCACCATCTGAAAGCAGGGAGGTACAAGAGTGGCTTCAACGTGAGGACAGGGTGGCAGCAAGGGAGGCATGAGTGCAGCGATTTAGTGATTTGGATTGAAAGTGTCAAAGGCTGCTGTTGTGAGGAACAAGTGGAAGGAGAGAGGACAAGAGAGGATGATCTTACCATTGCTGTCCAGAACGGGGTCAGCGTCTCCAGTGGCGACGGGACCAATCACCCGGCTTGCCGTAATCCTGTGGACGTGCTGCTCAAGATCGCTGAGGGCTTGAAGGTGAGGCCGCCCTCCACCAGTCCGTTGCTACTGTCTCCAATTATGAGACAGCTTGGCCTGCAAGAAAAAGGACAGCGTCTGAGTAAATATGCAGCCATGATCTTGCCTGAAATGCCTCCCATGGTTGAATAGCCCTTACTGTATGCAGCCATGATCTTGCCTGAAATGCCTCCCATGGTTGAATAGCCCTTACTGTATGCAAAGTGTGGAATGTGCGTGTGTGTTTCATGAAAGGATGAGTTTTGGGCATTGGGGCTTTCAAGACCCTCTGGCCATAAAGTGAGGTGGAGATGGAGGGATGAAGAGGTTTTGAAAAAAAGGCACTCACCCTGACGACACGAGTGAGGTTATTGAACTTTTTCCTACATTGCACATGGGTCCTAGGCACCATGCTGCTTGAGGACACTCTCTGAGCCACCTCCCTCCACACTTTCTTCTACTCGCTTGGCAAAGGCCTCCTGCCACTCTCTGGGTACAGAATGGATCTTCTGCGCTCCACCCCACGAACCAGAGCCCCCAAAGCCCGCTCGCAGAGGCGCTGTGCTCACTCTCTGGCCCTTTCCATAGTGTATGGCTGCTAGATTTAGCCACAGGTCTGCCCACGCCTGTTAAGTATGTGTATTGTATTGAACAATTAACACAAAGACTTAAACGTATAACTCAAACAGGTCTTTACTGGTTGGAGGTAGGGACTGCACGTAGGTCTTTACTTCATGCCCACAGGCGGGAACTGAGGGGCGATCAGTACCCACAGTACTATTTATACCCCTATGGCCAGGAGTGGTACTGCGTATCACTACGCCCTACAAGTAGTGCAGTCCTGTCCATAGGTTCAAAGTAGCACACATATTACATACACAACATTCCTCCCTTCTTAGCTTTACAGTCATCTCCCCATTTAACATAACGTAATAACATATATACATATATAACTTCAGGTTTACATAACAGAATAACATAGATACATAGATAACTTCATGTCAAAACAGATCACAGATTCAGTCTCTGCGGAAAACAGTTCACAGATTCAATCTCTGTGGTGTAGTCGGTTCACGTTGCTGGAGTGACTCATTCAATAGTCCTTCCATGGATTTAACAGTTTGAACTTCCGAACTGAATTGGCTCCGTTCGGAGGGACCACGTGTGTGATCTGGTAGAGGTAATAATGGTTCAGATGGGTCATCTTCTGTTTCGACTTTTCCTTTTCTGCTTCTTGGAGACTCTCTGGGCTCCACTGTCAGCTGCCAGCTGCATGCGCAGTTCCTCCTTCTCTTCCTCCTTTTTCCGTAGTAGAGCCACCTTCTCCCGATGTTCTGTAGACTTTCGGTGCTCCTCCATGATTTCTGTATGGTGGGAGTCGAAGTTACAAGTTGGGCAGGACAGGACATAGTAATATTCGGTGTCGTCCTGATCTAGGCCAGCGAGAGGGTCTTCTATTTCCTCCATACCCAGCTGGGCGTTAGCCAGCTTTTGTTCCAAGTCCAGACATCTTTCCTGAAGAGACTTCTTCATGCATACCTCTTCATCCAGCTTTTTCTGGGCTTTCAGCAAGTCGTTTACTAATGACCTCATTTGAGATTTTACTACTTCAACTTCTTTTGGAGATTGATTGATCGGACTATTCAATCCCTCTACCGGAGCAGCTGTTTCAGCGGTCTGTTGTTCTACGTTGACGTGAGTCAGCGTACTTTTGGCATCCAAGGGCTGCTCTGTTGCAGTCATCTCAGTCTGTGTTGCCACCTCAGCTCTTCCAATAACCTTTGAGAGCTCCGAACCCCTTTCGTTTGAATATTGAAGTTCGTGTTCAAGTTTTTCCCATTTCAGAGTCCTGTCCTTCAGCATATGCAGGAGTTGGCTGACCGTTAACTCCTCTGACATCAGACGTTTTGTGTGCTCCTGCTCCATTTTCTCCATCAGCTGCTTCTGTTGTCTTTCCAGATTCTCCAACTCTATATCAAAGAACTCTTTCGTTGCATTCAACTCTTGCTCAAAACGGCGAAGCATTTGCTCTAATTGCTGTTGTAGTTTGAAATGGAGTTGAGTTCGAGCCCGGTGTCCCTCAGAAATGGGCACATCAGTAGACTTGCCAGACTCAGAATCCACAGTTAAACTATGTTGTTGTTGCTCAGTGGAATTCTGTGCTGAAACTTTGTCTCTTGCACCTGAGTTGGGCTTACCATCATCCGTTCCAGAGTCTGGGCCGACTATCTTCACCGAGTTCTCACTCGTTATTGTTTGTAGGAAATGCCAGTCCATATTCATTTTCCTAATCCACTCCCGTCCTAGTAGTGGAGGACCTCCTTCAGATATCACATATAAGTCCATTATTTGACTGTCTTCGCCCTTGTGGACCACTGCAACCTCTATTTTCCTGATGGGGTACACTCTTTGCCCCGTGTATGTTTTCAATGTAATCCCCGTATCCTGTAGGGGAATATGTTGGAATAACTTTCCGTAATCTTTCTTATTTATGACCGTCAATGCCGATCCAGTGTCCAATTCCAGTTTTACTTGGACTCCTTCTATCTGAAGAGTGACCCAAATTGTCTGGAGGTCTGCACCCTTACCAGCGTTGAGTACTCTTAAGCTAGCCAGTTCATTACAGCTTAAGCTGGCCAGTTCATTACTGCTAGCGTCTGAATCGGACTCCTGTTCGGTCACCTTGTGTACCTTTGCGTATTTTCCTTGCGGTGACTTCTTGTTGCTGGTCTTCTTCCCTGACCTGCATACTCTAGCTATATGTCCAAGCCTACCACAAGTTCTACATTCTTGGTTTTTAAACCAACACTGGTTCTGATCATGCGTTGTCTTTCCACAACGATAACATTTGCCAGAACTCACACCCAATTTGTGTGCACTGAGCTCCGGTGACCGTAGCTGCATTACTGCCGTGCCTCTCGCTGCGGCTTCGTGTGCTGCTGCCATAGTGACCGCCTTCTCAAGAGTCAGCTCATTCTCCTCGAGCAGTCGCTTTTGTGTATCCTGTTTAAATAAACCACACACAAATTTGTCTCGTAGTGCATCTGTCAGTCCCGTTCCAAACTGGCAATATTTCGCGAATTTACGCAATTCCAGCAAATATTCAGCATTGCTTTCATGCTGTAGCTGCCTTCTGTCGTAAAATTTAAATCGTTCCGCTAGCATCAGCGGCGTGGGGTTTAGATGATCTTTCAGGACAGTAACAATCTCATCGAACGTCTTATCCGCCGGTTCATCTGGTGATAACAGGTGTTTCAATTGCCCGTATGTCTTCGCACCCATTAAATTTAATAATGTTAGAGCTTTATCTTGGTCACGAATTTTATTGGCCTTACAATAATTTTTTACTCTTTCAACATATATGGCCCAATCTTCGAGGTCACTATCAAAGGTACTAATATTCCCATGTTTAGGCATTGTAGATTTGCAATTTCTCAGATTTTATTTTCTTTACTTGTTATCAAAGATGGCGGCTTCCCGCTCTTGCCGTCGTCCTCCGCCCACAAAATGGCGGTTTTCCCACGCTTGGCGGTCTTCACCCGTCCCCCGACGCCGTCTCCCTTCAGCCCCCGAGTGCGGCCCTTATCTTCGCCGCGATCGCCCGAGTGCGGCCCTTATCTTTGGTCCCGATCACTGGCCCGCGCTGCGCCTCACACTTGAAGCGGCTCCCGGCCTCTGGCTCACCCGCTCGCGCGGCTCTTGCTCGCTCCCTCCCGGGCTCTGGCTTACCCACGAGGTTATGGAGGCTTCAGGGTCCTAATGCCTGTCGCTTCCAGTCGCTGGAAGCTGTCAGGATTTCTGCTGCCCTTCAGTTTTGAGTGGGGTGTTGAGGATTGAAACCTCTCTTCAACGTCCTGTCTTTGGACGAAGCCGCCGTGGAATAACTGCCGCAGGGTTCGAACCGACTCGTCGCCAGTGTTAAGTATGTGTATTGTATTGAACAATTAACACAAAGACTTAAACGTATAACTCAAACAGGTCTTTACTGGTTGGAGGTAGGGACTGCACGTAAGTCTTTACTTCATGCCCACAGGCGGGAACTGAGGGGCGATCAGTACCCACAGTACTATTTATACCCCTATGGCCAGGAGTGGTACTGCGTATCACTACGCCCTACAAGTAGTGCAGTCCTGTCCATAGGTTCAAAGTAGCACACATATTACATACACAACAGACGCCTTCTTTCCATCGGCCACCTCATTTGCCTTGCAGTACACTTCAATTCTTTCCACATACGTGGTCCAGTCTTCTACCTCGTTGTCGAAAGCAGTGATACTGCCACTTTTCGGCAACTTGGGTGATTTAAAATGGCGCCTCCCGCGCTTTTTCTTCTTCACCAATGGATTAAAATGGCGCCTCCCGCGCTTTTCCTTCTTCCCCAATGGAATAAAATGGTGCCTCCCGTGCTTTTCCTTCTTCCCCTTGCTGCCACGCTGCTCCTAGCGTTCTGCAGGGTAATGGCGGCGACCCGCGGCTTCGGCGTGACTCACTTTTCCTTCCCCTTGTTTTATTTTCGCTACGCTGCCCGGTTCTTGAGCACCGACCGCGCCCTGTCTGCTCCACCCTCTCTCTCTCTCTCTTTTTCTCCCGACGACGCTGCACGGCCCCTTTGCAGAGCCGCTTGATCGAGCTCAAGCCCGCCGCAGTCCAGAAGGGTCAGCGCACTACCTGCTACCAGCACGATTTGCTGGAACACCTTGACTGGGGAGCCAAGCCCAGCTCTCCACAGCCTCTCCTGCAAGTCTCCGAACTCCGATGGATCCTTGGGCGGTTGCCCGCGGTCGACGCCCATTGTTCTGACTTTGACCTCCAAGAAGCTTCTTCTCAGGGAAAGATCCCCGTGAGGTGATGCAGTACTGCAGGTGAGTTCGAACCTGTTCGTCGCCAATGTAGTGTCCGAGTATAAATAATACACGGACTGCAGGAGAACAATAATAACAGGTATTTACTGAACAGAGGGTAACTTAAGACTGAAATACAGAAGCCTGCTATGGCGTTATATACAGGGGTGGTCACTGCCGGTACTGCAGTATAGAATCAGTTCTTCTCTTAAAGGTACATACACAACAGGGGTGCCACTGAATTTCCAGTCCGGGGCGCCCCAAGGGCGTTGCACTCTCGAATGACATCAAGATCTGCATGCGCAGGAGGTCGGGCGGTATTGTTTAGCGCCGCCGCAAAATGTCCGGTCAATTTCGCAAGAGGCGCAGATATCGCTGCGCCCGGGCGCTAGTTGGTTTGTGCCTCACTTAGCGCCCTCTTAAGGCACTAACGGGTGCCGCTACCAATTGAATTTTTCCCCCTTTGTCTCTAATACGCCCCACCCTGCCTCTTACTACCCGCTTACTGTTTACATGCCAGTAGAAGATTTTTGGGTTCCCTTTTAAGTTTACAGCCATTCTACTCTCATATCCCCTCTTTGCCAATCTTATTTTCATCTTCACATCCTCTCAACTTATTGTATTTGGTCTGGTTCTCCCTTGAAGAATTCACCTGACATGCATCATACACACTCTTTTTTTTGTTTCATCATCTTCTCCATCTCCCTCGTCATCCAAGGAGTCCTTGCTTTGGTTCCCTTACCCTTCCCTCTTGTTGGAATGTACCTAGCCTGTACTTGGAACATCTCCGCCTTAAAGATCTCCCATTGTTCCATTACAGTTTTTCCTGTCAGTCTTTGGTTCCATTTTACCCTGGCTGGATCCTTTCGCATCCTATTGAAGTTAGCCCTATTCCAGTTTAGAAGTTCTAGTCTAGATTGTTCCTTGCTCTTCTCCATTGCTAATCTAAATCTTATGATACGATGATCACTCGTACCCAAGTGTTCTCCCACAGACACTTGTTCGACCTGGCTCACCTCATTCCCCAGCACCAGATCCTTCCTAATTGGGCCAAGAACATATTGGTCAAGGAAATTCTCCTGAACACATTTCAGAAATTCCTCCCCCTCCTTTCCCTTTACCCTAGCATTATCCCAATCGATATTTGTGTAATTAAAGTCCCCCAATATCACCACTCTATAGCTCTTGTATATCTCTGTGATTTCCCTGCAGATTTGCTCCTCTACCTCCCTCTCACTATTTGGAGGCCTGTAGAATACCCCCAATAATGTGATCATACCCTTTTTGCTCCTCAACTCTAACCAAATGGATTCTGTCCTTATCCCCTCAAGAACATTCTCCCTTTCCAACACTACAATGTCTTCCTTAATCAGCACTGCCACCCCACCTCCCTTTTTTCCTTCCCTATCTTTTCTGAAAACCTGCACCCTTGAATATTAAGTGCCCAGTCCTCACCGTTTTTAAGCCACATTTCCGTTATTGCCACAAGGCTAATTGTGCTTGTAGCTCACCACCCTTATTCACCACACTTCATTCTAAACCCATTTTTGAATTTTTCAGTCTTTCTTAGTCTGCTCCTATCTAATATGGTACTATTTCCACCTCTAGTACTTTCTTCTCTAGTACTATCCAACACACTCACTCTTTTATGCAACTTATTCCTCTTTTCTACTCCTATATGCTGGTGCCCATCCCCCTGCCAAGCTAGTTTAAACCCTCCCCAACAGCACTAGCAAACCTCCCTGCGAGAATATTGGTCCCGGCTCTGTTGAGGTATAACCCGTCCGGCTTGTACAGGTCCCCCCTTCCCCAGAAACAGTCCCAATGTCTCAGGAATCTGAAGCCTTCCCTCCTGCATCATCTCTCCAGCCACGCATTCATATGTTCTGTCCTCCTATTCCTGTACTCACTAACACGTGGCACCGGGAGTGATCCAGAGATTACTACCTTTGAGGTCCTGCTTTTTAATCTCTCTCCTAGCTCCCTAACCTCTGTCTGCAGGACCTCATTCCTCTTTCTGCCTATGTCATTGGTAACAATATGGACAACGACCTCTGGCTGTTCACCCTCCCCCCTCAGAGTGTCCTGCAGCCACTCAGTGACATCCTTGACCCTGACACCAGGGAGGTAACATACCATCCTGGAGTCACGTCTACAGCTGCAGAAACGCCTGAATGCTCCCCTAACTATTGAATGCCCTACCACTATTGCTCTTCCACTCTTTTTCCTCCCCGCCTGTGCAGCTGAGCCACCCATGGTGTTGTGGACTTGACTCTGGCTGCACTCCCCAGAGGACCCATCGCCCTCAGCATTACTCTGAACAGAATACTAGTTGGAGAGTGCGATGGACTCTGGAGACTCCTGCATTACCTGCCTGGTCCTCCTCTTCTGTCTGGCAGTCACCCATTCCCTCTCTGCCTGCATACTCTTAAGCTGCAGGGTGACCACCTCTAGAAACGTGCTATCCACGTAACTCTCAGCCTCATGGATGCACCGCAGTGACTCCAGCCGCCGCTCAAGCTCCGAAACCTGGAGCTCGAGTTGCTGTAGCTGGTGACACTTCCCACACATGTGGTCATCCAGGACACGAGAAGCATCCAGGACTTCCCACATGGCTCAGGATGTGCACTCCATGGGACTGAGCTGTCCCGCCATGCCTCTATTTAATAGACTAAGAACTAACCCAGCAGAAATAAACTTAAAACTTAACAAAAAACACTCCCCAGCTACTCACCAATCAGCTCTATCACTCTGTTTAATAGGCTAGTAACTAACGTAGCAGATATAAACTTAAGAACTTAAAAAAAATACACTCACCAGCAACTCACTGATCAGCTCCTTTCCTTGTGCTGATGTCACTTTTTTTACTCTGATGTCACTTTTTCAAAACCGCCTCTGGTGAGTTGCTGTTGCTCCTTTTAATTGCTCTGCTCATGCTGTGCTCCCTCACGGTCCCCTTCTTGCAGTCTACGGCATGTGAGTGTGTGTCTGTGCATGTGAAGTGTGTGTGTGTGAGAGTGTGTGTGTGTGTATGAGAGTGTGAGAGAGTGAGCGTGAGCATGAGAGTGAGAGTGTGTGTGAGAGTGAGAGTGAGAGAGTGAGAGTGAGAGTGTGTGTGTGCGTGAGTGTGCATGTGTGAGTACGTGTGAGTGAGTGAGTCTGAGAGTGTGAGTGAGAGAGTGTGTGTGAGAGTCTGTGTCTGAGTGTGCATGTGTGAGTGTGTGCATGAGTGTGTGTTTGTGAGTGTGAGTGTGAGTATGTGTGTGTGTGAGTATGTGTGTGTGAGTGTGCATGTGTGAGTGAGTGTGCATGTGTGTAAAATTGAGTGAGAGTGTCTGTGTGTGAGAGTGTGAGAGTGTGAGAGCGTGTGAGCGTGTGTGTGTGTGAATGTGTGTCTGAGTGTGTGTGTGTGTGTGAGTGTGTGAGAGTGTGTGAGTGTGTGCGTGAGTGCGTGTGTGTGTGTGAGTTTGAGTGAGTGGGTGTGAGTGTGTGAGAGTGAGTTTGAGAGAGTGTGTGTGAATGAGTGTGAGTGAGTGTGTGTGCGCGCATGTGAATATGTGTGTGTGAGTGTGCATGTGTGTGAGTGTGTGTGAGTGTGTGTGAGTGAGTTTGAGTGAGTGAGTGTATGTGAGTGAGAGTGTGTGTGAGTGAGAGTGTGAGTGAGAGTGTGAGTGTGAGTTTGTGTGAGAGTGTGTGTATGAGTGCATGTGTATGCGTGTGTGAGCAAGTGAGTGTGTGAGTGAGTGCGTGTGAGTGAGTGTAAGTGTGCGTATGAGTGTGTGTGAGTGTGAGTGTGAGTGTGTGTGTGTGTGTATGAGCGTGTGTGTGTGTGAATGTGTTTGTGTGAGTGAGCGTGAGTGTGTGTGTGTGAACCTGTGAGTGTGAGTGTGTGGGTGAGTGTGAGTGTGTGTGCCTGAGTGAGTGAGTGTGAGTGAGTGAGTGAGTGAGTGAGTGTGTGTGTGTGTGAGAGAGTGTGAGTGTGTGAGTGTGAGTGTGTGAGTGTGAGTGTGTGAATCTGTGAGTGTGAGTGTGTGCGTGAGTATGTGTGCCTGAGTGCGTGTGTGTGTGAGTTGAATGTGAGTGAGTGTGTCTGAGTGTGTCTGTGTGTGTGAGAGTGAGTGTATGTGAGTGAGTGAGTGAGTGTGTACGTGTGTGTGAGCATGAGTGTGAGAGAGTGAGAGTGAGAGTGAGAGTGAGAGAGTGAGAGTGTGTATCTGTGTGAGTGTGCATGTGAGTTTGTGTGTGTGTGAGTGAGTGCATGTGTGTGTGCATGTGTCTGAGAAAGAGAGTGTGAGAGTGTGTGTGTGTGTGTGTGTGTGTGTGTGTGTGTGTGTGTGAGAGAGAGAGAGTGAGTGAGTGAGTGAGTGAGTGAGTGAGTGAGTGAGTGTGTGTGTGTGTGTGTGTGAGTGAGTGAGTGTGAGTGTGTGTGCCTGAGTGTGTATGTGAGTGTATGTGAGTGTATGTGAGTGTATGTGAGTGAGTGAGTGAGTGAGTGTGAGTGAGTGTGTGTGTGAGTCTGAGTGTGTGTGTCTGAGTGTGTGTGAGTGTGTGTGTGTGGTGTGTGTGAGTGTGAATGTGTATGAGTGTGTCTGTGTGAATCTGTGAGTGAGAGTGTGTGCGTGAGTATGTGTGCCTGAGTGCGTGTGTGTGTGAGTGTATGTGAGTGAGTGAGTGAGTGAGTGTGTGTGTGAGAGTGAGTGTATGTGAGTGAGTGAGTGAGTGTGTGTCTGAGTGTGTGTGTGTGTGAGAGTGAGTGTATGTGAGTGAGTGAGTGAGTGTGTACGTGTGTGTGAGCATGAGAGTGAGAGAGAGAGTGAGTGTGAGTGAGTGTATGTGTGTGAGTGAGTGCATGTGTGTGTGCATGTGTCTGAGAAAGTGATTGTGAGAGTGTGAGAGTGTGTGCGAGTGTGTGTGTGTGTGTGTGTGTGTGTGTGAGTGAGTGAGTGAGTGAGTGAGTGAGTGAGTGAGTGAGTGATTGAGAATCTGTGAGTGTGAGTGTGTGGGAGAGTGTGAGTGTGTGTGCCTGAGTGCGTGTGTGTGTGTGTGTATGTGAGTGAGTGAGTGAGTGAGTGAGAGTGAGTGAGAGTGAGTGAGTGAGTGAGTGAGTGTCTGAGTCTGAGTGTGTGTGTCTGAGTGTGTGTGAGAGAGTGTGAGAGAGAGTGTGTGTGTGTGAGAGTGAGTGTGAGTGTGTGTGTGTGTGTGTGTGTGTGTGAATGTGTATGAGTGTGTGTGTGTGAATCTGTGAGTGTGAGTGTGTGCGTGGGTATGTGTGCCTGAGTGCGTGTGTGTGTGAGTGTATGTGAGTGAGTGAGTGAGTGAGTGTGTACGTGTGTGAGAGTGTGAGAGTGAGTGTGAGTGTGAGTGAGTGTATCTGTGTGAGTGTGCATGTGAGTTTGTGTGTGTGTGAGAGTGCGTGTGTGTGTGCATGTGTCTGAGAAAGTGATTGTGAGAGTGTGAGAGTGTGTGTGAGTGTGTGTGAATTAGTGTGTGTGTGAGAGTGTGTGTGCATGTGAGTGTTTGTGAGTGGGTGTGTGAGTGAGTGAGTGAGTGAGTGTGAGTGAGTATTTGTGTGACTTTGAGTGAGAGTGTGTGAGTGAGTGTGTGAGTCTGAGTGAGTGTATGTGTGTGTGCATGAGTATGTGTGTGTATGTGTGTGAGTGTGTGTGTGAGTGTGTGATTGAGTGAGTTTAAGTGTGTGTGAGTGTGTGTGAGTGTGTGCACATGAGAGTGTGTGTGAGTGAGTTTGAGTGAGTGTGTGAGTGTGAGTGTGTGCGAGTGTGTGCACATGAGCGTGTGTGTGAGTGAGTTTGAGTGAGTGTGTGAGTGAGAGTGTGTGTGTGAGTGAGAGTGTGTGTGTGTGTGTGAGTGAGTGAGTGAGTGAGTGAGTGAGCGAGCGAGCATGCGTGCGTGCGTGCGTGCGTGCGTGTGTGAGAGTGTGAGTGAGTGTGTGAGTGTGTGAGTGTGTGTATGTGTGAGTGTGAGTGTGAGTGTGTGGGAGTGTGTGTGTGTGAGTGTGGGAGTGTGTGTGTGAGTGTGTGAGCATGTGTGTGTGAGTGAGTGTGTGAGAGGGTGTGTGTGAGTGAGTGTGTGTGAGTGTGTATGTGAGTGCGAGTGCGAGTGAGTGTGTGAGTGAGTGAGTGCAAGTGGGTGTGTGAGTATGTGCGTGAGAGTGTGTGTGAGAGTGTTTGAGTGAGCGTGAGTGTGAGTGAGCGTATGTGTGTGTGAGTGTGCATGAGTGTGCGCGTGTGTGTGAGCGCGTGTGTGCACGTGAGAGTATGTGAGACTGAGTTTGAGTGTGTGTGAGAGTGCGTGTGTGCGTGTGTGCGCGCGTGTGTGCGCGTGTGTGAGAGTGTGTGTGATTGAGAGAGTGTGAGTGTGAGAGTGTGTGCATGTGAGAGTGTGTGAGTGAGTGTATGTGAGTGAGTGAGTGAGTGTGTGTGTGTGTGCACATGTGAATGTGTGTGTGAGTGTGTGTGAGTGAGTGCATGTGTGTGTGTGAGTGTGTGTGAGTGTGTGAGTGAGTTTGAGTGAGTGTGTGTATGAGTTTGAGTGAGTGTGTGAGTGAGTTTGAGTGAGTGTGTGTGTGTGAGTTTGAGTGAGTGAGTGTGAGTTTGAGTGAGTGAGTTTGAGTGAGTGAGTGAGTGAGTTTGAGTGAGTGTATGTGAGTGAGAGTGAGAGTGTGAGTGTGAGTGTGTGTATGGGTGTGTGTGTGTGCATGTGAGTATGTGTGTGTGAATGAGTGCAAGTGAGTGTGTGTGCATGTGTCTGAGAGAGTGTGTATGTGAGTGTGTGAGAGTGTGTGAGTCTGAGTCTGAGTGTGTGTGTAAGTATGTGTGAGAGTGAGAGTGTGTTTGTAAGAGAGTGTGTGTGAGTGAGTTTGAGTGAGTGTGTGAGAGTGTGTGTGAGTGTGTGTGTGTGTGTGTGTGAGTGAGTTTGAGTGAGTGAGTGAGTGTGAATGAGTGTGAGTGTGTGTGTGCATGTGAGTATGTGTGCATGTGTCTGAGAGTGTGTGAGTGTGCGAGTGTGTGTTTGTGTGTTTGTGTGTTTGTGTGTTTGTGTGAGTGTGTGTGTGAGTGTGATTGTATGCGTGAGTGTGTGTGTTATTGATTGTGAGTGAGTGTGTGTGTGTTAGTGTGAGTGTGAGTGAGTGTGTGTGTGTGACTGAGAGTGTGTGTGTGAGTGAGTGTGAGACTGTGTGTGTGAGTTTGAGTGAGTGTGTGAGAGTGTGTGAGAGTGTGTGAGAGTGTGTGAGAGTGTGTGAGAGTGTGTGTGTGTGTGAGTGTCAGTGAGTGAGTGAGTGAGTTTGAGTGAGTGAGTGAGTGAGTGAGTGAGTGAGTGAGTGTGTGTGTGTGTGTGTGAGAGAGAGTGTGAGAGTGTATGTGAGTGAGTGTGAGAGTGTGGGTGAGCAAGTGAGTGTGTGTATGGGTGTCTGAGTGTGTGGGTGTGAGAGAGAGATTGTGTGTGTGTGTGTGTGTGTGTGTGTGTGTGTGTGTGTGTGTGTGATTGTGTGTGATTGAATGTGAGTGAGTGAGAGTGTGAGTGAGTGTATGTGTGTGTGCATGTGAGTTTGTGGGTGTGAGTGAGTGCATGTGTGTGTGCGCATGTGTCTGAGAAAGTGAATGTGTGAGTGTGTGCACGTGAGAGTGTGAGAGTGTGCAAGTGTGTGAGTGTGTGTGAGAGTCTGAGTGTGTTTGTGTGAGTGTGTGAGTGTGTCAGTGTGTGCATGAGTGTGTGAGTGAGTGAGTGAGTGTGAGTGAGAGTGTGTGTGTGCGAGTGAGTGTGCATGAGAGTGTGTGCGAGAGAGAGTGTGTGTGTGTGAGAGTATGTGTGTGGGTGTGTGAGAGTGTGTGAGTGAGTGTATGTGTGTGATTGTGTGTGAGAGAGAGTGTGTGTGTGAGAGTATGGGTGTGTGTGCGTGTCAGTGTGTGAGAGTATGTGAGAGAGAGTGTGTGTGTGAGTGTGAGTGCGTGAGTGAGTGAGTGAGTGAGTGTGTGTGCGAGTGAGTGTGCATGGGAGTGTGTGTGAGTGAGTTTGAGTGAGTGTGTGTGTGTGTGAGTGTGTGTGTGAGTGAGTGTGAGAGTGTGAGTGTGTGTGCGAGTGAGTGTGCATGAGAGTGTGTGCGAGAGAGAGTGTGTGTGTGTGAGAGTATGTGTGTGGGTGTGTGAGAGTGTGTGAGTGAGTGTATGTATGTGTGTGATTGTGTGTGAGAGAGAGTGTGTGTGTGTGAGTATGGGTGTGTGTGAGTGTCAGTGTGTGAGAGTATGTGAGAGAGAGTGTGTGTGTGAGTGAGTGAGTGAGTTTGAGTGAGTGAGTGAGTGAGTGTGTGTGTGTGCGAGTGAGTGTGCATGGGAGTGTGTGTGTGTGAGTGTGTGTGAGTGAGTGTGAGAGTGAGTGTGAGAGTGTGAGTGTGAGTGTGAGAGTGTGAGTGTGAGTGTGTGTGAGTTTGTGTGTGTGAGTGTGTGTGAGAGAGTGTGTGTGTGTGTGAGAATGTGTGTGTGGGTGTGTGAGAGTGTGTGAGTGAGTGTATGTGTGTGATTGTGTGTGAGAGAGTGTGTGTGTGAGAATGGGTGTGTGTGAGTGTGAGTGTGTGAGAGTGTGTGTGAGAGAGTGTGTGTGAGTGAGGGAGAGCATGCGTGCGTGCGTGCGCGCGAGAGTATGTGTGTGGGTGTGTGTGAGTGTGAGTGTGTGAGAGTGAGTGAGTGAGAGTTTGTGTGTGTGAGTGAATGTGTGTGAGTGTGTGTGTGAGAGAGTGTGGGTGTGTGTGAGAGTATGTGTGTGGGTGTGTGTGAGTGTGAGTGTGTGTGAGTTTATGTGAGTGAGTGTGTGAGTGAGCTTGAGTGAGTGTGTGAGTGTGAGTGAGTGTGTATGAGTCTGTGTGTGTGATTGTGTGTGAGAGAGTGTGTGTGTGAGTATGGGTGTGTGTGAGTGTGAGTATGTGTGAGTGTGAGAGAGAGTGTGTGTGTGAGTGTGAGAGAGAGTGTGAGTGAATGTGTGTGAGAGAGTGTGGGTGTGTGAGAGAGTGTGTGTGGGTGTGTGTGAGTGTGAGTGTGTGTGAGTTTATGTGAGTGAGTGTGTGTGAGTGAGCTTGAGTGAGTGTGTGAGTGAGTGTGAGTGTGAGTGAGTTTGAGTGAGTGGGTGTGAGCGTGTATGAGCGAGTGTGCATGTGAGAGTGTGTGTGAGAGTGAGTTTGAGTGTGTGTGTGAGTGTGTGAGTGAGTGAGCGAGAGAGTGTGTGAGTGAGTTTGAGTGAGAGTGTGTGAGAGTGTGTGTGAGTGAATGTGAGTGTTTGTGAGTGAGTGTGTGAGTGTGTGAGTGTGTGTGAGTGTGTGTGAGTGAGTTTGAGTGAGTGTGTGAGTGAGTGTGTGCATCTGAGTATGTATGTGTGAGTGAGTGCATGTTTGTGTGTGAGTGTGTGTGTGAGAGTGTGTGAGAGTGTGTGAGAGTGTGTGAGAGTGTGTGAGAGTGTGAGAGAGTGTGAGAGAGTGTGAGAGAGTGTGAGTGTGTGTGAGTGTGTTTGAGTGAGTGTATGTGAGTGAGAGTGAGTGTGAGTGAGAGTGTGAGTGTACGAGTGTGTGTGTGAGCAAGTGAGTGCGTATGCGTGTGCGCGTGTGTGTGTGTGTGTGAGTGTGAGAGTGTGAGAGAGAGTGTGTGTGGTGTGTGAGTGTGTGTGTGTGTGTGTGTGTGAGTGTGAGTGTGAGTGTGGGAGTGTGTGAGTGTGAGTGTGTGGTGTGTGCATGTGAGTGTGTGTGAGTGTGTGTGTGAGTGAGAGTATGTGTGTGTGAGAGCGTGTGTATGAGCGTGTGTGTGTGAATGTGTTTGTGTGAGTGAGCATGAGTGTGTGTGTGTGTGAATCTGTGAGTGTGAGTGAGTTTGTGGGTGTGAGCGTGTGAGTGAGTATGCATGTGAGTGTGAGTGTGTGTGCCTGAGTGCGTGTGTGTGAGAGTGTGTGAGTGAGTGAGTGAGTGAGTGAGTGTGAGTGTATGTGTGTATGAGCGTGTGTGTGTGTGAATGTGTTTGTGTGAGTGAGCGTGAGTGTGTGTGTGAATCTGTGAGTGTGAGTGTGTGCGTGAGTGTGAGTGCCTGAGTGCATGTGTGTGTGAGTGTATGTGAGTGTATGTGAGTGTATGTGAGTGAGTGTAAGTGAGTGAGTGAGTGAGTGAGTGAGAGTGAGTGTGTGTGTGTCTGAGTGTGTGTGTGTCTGAGTGTGTGTGTGTGTCTGAGTGTGTGTGTGTCTGAGTGTGTGTGTGTCTGAGTGTGTGTGTGTCTGAGTGTGTGTGTGTCTGAGTGTGTGTGTGTCCGAGTGTGTGTGTGTCCGAGTGTGTGTGTGTCTGAGTGTGTGTGTGTCTGAGTGTGTGTGTGTCTGAGTGTGTGTGTGTCTGAGTGTGTGTGTGTCTGAGTGTGTGTGTGTCTGAGTGTGTGTGTGTCTGAGTGTGTGTGTGTCTGAGTGTGTGTGTCTGAGTGTGTGTGTGTCTGTGTGTGTGTGTGTCTGTGTGTGTGTGTGTCTGAGTGTGTGTGTGTGTGAGTGTATGTGAGTGTATGTGAGTGTGTGTGACTGTGTGTGAGTGTATGTGAGTGTATGTGAGTGAGTGTAAGTGAGTGAGTGAGTGAGTGTGAGTGTGTGTGTGTCTGAGTGTGTGTGTGTCTGAGTGTGTGTGTGTGTCTGTGTGTGTGTGTGTCTGTGTGTGTGTGTCTGAGTGTATGTGAGTGTATGTGAGTGTGTGTGTGACTGTGTGTGAGTGTATGTGAGTGTATGTGAGTGAGTGTAAGTGAGTGAGTGAGTGAGTGAGTGTGAGTGTGTGTGTGTCTGAGTGTGTGTGTGTCTGAGTGTGTGTGTGTCTGAGTGTGTGTGTGTCTGAGTGTGTGTGTGTGTCTGAGTGTGTGTGTGTGTCTGAGTGTGTGTGTGTGTCTGAGTGTGTGTGTGTCTGAGTGTGTGTGTGTCTGAGTGTGTGTGTGTCTGAGTGTGTGTGTCTGAGTGTGTGTGTCTGAGTGTGTGTGTGTCTGTGTGTGTGTGTGTCTGTGTGTGTGTGTGTCTGAGTGTGTGTGTGTGTGAGTGTATGTGAGTGTATGTGAGTGTGTGTGACTGTGTGTGAGTGTATGTGAGTGTATGTGAGTGAGTGTAAGTGAGTGAGAGAGTGAGTGTGAGTGTGTGTGTGTCTGAGTGTGTGTGTGTCTGAGTGTGTGTGTGTCTGAGTGTGTGTGTGTCTGAGTGTGTGTGTGTCTGAGTGTGTGTGTGTCTGAGTGTGTGTGTGTCTGAGTGTGTGTGTGTCTGAGTGTGTGTGTGTGTCTGAGTGTGTGTGTGTCTGTGTGTCTGAGTGTGTGTGTGTCTGAGTGTGTGTGTGTCTGAGTGTGTGTGTGTCTGAGTGTGTGTGTGTCTGAGTGTGTGTGTGTCTGAGAGTGTGTGTGTCTGAGTGTGTGTGTGTGTGTGTGTGCCTGAGTGTGTGTGTGTCTGAGTGTGTGTGTGTCTGAGTGTGTGTGTGTCTGTGTGTCTGTGTGCGTGAGTGCCTGAGTGCATGTGTGTGTGAGTGTATGTGAGTGTATGTGAGTGTGTGTGACTGTGTGTGAGTGTATGTGAGTGTATGTGAGTGAGTGTAAGTGAGTGAGTGAGTGAGTGAGTGAGTGAGTGTGTGTGAGTGAGTGTGTGTGTGTCTGAGTGTGTGTGTGTCTGAGTGTCTGTGTGTCTGAGTGTGTCTGAGTGTGTGTGTGTCTGCGTGTGTGTGTGTCTGAGTGTGTGTGTGTCTGAGTGTGTGTGTGTCTGAGTGTGTGTGTGTCTGAGTGTGTGTGTGTCTGAGTGTGTGTGTGTCTGAGTGTGTGTGTGTCTGAGTGTGTGTGTGTCTGAGTGTGTGTGTGTCTGAGTGTGTGTGTGTCTGGGTGTGTGTGTGTCTGAGTGTGTGTGTGTCTGAGTGTGTGTGTGTCTGAGTGTGTGTGTCTGAGTGTGTGTGTCTGAGTGTGTGTGTCTGAGTGTGTGTGTCTGAGTGTGTGTGTCTGAGTGTGTGTGTCTGAGTGTGTGTGTGTCTGAGTGTGTGTGTGTGTGTCTGAGTGTGTGTGTGTCTGAGTGTGTGTGTGTCTGAGTGTGTGTGTGTCTGTGTGTGTGTGTGTCTGTGTGTGTGAGTGCCTGAGTGCATGTGTGTGTGAGTGTATGTGAGTGTATGTGAGTGTGTGTGACTGTGTGTGAGTGTATGTGAGTGTATGTGAGTGAGTGTAAGTGAGTGTGTGTGAGTGAGTGTGTGTGTGTCTGAGTGTGTGTGTGTCTGAGTGTGTGTGTGTCTGAGTGTGTGTGTGTGTCTGAGTGTGTGTGTGTGTCTGAGTGTGTGTGTGTCTGAGTGTGTGTATGTCTGAGTGTGTGTGTGTCTGAGTGTGTGTGTCTGAGTGTGTGTGTCTGAGTGTGTGTGTCTGAGTGTGTGTGTGTCTGAGTGTGTGTGTGTCTGAGTGTGTGTGTCTGAGTGTGTGTGTCTGAGTGTGTGTGTCTGAGTGTGTGTGTCTGAGTGTGTGTGTCTGAGTGTGTGT